>NW_016107850.1:815181-826628 GCF_001604975.1 Cebus imitator
TTCCAAGATGGAGTCTTGCTCTGTCACCCAGGCTGGATTGCAGTGTTGCCATCTTGACTTACTGCAACCTTCACCTCCCCGGTTCAAGCAATTCTCCTGCCTCAGCCTCCAGAATAACTGGGATTACAGGCCTGGCTGATTTTTGTATTTTTAATAGAGACAAGGTTTCACCATGTCAGCCAGGCTGGTCTCAAACTCCTGACCTCATGATCCATCCACCTCGGCCTCCCAAAGTGTTGGGATTTCAGCCGTGAGCCACTGCGCCAGGCCCAATATATGTTCTTTAAGCCCATTGGATTCCTCTAGAAATAATTTACTACCCCTCTAAAATCATCCATCCTTCCCCATCTTCCCAGTCTTCCTTCCGCCTATGAAGAACAGTACCCCATTTGGATATTGGGCAATTACTCTGCGATTCTCTCCTATGGATGCTAATAACTTTGTTTGCTATTTCTCCTGTTAACCTGCCTTTTTGAGTTAATTTTTCAGTGAACCTTTAGAGGGAGAAGGGAAAGTTGTCCCTTTGTTCCTACCCTACTACTTAAATTTCCCTAATACAGTTATATACCACTTAGGCTCTGAGAAATGTATTGTTAGGCAGTTTCGTCATCGTGTGAACATCATAGAGTGTGCTTACACAAACCTAGATGATAAAGCCTACTACATGCCTAGACCATATGGTATAGCCTATTGCTCCTAGGCTACAAGCCTGTACAGCATGCGTCTGTACCAAATAGTGTAGGTAATTATAACACAATGGTAAGTATTTGTATATCTAAACATAGAAAAGGTACAGTAAAAATATGGTGTTATAATCTTATGGGACTCCTGTCATATATGCAGTGTCATTGACCAAAATGTCATTACATGGTGTATGGCTGCAAATTTAGGAATATTCAGGTTTCTTAATTTTCTTGAATCAATTTGTGAAATCTATATTTTTCCAATAATTGTTCTTTGTATATTATTTAATTTATTGACATTAAATTACTTACAATATCTGACAGAGTCTCTCTTTTACAAAACATTATTCAGGCTTCTCTGAATCCTCTTCCCAACTAGGTTTTGACTTATGGATATTCATGTCCTATGCACTGTCTAGCTTTCATGGAAATCCTGTCAAATTGGTTTAACAGAATCCCCCACACTCAATCTGACTAAATTCAATATCTGACCAAATTCCTTATCCTCCCCCATCCTCCAGGTAATACCTGATACCCTGGTCTACCTTCACCAAGAATTCTATTATACCAGTTTAGCCAGAATCTCCTCTTACCCCTGATGTTTCTTCTTAGTAATTTTTCATTTATTGACTGCTCACTGTCCTCTCCTCCTAGGCTATAAATTCTCCCTTTTCCATTTTGTATTTGGAGTTGAGCCTAATATCTCGCCCCTACTGCAAAACCCTATTACAGTGATCTTGGCACCCATTGCAATGGTCTTGAATAAAGTCTGCCTTACTGTGCTTTAACCAGGGTCATTGAATCATTTTTTTCTTTAACAATGTGTCTTTTGTATTCACTTCTGCATTGATATAGTTTGACTGTGTCCCCATCAAAATCTCATCTTGAATTCCCACATGTTGTGGGAGGGACCTGGTGGGAGGTAATTGAACCATGGGGGCAGGTGTTTCCTAAGCTGTTCTTATGAGAGTGAATAAGTCTCACAAGATCCGATGGCTTTATAAGGTGGAGTTTCCCACCACAAGCTCTTTCTCTTGCCTGTTGTCCTCCATGTAAGATGTGACTTACTCCTCTTTGCCTTCTGCCATGACTGTGAGGCCTTCTTAGCCATGTGGAACTGTAAATCCCATTAAACCTCTTTCTTTTGTAAATTGCCCAGTCTCAGGTATGTCTCTATCAGCAGCGTGAAAATGAACTAATATGGTAAATTGGTACCAGTAGTGTGGAGCACTGCTGAAAAGATACCCAAAAATGTGGAAGCTACTTTGGAATTGGGTAACAGGCTGAGGTTGGAGGGCTCAAAAAAATTTTCATAAACAAATTGCAATTGAAATGTAAAACTGAGAAAATATCTGGAATGCACATAATAGAAACAGAGCAACTCTCTCTTACAAATAATTATAGACTAATAATCTGATATCAGAAATGAAACATTCAAGTGACAAATTAATGGTATCATATCCAAATAGGAAAATTCAAACATAACAGAAATGAGATAACATTTTCATTTATCACATTTGTAATAGTGAAAAGATTGATTTTACACTGTTACAGTCACAGTGCCGGCAAGAAATTGGAGGCATAGAAAAACCTGGTAAAATCTCTTTAGAGGAAAATCAATTAATAATTATCAATACAAAAAATACATAAACTGTATGAGTCAGAATTTTATTTCTAGCTAATTATTCTCCATCTCTACTGTATCATGTATTCAAAAGCATACACACACAAGCATGTATATATATGCTTACTACAGAATTGCATTAGTAAAATACTGGAAAACCCCTATATTTACAGCAGAATAAGGCTATTTAAATATATTTTAGCATTTTTCTGCAGCTAAATAAGTAGCCTTGTTACCAGAAAGGGGTCCAGATCCAGACCCCCAGAGAGGATTTTTGTATCTCTCGCAAGAAAGAATTCTGGGTGAGTCCATAGAGTAAAGTGAAAGTAAGTTTATTAAGAAAGTAAGGGAATAAAGAGTGGCTACTCCACAGACAGAACAGCCCTGAGGGCTGCTGGTTGCCCATTTTAATGGTTATTTCTTGATTATATGCTAAACAAGGGGAGGATTATTTATGCCCCCCCACCTTTTGGACCATATAAGGTACTTTCCTGACATTGCCATGGCATTTGCAAAACTGTCATGGCACTGGTGGAAATGTAGCAGTGAGGATGACTAGAGGTCACTCTCATTGCCATCTTGCTTTTGGTGGGTTTTCGCCAGTTTTTTTACTGCAACTTGTTTTATCAGCAAGATCTTTATGACATGTGTCTTGTACCAACCTCCTATCTCATCTTGTGACTTAGAATGCCTTAACTTCCTGGGAATGCAGCCCAGTAGGTCTCAGCCTTATTTTCCCCAGCCATTATTTAAGATGGCGTTTCTCTGGTTCAAATACCTCTAACAGCTTTGCATTTCCTGATTTTCCGTAGAATGCTCTAAATTTCATAGTTGAATTAAACCTTTTGGAATATAAAGCTGAGTGAAAACAACTCTTAAGTGCTACGTAGTATCTTTTATAAATAAAGGTCACACATAGTACTGATACAAATATGTATGTATATATGTGGAAGAGTTTTATAAGGGCATATAAGAAAACGATGATGATAATCTCTGATATATGGGATTAAGTAGGATGGAGTCAGTTAGAAGGACCCTTTTCCCTGACTGCATATGTGTACAATAATTATTTTACTCACAGTAAGTTTTGTTTTTGTAATCACATTTCAAACAGTAATAAAGGGGCTTTTACTTTTGGGTAGCCTATAATATGTCACAGCAGGTTAATGTTTCCACTGACCATAACTAAAAGAATCTAGAAAACTGTGGAAGCAATGATAACTAATTTGATGAAATTTCAGAGAGTAAAAATCTGTATACCAATGAGGAGATTACTGGTCATTATTTTCTCACTGGGGTCATTTGCTGATTCTGACCATGAACAAAATTTAACTGCTGGGGAAAGAGAAACCAGTAAAGCTTTTATTGGGCACATGGGCTGGGGTGACAAAATGGTAAATTAGAGAGGCCTCAAGTACACAGACATTGCTGTATTATGAGCCCCTGTGGGAAGTTAAATAGCTAATCTAAAAGCTTCTGAAGGGAAAAGTAAAAAATCCTGCAGTCTAATGGCATTTAGGAAAAAAAGACTAGCCAGAAAGAAGGGCCTGCAGAATAAAAACAGAATAGAGCTGAAAGGCCTAGAAGGAGAGATGAATGGACACTAAGACTTTATGGTCCTGTTTTTGCCCAGAGACATTTATTGTTATTGAAACTAGATTTACTAAGTGTTTACAAATGCAGATTATGGGGTTGATGTGATTCAAGACATGCTACCCCCACAATATGGCACCTTGGCATTTGAGAAAACAACAGAAGCAAGAAGGGCACACTCACCTTCCTCTTGCCCTTGTTGGGGCTCAGAACAAGCCACAAAAAATTCCCTGGCCTACCTAGCCAGAAAGTAGATCATAAGACCTTCATTCCAGAAGGGTCCTTTCCTTTACCTACAGGCGAAGAAGAGGCTAAACAAACAGGACTTGCTAATGTCTCCTTGGTTTATTACCATTAGGTCATACCCATTTTGTCTAATCATACCTCTTCATAACTATCCACTTTTCCATCAGACCTAAGCATGAAGATACACAAGCTTATTTTTTTTTGTTTTGTTTTTGGCTCTTCATTCCTAAAGGCTTCCGTTTCACATGAAGCTCATATTAAATAAATGTGTATGCTTTTCTCATATTAATCTGTCTTTTGTTATAAGGGCCTCAGACACGAACTTAACAATGGGTGAGGAAAAGAAATCTTTCCTCTTCTATAGAGCCAAACAGATCAGCAGAGATTTTAGTATTCTTTTTCTCTGAAAACATAACCAAACTCTACTCAAGACATTTGTCAAATTTTCAAGCTGAACATTTCTAAATGGCAGAACTGAATCTCTAAAGTTTTCAGGCTGAGGAGACAAATCTCCATCAAGGTTTTAGTTGAAAACAACAGAAGGATGTGCCATAGGCGTATTAGTGATGTAAAGTAGAATATGCCTTGCAGAAACTGAAACTGAGCAAAAATCAGATCAACCCCTTATTAGATTGACATGATCACTTCCCTTCCCCCTTCCCACATCCCATTAACTTCATAGATGAAAGAGAAAACCATCTATGGTATAAGACAGCATCATGTAGACTTTCTATGGTCCTTTAGTTAACAATGTTGGACATGCAATAAAAATTATGAGACATAGAAAGTGGCAAGCTCATGTGACAGATAGTCAAGATGTAGAAGCATCCTCACAGGTCATCCAGATAATGAAATCTGTGAACTAATACTTTAAAATATATGCATGAAATTTTCTATTTAAAAGAGACAATGATGAACAAATAAAGACTGGATGATTTTACCTTAGAATTGAATTGTATATAATTAAGTGAGCATTCTGAAACTGAAAAATATAATATCTGAAACTAATAACTCAACAGATAGGCTTAATAGCAGATTAGATACGAGAGAGTTTAGTTAGTTAAACAAGAGCTAGGTCAATAGAAAACACCTAAACTGAAGTATAGGGAGAAATATAAAATGGGTAAAAAATGACAGTATAAGAGATATGTAGGACATGTTCATAGGTCAAACATATGAATAATTAAGGTTTGTAGAGATAAGACAGAAACAATATTCAAAAACATTATAGCCAATGATTTTTGAAATTGATGAAAGATATAAACCTACCCATTAAGAAGCTCAGTAAACTCCAAACAAGATAAATACAAAGAAATCCACAGCTAGACACATCATAATATTTAGAAAGCTAAAGATGAATAAGACCTGAGAGTATTCATCACAAACAGGTGTGAGCTAATACAGTTGTTAAAAGGAATACTTCTGATAGAAGGAAAATGACCTCACACTGAAATAGTAGGCATATAGAAAGAGTAACGGTACAACACAATTCAGAATTTGACCTAAGTACATATGTTTACTAGTTTCCTACTATTGCTGTAACAAATTGGCACAAATTTAGTGACTTAAAACAAATTTATTCTCTTATAGTTATGAGGGTCAGAGGTCTGAATTGAGTCTCACTGGGCTAAATTCAAGGTGTGTTGGTAGGCAGGATTGGTTCTTTCTGAAGGTTGTGAAGGAAATGTATTAGGGTTCCTCAGAGAAACAGAACTACATGGGAACACACACACACACACACACACACACACACACACAGAATTAGCTTATGCAATTATAGAGGCTAAGAAATTCCAAGACCTTCAGTTGGCACACACTGGAGACCTGGGAGAGCCAATGTGTAATTCCAGTTTAAATTCAAAGGTCTGTGAGCCACAAGAACTGTTGGTGTAACTTCCAGCTCAGAAGCTGGCAGGCTTGTGACCCAAGAAGAACCAATGTTTCAGTTCAAGTCTGAGGGTCAGGAAAGAATGACACCCAGGCTTAAAGCAGTCGGGCAGGATTTCTTCTTATTCAGCCTTTTTGTTCCATTCAAGTCTTCAATCAGTTGGGTGATGCCCACACACATTGGTAAGGGCAATATTCTTTACTCAACCTACTGATTCAGATGCTAATATCTGGAAACACTATCACAGGCATATCCAGAAATAATGTTTTAGCGGTCATCTGGGCATCCTTTCACTGAGTCGGGGTAACACATAAAATTAACTATCACAAATCCACCTCTTGTCAACTTGGCACCCATACTTTTCTCCTTAAATCATACCTAATATCCAAAAAAAGATAATGACAAGGTCAAAATTCTGCCTTCAATCATAATATGATATCATAATTCTATCATAATGATAGAGTTATCCTGCATATAACTAAAAATGCACAAACTCCTTCCCTAGAAAAGGAGGTAAAATTCTTGAGCAATGTTTACTCCTCTTTGATATTGATATGGTTTGAATCTGTGTCCCTGCCGAAATCTCATATCAAATTGTAATCTGCATTGTTGGAGGTGGGGTCTTGTGGGTTGTGATTTGATCATGATGGCAGATTTCCCCCTAGGTGCTGTGCTAGTGATAGTAAATGAGTTCTTGGGAGATCTGGTCATTTAACAGTGTGTGGCACCTCCTCTGCCACCTGCTCCTGCCATGTAAGAGATATGCTCCCTCTTTGCTTTCCACCATGAATAAAAGCACTCTGAGCTCTCCCCAGAAGACGCCACCATCCTTTCTCTACAGCCTGCAGAACTGTGATCCATTAAACCTCTTTTCTTATAAGTTACCCAGTCTCAGGTGTATCTTTATGTCAATGTGAGAGTGGACTAATATGGAAAATTGGTACTGGGAGTGGGGCATTGCTATAAAGATATCTGAAAATGTGGAAGAGACTTTGAAACTGGCTGATTAATAGAGGTTTTAAGAGTTTGGAGGGGTTAGAAGAAGACAAGAAGATGAAGGAAGGTTTGAAACTTCCTAGGGACTTTTTGAATGATTGTGACCAAAATGTTGATAGTAATATGGACAGAGATGGCTAGGCTGAGGAGCTCTGAGGTGGAAATGAGGAACTTACTGGGGACTGAAGCAAAGATCACTTTTGTTATGTCTTAGCAGAAAGCTTGGTTGAATTCTGCCCCTGTCCTAGGGATCTGTGAATCTTTGAACTTGAGAGAAATGATTTAGGTTATCTGGCAGAAGAAATTTCTAAGCAGCAAAGTATTTGAGATGTCACCAGGCTGCTTTTAACAATCTATGCTCATATATGTAAGCAAAGAAAGGATCTGAAACTGGAACTTGTATTTAAAATGGGAGCAGAGCATAAAAGTTTGAAACATTTGCATCCTGGCCATGTTGTAGAAAAGAAAAGCCCATTTTCAGGGGAAGAATTCAAGCAGGCTGCAGAAATGTTTATAACTAAAATGAAGCCAAGTGCTGGTAGCTAAGACAAGGTGGAAAAGGCCTTGAAGAAATCTCAGGGAACTTTGTGGCAGCCCCTCCCATCACAGGCCTAGAGGCCTAGGAAGACAGAATGGTTTTGTTGGTGAGGCCCAGGGTCCTGCTGCCCTATGCAGCTTTGGGTCACTGCTTCCTGCATCCCAACCATTCCAGCTCCAGCCATTGCTCAAAGGGGCTCACATATAGCTCTTGCCACTGTTTCAGAGGGTGTAAGCAGTAAGCCTTGGCAGCTTCCACATGGTGTTAAGCCTGTGGGCACGCAGAGTGCAAAAGTTGAGGCTTGGGAACCCCTGCATTGATTTCAGAATATGTATGGAAAAGCCTGGATGTCCTGGCAGAAGCCTGCTTCAGGGGCAGGACCCTCATGGAAAACCTCTCCTAGGGGAGTGCAGAGGGGATTTGTGGGATTGGAGCCCCCACACAGAGTCCCCATTAGAACACTGCTTACTGGAGCTGTGAAAATAGGGCTCACACCCTCCAGACCGCAGAATGGTAGAGCCACTGGCAGCTTGCACTAAATGCCTGAAAAAGCTGCAGACTTTCAATGCTAGCCCTTGAGAGCAACTGTATAGGCTGAACCCTATAAAACCACAGAGGTGGAGCTTCCCAAGGTCTTGAGAGCCTACCCCTTGTACCAGTGTGTCCTGCATGTGAGACATGGAGTCAAAGGAGATTGTTTTGGAGTTTTAAGATTTAATGACTGCCCTGCTGGGTTTTGGACATACATGGGGGTGTGTAGCCTCTTTCTTTTGGCCAATTTTTCCCTTTTGGAATGGGAATATTGACTCAATGCTTACATCCCCATTGTATCTTGGGAGTAACTAACTTGTTTTTATTTTACAGGCCCATAGGTGGAAGTAACTAGACTTGTATCAGATTAGGTTTTGGACTGTGGACCTTGGAGGTAATACAGAAATGAGTTAAGACTTTGGGGGACTGTTGGGAAGGCATGATTGTATTTTAAAATGTGAGAACATAAAACTCCAGAGGGGCCCAGGAAGGAATGATACGGTTCGTCCTCACTCAAATCTCATGTCAAATTGTAATCCTCAGAGTTGAAGGTGGGGCCTGGTAGGTGGGGATTGGATCATGGGGATGGATTTCTCTCTTGGTGCTGTTCTAGTGGTAGTCAGTGAGTTCTTGTCATTTTAAAGTGTGTGGCACTTCTCCCCACCTTGGTCTTGCCTCTGCTGCCACTTTGTCTTCTGCTATGAGTAAAAGCTCTCTGAGGCCTCTCCAGTAGACGCTGACATGTTTCCTGTACAGTCTGCAGAACTGTGAGCAAATTAAACCTTTTTTTTTTTTTCATTTAACCCAAAGTAGAATAAACCTCTTTTATTATAAATTACCCAGTCTCAAGCATTTCTTTATAGCAATGCAAGAACAGACTAATACAATATCCTATTACTTAAATACTATGATGTAAAATTAAAAATACCTAAATACTATAATACAAAGTCAATATATCTTATGTTACATGATAAGGGAGTAAGAGAGGAAACAAAACAAAGATTACATATATGTCAGAACACACTCATATACACAAATGCACACATGTACACACATGTACATAACATATTCGTGTATGCAAACACATTCATAATAAAATTAAAAATTTAAAACTCATTAAACTGTAGTCCTTGTTTCTGTAACTGTTATTTATATCTAGTTAGAGCTAGTATTTATAACTCCCTTCTTTTACAAGTCATTCTGTATTTCCTCTGTTTTTAGCAGGCATCTCAGCTGGTCATGGTTCTTTGCCTTGAAGCGTAACCTAAAACTTCATTCCAGAATTGTCTGGGCAATTAGTAGTCTTGCCTGGATTGGGTTGTTGTAGTTTTCCATTGACCTTAATCACAGGGCAAGTGCTATGGTTTGACTGTGTCTCCCAAAATTCATGTGTTGGAAACATAATCCCCAATGCAACCATATTGAGAGGTAAGATCTTAAAGAAGTGATTAGGTCATTAGAGCTCTGCCTTCATGAATGGATCAATGCCATTATCATGGGAGTGGGCTTGTTATAAAAGTAAATTCGCCCTTCTCTTGCTGTCTTGCTCTTGTACACTCTCTTCTCATATGATACCCTCCTCTATATTATGACACAGCAGGAAGAACTTCACCTTCTGTGGTTCTTTCATCTTAGACTTCCCAGTCTCCAAAACCGTAAGAAATAAACTTCTTTTCTTTTTAAATTACCCAGTCTGTGGGACTGTGTATAAAAACACAAAATGTACTGAGACAACATGGTAATACTAAAAGACACTCTAAGAGACCTCCTGTGTTCCAGACATTCTCTTCCTTACCTCCATGATGGAGTAGCCACTCAATTTCTCCTTTGTAGTCAGGATCAGTCATCCTAGCCAGCACAATAACTCCCTTCTTTGCTTGCTGATTCAGAGATGAGAAAAACCCAAAGAAGCTGGGGAGTTTTCTTAACTTCCAGTTCAATGGAATCATTGTTTTGTCTCCTGGTGGGAGCATTCCTTCCTTTGAAACTAAACCATTAGCCCAGGAGAATATAAGGTCATGAGACCAGAAGCAAAAATTTTGCTTGTGGCTTACTAGGGGTAATAGCAAGTGGTACCACTCATTTCCACCACTTGATTCCTGTACTTACGAATTCTGGTATGTGAGAAAAAGCATCATATATTGATTGCTGATTCAGAGCACATGCAGCCTTCTGGAGAACCTGCAAGGTATTGCCACCTGATTTTCCATTTTCCCACTTTTGCCTTCCATGTAAACTACATGATGTGAAAATATCCTGAGTTCATATATTTCTCATTAAAGGAAATATGGGTTTTCTCTCAGTATTGAGATTATGGGGCAATTTTAGTTTTTTCATTATGTATTACTATGTTTTGAACATCTTATAATAAACATATATTACTATTAGAAAATATCAATACATTTTGCAAAAAGAATAACAAGTATATGCCAGGCCAAGCGTGGTGGCTCATGCTTGTAATCCCAGCACTTTGGGAGGCTGAGGAGGGTGGATCATGAGGTTAGGAGTTCAAGACCAGCCTGGCCAAGATGGTGAAGCCCCATTACTACTAAAAATGCAAAAAATTAGCTGGGTGTGGTGGTGGGCACCTGTAATCCCAGCTACTCAGGAGGTTGTGGCAGAGAATTGCTTGAACCCAGGAGACGGAGGTTGCAGTGAGCCAAGATCCTGCCACTGCACTCCAGCCTGAGTGACAGAGTGAGACTCCATCTCAAAAAAAAAAAAAAAGCAAAAAAACAGTACATGCCCTTACTTCATGCAAAATTTTATATTTAAATAACTAAATATTACACGGAGAAATTCTGACACATTGCTAAATGTTTCTACCATACATTTGCAAAACAAAATATGAGCTTACTCCTATCAAGAAAATTCTCAATAAAATGCAAAGAGCACTTATTTTTTTCTTCTTTTTCTCCTCTTGATGCGAATGTCATTCTATACAGAAAAGGTTATCCCAACAAAGTCAAAACAATTTATTAATATCAAAACATTTTATCTGGGTGTAGAATGAATGCCAGTGTTCAATAATAATTAAGTACATACACTAATTTATACTAATACATTCACTAACTTAATGCATACACTAATTTTTATGCTAAATTCTTCTTTCCTTTGCTCCAACAACAAGCTCATTCTAGGTACTTTGTTTTCACTCAGTTATACCAAGTATACTGTCCTTTCTCTTTTGAATATCCCCCGGTCACAAGTAGCACAAAGTTAGAGATAGCCAGTTTCATGCATGTTTGTGTCGTCTTTCCCCAATATCAGGCTTTTATTGATTTTATTGATTCCCTTTTTCTTTCTTTCCCCTCCCTCCCTCCCTCCCTCCCTCCCTCCCTCCCTCCC
>NW_016107850.1:826933-853843 GCF_001604975.1 Cebus imitator
TTCCAAATTGCTGAGATAACAGGTGTGAGCCACCACTGCTGGTCTAATGATGCTATTTTAATCACAAAATTCACAAGCTACTTGAATTTCCCAAGGAGGCAATTCTCCTCAGCACTTACTTTCCACTTGTTAGAGCACACAGGTTCAAGCCACTTCACAAATCAATTAATATTGCAAACCATGCATAATTGTATAATCAATATATAAGTGTTATAGATTAAACATTCCATAACAAACAAAGTAACATTTAACACTGAGGAAGAAGATATAGGAGAAAGGGTTAACAAAGGGAGAACAAAGAAGACAAAAGGAGTCCTGGCCTTGGCCTGGTGGTTTGGTCCATAGGTCAAGATAACAGGAAGGGGAAGAAAAGGAAGAGCCTTCAATGTGGCACATGCCAAGTTCCTATCATGAGTGACTGAAAGCTAGTGTCAGTGAAGATGGCTGTTTTGAGCTGCAGAAGGCCTGCTCTTTTATAGTCAAAGTCCTATGGTGAGAACTGATGGAAGAAGAGTGTGCTTGTTTGTGTCCTTATCTGGTTGGATGAAGTCTTTATTGCTTTTATCTGCTTATTAAGCAAGACATTTTTATCTTTGTTGGAAAAGTGCTCTATGAAATATAAAATGGAGTCTTTTTCTAGGATGGAGTTAGTTGTGTTGGGTGGTGTTTTATATACCTCCCTCCTCATATTTCTATTTTCATTATTTTCTACAAAGTGTGCCTCTATATGTCACCCCTCTCTGAATGTCTAATGCAAGTACTATCTGCTTCTTAACACTGTCTTAATCTTAACTATATTTCATTGGGATAAATCTAAAGTCTAGTGTACTTATGATATATTAATATTATAGGAGTCAAGGAAAACGTACCCATTACTCCCTGAAGTTCTGCTGAAAATTAATAGGAAAAAAGGAATACAAATGTATTTAACTTGTACACATGGGAGCCTTCAGAATGAAGACCCTAACCCACAATGTAGTGCAGAATCTTCTATACCATCTTGAAGTTACAGAAATAATGAGATCTTGGATCCTGGCAAAACAGATTATGGAAGGTGGGAGAAGAGGAATTCTGTTGAAGAGCAACAAATGTTTACTGAGGAGAATGAATGGATAGGGAACAGAAATAACCTGGCAAATAGTTCTCTTTGGCTTTTGAATGCGTCGAAGAGACAGACATTATCCTGTGACTGGGGTCTGTTTAGGTGTGGTTACATTCTTGATCTTTTTTCCTAGAATAGATAATGAGATAACAGGCAGGGGAGTAAAAAAAACAATTGTTCTCCTTGGTGGGTCAAATAAGGCTGAAGAAACTTGAGAGAACAACTTTATCCTGTGCTTTTGGAGAGAAGATAGTGAGGGGAGGTAAGAGGGACCTTGAGGATTCTTCAGTATGTCAAAACACCATATTACGGAATATCACCAGAAAGTAGTCCCTAGTGGTATGCTATTTTAGCATGGTTTGAACACAGAACTGTGTTTGAGCAGTTTGAACATAGAACATACTTTGAGTATGGTTTGAACATGGTACTGTGTTCTTATTCATCACTTATTATTAGGTGGAAAACGAAACAGGAAGAGTGGCAACAAATGCAACTCACTTTAGTTCCACAGCTTCTTTTGAGTTTTTATTATTTCTTAGATTTAGGCCAGCTCTTTATTGGCTGATTTTGTCTTAAAATAATGAAGGAAATAAAAACATTTCACCCCAAAATATATTTATTTAATATATTTTGAGATGGCTGTTCAGAAAGCCAGCAAACAGAAGTATTGTATTACTCTTGTTTTCATACTGCTATAAAGAACTGCCCAAGACTGAAAAATTCATAAAGGAAAGAAGTTTAATTGACTCACAGTTACACATGCCTGGAGAGGCCTCAGAAAACTTACAATTATGGTGGAAGTTAAAGAGGAAACAAGGTACCTTCTTCACAAGGCAGCAGAAAGGAGAATGAATGCAGGAGGAACTACCAAATACTTATGAAACCATCAGATCTCGTGAGAACTCACTCACAAACAGCATGGAGGAAACTGCCCCTATGATTCAATTACCCTCACCTGCTCTCTCCCCTGACATGTAGGGATTATGAGATTATGGGGATTACAATTCAAGATGAGATTTTGGGTGGGGACCCAGCCAAACTATGTGAAGTAGCCCTGCAAAGTTTAGGGACATCTGTATCTGTAGATAATCTACCCTAATGCAGCCAGAGTTTCTCTGAGGCCTTCCCTTGTCCAGATCTAGGAAAGATTAACTGAGAGTCTGACAACTTTAAAAGTCTGAAAGAAACACTTACCACCTATTCTCTCTGAGGGCTGCTACCTGTGAGGTTTCGTCTACATAGCAAGATCACCTTTGCTAGCCTGGCCTCCTCTTTTCTTGCTCCCATGACCTGTTTTGCTACTATAACATGATTTACTACCAACATAGCCTATTTTGCCAGAATCCAAACCCTCATTCTTTGTGTAACCTCAAGATAGTATATCAGTTTCTGAACCTCATTGGCGGATTAATCGCTCCATGGATCTATCCTGTGTGCCTGTTAATAAATATTAAATATGCCTTTTCTTCAATTAACAAGACTTTTATGAATTGAGTTTTCAGCAAAACTTCAGAGGGTGAAGGGGAAGTTTTCCCTTGGCCCCTACAATAATAAAGCTTGTTTTTTTTGTTGTTTGTTTTTTTTGTAATTTGTACACCTAAGGAGCTGCTTCTAAAAACATTTTTCCGTTGAGCAAGTCACACATTAGTACTTCATTTATTTTTGTAGAGAACAACTACCTACAAGTAAGTTAATGTTTATTATAGTAATAAATAGGATAAAAACACTATTATTTGCTTCTTTTTATGAGCAGAAACTGAGAAAAACGTATTATTGGATTGTAAATCAGAGCTAATACTAAAGAAGTAAAAAAATATATAAGACAAAATTCCAGAAGTCTGTAAAATCCTGGATAAGATCTAGGTATTCATTTTTCCATGTAATGGTAAACATGTGGATTCTTAAATGATATTGGATATCATAAATTCAAGAAAACAGCATCAAAATTAAAATCCATCTTCATGAAAATTAATTAATCCATTTATTTTATAAACATTTACTAAGCTTCTTCCCTGTGCCAAGCTCTCTTCTAAGTGTAACCAGGAGAAGGAGCGGGGTCCTCCCAAAGACGTTCCCAGATCCGAGGTCCTTGGTCTCCCTTACCCCAAAGAATGGGGAAAGGGGCCCCAGAGGCCGGTCAGCTTACCCTTCAAATAAATATTGTGGACCCAAAGAGTTTTGCAGAGAGCGTTTTATTAGGGGGTGGGGGGGAGAGAGAGAGAGAGAGAGAGAGAGAGAGAGAGAGAGAGACAGAGAGAGAGAGACAGAGAGGGAGACAGAGAGAGACAGAGAGAGAGACAGAGAGAGAGACAGAGCTCCCACACTGTTGTGGGAAGGGAATCCGGAGAAGGTTATCAGTATAGGTAAGGAGCCCCAGAGTTTTAACCCTGGAGTTATTCCCTCCTCATTCATGATTTTGTCCAATGAGAGGAGTTCTTTCAAACTTCCTCTGGAGTGATTGATCTTTGACTCTGATACCGGATTGCCTGCTTGGTCCACAACAGAGCCCCCTTCATCCCAGAGCATTCTATGGGCTTTTTGAACAAAGAATCCCACCTGGATTCCTCTACCTAGCCCAGGAAGCCGGAAAGTAAAATAAAGAACTTTAGGTTCCCACATGGGGTCATGGATGGAGGCATGGTGCTGGGAAGCTCCTGCCTTTGAAACCACGCCCCTTGCAGACCCGAGAAGAGAACTTTCTTTCCTTAACACAGTCCATTATAAGCACTGCAGATATAGCAGTAAAACAGAGAAAAAGTTTTCTTGCCCTCAAGTAGCTTACATTCTAGTGGGGTGGGTTATGGAGACATGTTGGCTGCATATTGAGCTGTATTTTCCTTTATCCCCCTACAGAGGAATTAGACAATAAAATAAATTGGTAAATAATATATTTTTTATTCTACTGGGTGGTAAGTGCTATGGAAAAAAGGAAGTGGGGAAGAAAGATAGTGTTATGGGTGGTGAATCCGTATAGATCTGCAACAGCCTCAATTCTTGTTTTCTAAGAAGAAAGAATTCGACTGAGGAGGCATAAGGCAGAAAGAGAGACCAAGGCAAGTTTTAGAGCTGGAGTAAAAGTTTATTGAAAAGCTTTAGAGCAGGAACAAAAGGAAGTAAAGTACACTTGGAGGAGGGCCAGGTGAACGACATGAAAGACAAGTGCCCGTTTGACTTTTGACTTATGGTTTTATATGTTGGCATACTTCTGGGGTCTTGTATCCCTTCTCTCCTGATTCTTCCCTTGAGGTGGGCTGTCTGCATGAACAGTGACTGTTAGCACTTGGGAGGGGAGCATGTGCAGTGTCTTACCTCGAGTTGTATGCATACTCACTTGAGGCATTATTCCCTTACCGGTAGAATGTCCTTGGAAAGTCATATACCAGTTAAACTTCGCCATTTTGCCTCTTAACGCGCATGCTTGAGCCAACTTGCCCAACTTACCGGGAATATAAGGTTTTATAGGGAAGCTGCTAATCACCAGTTTCAGGTGTTTCTAACTATTGGGAGACTGCCTTTCCCTGGCGCCGACTGTGACCAATTATTATTTTAGAGAAACAGTGTGAAAACTGCCTGACCATCACCTGATGGTTGCCTGACATTACTGGTGTGTGTGTGGGAGGAAGCCCTCTCCTGCCCTGCTCATGCCTGACTAGCAACATACCCTAGCAATAGGAATTGTAGAGCTTGGTTTCAGGAGAGAGGTAATGCATAGGTTGCAATTTAAAAAATATCTGGCAAACAGTTTTCTTAGTTCATTTTATCAGATAGTCAGAAATAAAAATAAATTCTTGCTTAAAAATTTATCTTTGTTATCCATGATGCTTAATAATTCAAATTCATTTTACAGATTATTTAAGGAAGTTAATCAGAGCACAGCCCTTTTTTTCACAGTCAAAGAATGATAGAATATTCAGAAAAACAATAGGGGTAATTTAAGACACATGTTATAAGTGTTTTTTCCCCTGAAAGTGACTTCTCTCAGTGAATTCTTAAAAAATATGAAGGAAAGGATTTATCTTTGGGGAAAGAGCTTTAAAGCAAATAGTTTACTTTGAGCACTTAACTCTGACATTTTTTTCCTTGTTCAAATTCTTTCCTAAGGGGCCCGGGAGTCATGCCTTGCAAACCACAAAATGTGGTCTTTTTTGAAGCAGCTTAATGTGGTTTATTTTCCAACCTGACTCTGGTATGGAATCGCATTACAGAAAATCCACTTATCTTTTTTTTTAATTTTTTTTATTGATATATAATATTGTATACATTTGGGGGGTACATGTGTGATACTTGTATACAATGTGTAATGATCAAATCAAGGTAATTGGATTATCCATCATCTCAAACATTTATCTGATCTTCGTGTTGGGAATATTACAAATTTTCTTTTCTGGTTATTATAAAGCATACAATAAACTACTGTTAACTATAATTTCCCTACTATACTACTGAATACTATAATTTATTCCTTCCATCTAACTGTACTTTTGTACCCCTTAACTGACTTCTCTCTATCTCCCTTCTTCCCATCCAGCCTCTGGTAACCACCATTCTGTGTTCTGCCTACAGGAGATCCACTTTTTTTTCTCTCACAATAGTGATTTTAAATCTTTAATATTTAGCTATTTCAATATTTTAAAGTTTCTTAAATTAGATGCACAAGTAAAACTTACTTCTGCAATTAACTCTAGTAGGGCCTGAGTATTCTTTTTAGGGTTACTGTCTTCATCATTATCTTCATCACTGGTATCATCTTCACCATCATCCTCTGCTGATTCTGACAGCTTATCATCAATATCCTGAAAGGAATATTCATTATTTTTCTCCTACTTTACAATGACTGCATCTTTGCTCACGTCCCCTGTGCTTTCTTTTAAGCAAGAAGTTGACTGTAGGTCAGACTGTAGATTTGTTAAGACATCTTTTCTTTAATACTCCTTGAAAATACTCTATTTTCAGTATTCTTTAAAGAGACTTTATTTTCAATATTTTTAGAAAGGACTTCCTTCTTTTCTGAGAATGTCTTAGCTACATTTAGAGAGATCTGCATTGGTGAGGTATTAAGTTTTGTTGTCAGTCTTGGTCTGCATCCAAAAAGGCATTTATCTGACATTGCTTCATTTGATTCAATCATCACTTTTTCCTTTGTATCAAACATAAGCAATCTGCCATTCTGTTTGTTCTTTGCTGTCCACTGGCGGCTCTCTCTAGCCGACCATCCTAAGGGCAGGCACCAAGAATAAGCCTGGCTGCTCCCACCGGGCTCGGGGCTCCTCACCACCATGTAGCCTTGGAGACTGCATGGTGCATGATCCCCTTATCTTAACTTAAACATTCCTTTCTACTGACTCCAAATTTTTAGATAAAGCTTAACTCTTTCAACAAATTTCCAACCAAAGAATTCCTAAACCCACCTATGACTTGAAAGCTCCCAATGTTTACAAAACTAAATATTTATTTAGAACAAAAAAGAAATTATAACAAATTACAAATATTGAAAAGCTGACACCAAGTCATGAAATCTGGAGCAGTTGTATATCTATATTAGTCTCTATGTATATTTCTATTAACACATAGACACAGTTCTATAATACATTTGTGCTGCACATTTTTGGCTCTGTATTTTTGATAACCTCTTCATATGTCAATAATTTTTAATATATTTTGCTATGGAATGTATAGAATAATAGTTTGTTCTTTATTATAATTGATAAAAAGTTTTACTAATCAAAGTTTAGAATATATCCTTTAAGCCTCACAACTCATGTATATTTTGCAGTTCTGTGTTTTACATTTAGGTCTATGATCCATTTTAAGTTAAGTTTTGTATAAGATTTGAGATTTCAGTCTAGATTTACTTTTTCCCCATGTATTTCCAATTGCTCTAGCACAATTTATTAAAAAAAATTCTTCATCCATTAAGTGTTTTTGTGGTTTTAAGTTTATTTTACTTAGTTCTTGACTTTATTTTATCAAAATGTTTTTATCTTACGTAATTACTAATTATTGATGAGAACTTTATTCATATAGTACATTACTAGCTCTGCATACATTTTTATATTCAACCTTGTGACCCAGTAAGTCATTTTCACATAAGGATATCATTTTTCATAAGTTCATTGAAAATTTTCTGCTATTACCTTTTTAAAAAAATACTTCTATCTCATTCTGTGTATTTGTTCCTTCTGAAATTTTTTTAGCTATATCTTGGAGCCAATCGATCTATACTCCATGTCTGGTGTCTTTTCTTACCTAATTCCCATTTGTTTACTCCTCTCCACTATCTTAGGGAAATTGATCAATTGGCCAATCACTAATAGTCTTTTCATTTCAGTCTAGTCTACGGTTTACCTGCACTATTTTTTTTTCAGTGACTATATTTTCTATTCCTAAGATTCTCCTTAGTTCTTTTACATGTTTACATGCCTGACTATTTTGGCTTTATATTCTGTTTGTATGCTTATAAACCTTACTTCTAAATCTTCTAAAAAAATAAACACACACATTCTATAGTTGCTTTTGTATTGCTCTATTATTTGTAGATCCTTGTGTAATTTATCCTCATTATTGATTTTGTATCTGTCTCTTGGTTATTCGTGGTGTATATGTTTTATAATTTTTGCCTTTGAACCTATCATTAGAAATTTTTCTCTTCTGTGGACATTTTTGAAATGCTTCTCTGGTTATTTTTGACTTGCTTTGACAGAATTTAATAATTTTTTGTTAGTGTGTCATCTCATGGCTTCCACCCTACTCCTATCACACAAAATTTGGAAATTGTACCCTCAATAACTGGCATTTCAGTCTCTTAAGGAGGACTTTTTAAATCTGCCTGTGGCTTGAGGTGAGCAGCTCAGTTTTGCCTGTGACCATAGACAAGTGACTTTCAGTGTCCTGTCAGCGAGAGAGCAGACTTTTACTTAGCAACATGAGGTGAGTCCATTTCTATCTTCATTGGCGACTGGAGATTATTTCCTCAGACAGGGATTAAAGCCCCAGTTTCTAATTCCTGTATTTCATCCTAATCTCTTGGTGGTATGCCTACTTTTAATTTCTGCTTCTCTCTCTTCATTCTTGAAATTCAGATGCCCCTGTCTTAGGATTGCCTTGTATAAAACTGACTTTTAAAAAGTCTATTTCCCATAACCATTTTGCTACCATAAGAAAGTGTTATGACCATACATAGTAATTACAGGTAGATAAGAACTAACATATACAGGGTTACATTATGAACACAGGGCCTTTTGTGAAGGTATGTGTTGAGGAATACCCAAAAAGGCAGGTGTCTAAACTTATATTATGGCTCAGCAAAGTCTCTTCATCTCACTCAGACTAAAAGCCAACATCATTTCAGATTTTGCATGACTGGGTCTTCTGTTACCTCTCTGACTTTATTTCTCCTTAGCTTCCTTCTGGCTCACTATGTACCAGTCATATCATCTTTTTTGCTATGCTCACACACCTCAGATGAATTCCTATTTTCGGGTCCTTGCTTTTGTTTTTTCTTCTGCTTGTAATGGTGCTCTCTCAGGATATCCCCATGGATCATTCCTCACCTCCATCTAGTCTTTGCTCAAATATTGCTTTCTCAGTGAGGCTTTCACTGACCTTACATAGAATTTCACCCTATTTAAAATTGTACCCCTTCACCACAACCCTCTATAGTCCTCTTAAATTTTTTCATAGTACTCACATTTAGCATATAACACATTGTATAACTTAGTTAAAAATATGTTCTCTTGCAATTTTATTGCTTAAAATTTCAGGGAGTAGTTTCTAAGGGGAAATTGGTAGTCAGAGAGAGAGAGAGAGTTTCTAGGGCAGTTCACACCTGAAAAGTTCCCCACAAGTCCTGTGGACCCTTTAGGGCACTTAGGCTCTTCAGCAGCAGCCCTGTGAATCTTAGTGGACTCAAGAGTAACGGGCTATGCTGTGTCAAGAACACTGTTTAAATGCAGTGTCATTGTTGTATATGGAGTTAAATCAATTATGTAAACTCTGTCCAGTGTGAAGCTGTGTCACCTCATAAAATGCGTAGCTGCAATGTTTCTGAAAACTTGATCATTAGCATGCACCAGAGTGTTTCAGGCCTGTTATATAATGGATTGATTACATAACAATAACAATATGTTTGCAATATTAAGTACGAATTGTTATTTTTTTCGATTAACTTTCCTAAAGCCTTATGTGGAAGATGTTTGGACAACTACAGAGGTTATTATAATCAATTTTTACTTGCCGGTGAAAGTCTTAAAGTACTTTGAAGGTAATTCAGACAAACTCTTCAAGGAATTCCAATAGTTCTGTGGATACAGGAAGTAGCTATTAATCACATGTAATATGTTCTAATAATTCTATTTTGAATTGTCAACTTTTCATAATAAGAAAATAATTTATTAGTGACATGAAGAATGAGTAAAATATAATCATTTGTGTTCAGAATTTATGACTGTACAGTCCTAGACATATATTTTTTTGCTTATTTCATTTCTATAACAGCATTTTAAAGTGGACAATATTTATTGTGCTTATCTAAAAAGGTATCAGTACATTTCTTATAACTGGTATACTTTTTATAATAATAAAAAATATTTTCAAATATATAGCATATAACATTTTGCTGTGATTTTTTTCCAATGGTATTGAAATTTGATTGACATGAGTATATTTGGAATATAGAGTATTTACAAAATGTGCTATTTAGTAATTTTAATTTCTGTAGTTTATTTCTTGTGGACTCTATCTGTGGCAGCTTTAATAAAAACAGTGTAGAACTTCTTGTGCATAATTATATCTCACATTTTACATACATTTTTCCTCCCCAATTCTTTTTAAAGGAATGTATTAGGCCATTCTTACATTACTATAAAGGAATACCTGAGACAGTACTTTATAAAGAAAAGAGGTTTGATTGGCTCACAGTTCTGCAAGTTATAGAGGAAGCATGATGCTGGCATCTGCTCGGTTTCTGGGAAGGCTTCAGGAAACTTACAATTATGGTGGAAGACAAAGGGGGAGCAGGCATGACACATGGCCAGAGCAGTGAATAGAGAGAGAGATAAAGAGAGAGAGGTGCTACACACTTTTAAACAACCAGATCTCATGAGAACTCTCTCACTATCAAGAGAACAGCACCAAGAGGGATGGTGCTAAACCATTTGTGAGAACCTGCCCCTATAATTCTATTACCTTCCACCAGGCTCTGCCTCTGACATTATTGGGGATTACAATTCAACAGGAGATTTGGGCGGCGACTCAATTCCAAACCATATCAAGAAATATAATAATTTGTGCAAATTCTGTATAAATACTAGAAAGTAGGGAACATTGCAAATAGTAACCTCAAATTTCTCAAAGTTATATACAATATGAGACCAAGTCTATAGAGGCATTGTTATCACCTTGATATCCAAAATATGCAAAGGAAAAATCCTCAAAGGAGGTAATTCCAGGGACTAGTAAAAAACACGTGGAGGGAATTGGTTGGGAAGGATGGATAGAAAACTTAATCAGTATCAGCATACTAAGGAGTTGACCACATCCTTCACTCTAACACTTAAAATCTTTCAGAAGACCCTTAAATAATACTGCTTAGAGATCAAGAGTTTTTGGAAGTTGGCCATGTAGAAGTTAATCTGTCTCTTAGAAAGAGATGGGATTTATAAACTGTCACTAGTACTCCTAGAGCATAATATCAGAAGTCTCTGACCATTAGATCCCAAGAGATAACTTACACATGTTGTGATCCAAGAGCAGGAAATGGATGCATGTATTAATCAGCAAAATTCTTAAATATCTTGTTGCCCAGAACTCATGTATGCATACAACTTTTTCATAGTTCTATTATGGAATAGGAAAAAATATCTGCCTTTCAGTGCATTAAAAAGAGATGAAATGTAAAATGCAAAAATGGAATTTCCTTATTGTCCATTAATCCTGCCTCAGCAAAGTTTAAAAAAGTCAAGATTAGAAGACTTTATTCTTTCAAAGCAATTAGCAGCTAATGTCTATGAAGCTTGACTTTAGGCTTGTCTTTCTCTTTATCAGTTCCTTCAATTTGATGGAGATAGAAAACTATTACAACTTCTGGGAAAGAAAACGAAAGAAACCTCACTAATAGAGATTTGAAAAGCATTGAAAGGAATATCTAATCACTAGGTAAAAAATAAAGGGAGGTGTATAAAAACTCTTTGATGGCTCTGATTCTTTGTATTTTGAAATTTTTATCTGATTCATTTTATAAATAGTCAATGAACTAAATAGAGTCAACATAGAATAGGGGGACATTTCAGATTTTGGGAAGATATTCAGCTATGGGAATGCGTAATAACTAAAGTAAGACCCTTACCTACAGTGGATTTTTAATGAAAACAAATATGTCAATTAAATAGGAGGTACAACGCCATCACACAAAGCTGAGTGGATTTTCCATTGCACAACTCCAGGAGATGCCATTCACTTACACTGCCAGAGTCACACAACTTGGTGGCCCTGGGTGATGTTCCAGATAACCCAGGGCTATCCCAGAAAACGTAGTAAAAAGAAACCATTGAAAGTACTAGAGACTGTGTTGTGTGAATCCTTAGGCTGACAGGTCCCTTCTAAATCTAGTAAAATTCAATTACAAGATACATATTTTGATATAATGTGATATATGCATTCCAGAAATGTAAATCTCACATATTATACAATCTTTCACTAAAAATGAAAAAGGCTTATCGGAAACTAAGATAGGCACAGATGATTCAAAATTGCTGCAGCTTCGTAACCAGTATATTAACAAAAATAATAACAATTTTAACCAACATAGTAGCACAGTTAAAGAGGACAAGAGGACATTGCATCCATAAAAAGGAAGCAATCTGAAATCAGAAATAACAACATTCAGATAAAATATATAAATTTTAAAATACACTCAATAACATGTTGGATATTTCAGAATATAAAATCAGTAAATCAAAGTCTAAGAAATTATGCCAGCACTCAAAAAATGGGAAGGATAAATGCATATTATGAATAAAATGATGAGACATGAAAAAGTAATACAGACCATTTGATATGGTCTGGCTCTGTATCTCCACCCAAATCTCATCTTGAATTATAATCCGTATTGTAATCCACATGTGTTGGGGGAGGGAACTTGTGGATGGTGATTAGATCATGGGGGCGGTCCCCCCATGCTGTTCTTGCCCGCCTTGGCCTCCATGTGTGCTGGGATTGCAGGTGTGAGCCACCGTAAAAGCTGTTAATAGCTGAAAAGAAGTTTCCTTTGTTCTAAAAAAACAAAACAAAGGATCGGCAAAATTTTAAGTGAAAAATCAAAAAAATTATTTCAGTCTTCTATTAGCTTAGTCAATGCAGTTAATTCCTGTTCTACTTGATATTCATGAACATTTTAGCTCTCCATGAGTCCTTAAAGTTTTTCTTTTATTCTGATGTCATGATCTCCAAAGCTGTCAGAAACTTGTATTCAAGAGCACCATTAGAGTTTTATAGCTGATTACAAAAATACCTTCTATGAAGGACCAAAACAAGACAACAATTGTCCGTGGATAACAAAAGGTTTTAGGGCAACCATCTTCAAAGACATCATTGACAAGAAAATTCGTTACTTCTGTGGCACACAATGACATAACAATTATTACTGATAATGTACATTGAATCATATCAGAATTATAGGAGTTTCCTATGATTTTGGAACACATACCTATGACATGTTTATACAAATACAGCCCCCCTAAAAAATCAAACACCATTTCATATTTGACAGTATTCCCTGTATAATTTTTATACCAAATGAACCAAATTATATCATTTTTGGACTTTAGGGAACTTAATATTTTAAAGGATTAATTAGGTCAGAAAAAGAGATAATCCATAATTTGATTTTGGAAAGTCTGTCAAATATCAAAGGTTTAAAACGCTTGGTATCACAGGTCATTGTAAAATGAGTCATTCATTTGATCAAAGTGATAACTCAAGAATTTCAAAAAAAAGGCAAAAACCTTCATTCTTGGAGAGAGGAGACTTAATTTTCCAAACGATAAGCCTAATAAAAACAATATGAAGCCAATTGCATTTATTTTTTAAAATTTCATAAACAATCTATAAAATTTTAATTTTGACCATAATATCTAACTTCCATAAGCATTTTATAACCTTTACTAAGGAGTTGCTCAATGCTGCAAGAAAACCTTGCTTATCTGACACAGGGTCCCATATGCTGGTCTTGCATCAGTGTGTCTCTAATACAGTGATTAATTTATAGAGAAACTAAACTTCTTTTATCTCTCAAAGTTCGCCCTTAAAAATTCACATGCCCACCTCTTCAGTGATAGTCCCTGGGCCTTGAAGAGCTGAATAGCTTTAATTTCTGGAGTTTCATAGTTTAATTTCAACAGTTGATTTTGATTGGCATCTTCTGCAGGGCCTGAAGATGGGGTTTTAATTGCTGTCAGTGCGTAAATTGTAGCAGGATTTGGTGTCCTTTTTAGACCCAGGAGTCAAAGCCCTGTAACCCAGGGTCACGCGTACTTTAAAGGCACATACAAAGAGATACACTGATGTAATAACCTTTTTTTTTTTTTTTTTTTTTGGGACGGAGTTTCGCTCTTGTTACCCAGGCTGGAGTGCAATGGCGCGATCTCGGCTCACCGCAACCTCCGCCTCCTGGGTTCGGGCAATTCTCCTGCCTCAGCCTCCTGAGTAGCTGGGATTACAGGCACGCGCCACCATGCCCAGCTAATTTTTTGCATTTTTAGTAGAGACGGGGTTTCACCGTGCTGACCAGGATGGTCTCGATCTCTTGACCTCGTGATCCACCCGCCTCGGCCTCCCAAAGTGCTGGGATTACAGGCTTGAGCCACCGCGCCCGGCCGTAATAACCTTAATTTAAAAAAAAAATTAATCTCAGTTTGTTTCCTAAGCAAACCAAAACTTAATAATAATATGATGACTCGATCATATGAATTATTTTAAAAAATAAATTCTTTTACTATGACTTACACAGAAAATTCATGACATGCTTGGACATTTAGGTTTGTCCTGAACATTCCTTTCTTAAACAACCAGTCATTTTACTCTGGGATTAAATTCACTATACAAGATATTTTCTTATATAAAATTATTTCTCTTTAAATTTTCTTATCCAAAAATATCTCTTTATTTTAATAACTTTCTTTACATTTCTCTTATTTCCTGATTCCTTTTACCTTGTTTTATACATGACCTTTATATATGCTTTGAATTAGACAAAATTGTTTACCTTTTTTTTAAAGGACACATCTTTTAGAAAGAATGTTTTCCTTCAAATATGTTTTTATTGGAAAATACCAAAATAATAAAATATCTATTATTTAATTTAATATAACTTTAGAGTCTAAATTATGACAAGTTTGTCTACAAGTATTTATCCCATTCCATTGACCTAATTATTTTATTTTTAATTGTTTACCTAGATTACGTATGAAAACTGCAATAGTCATCATTTAATGTTATGGAACCACCATTGTAAAATTATAACTGAAACAGTGAAAAAGATTTGACCTAACTGACTCCATCTTGCTTTTCACCTCCAAGCTATCCTTGTTTATTTCTGGGCATAGGGCAAACTAACTCTGGGAAAAACTTAGTTTATAATTTAGCTTTGAAACACATGATAACAAACCTTACTACCTGTGGACTAGACCGCTTAAAACCACAAGATTAGAAGTTATGGTAAACTTAGTAAATTCAAGATGCTCAACAAAAAAGACAAGATCCTAGAAGAGAAAAAACAAAAATGACAATATGAAGACCTTTAAAATACAAGCACGCACACACACACACACACACACACACACACACACACAGACACACACATATACATACATCTTGGAGCTTAATTAAAAGCAAAAAGGTGGCCTTGTTATGTAAATAAAGCCCCCTTAAATAGTTGAAATCTAAAATATTTCCTTTTTTTTTCTTTTGCAGACCATTTTTTTACCCCTATCATACCACCTTTTGTGTGTGTGTGTGTGGAAATTTAGCCACTTCACAGGGCTCATTCCCCATAATTTGCAACATTCCTTCGAATTTGATCAAGTTGGATAGAGTTGTTCAAACCCAATGGGTAAAAGACTAAAACAACAACACAAAAACAGAAACAAACAACAAAAACAAAAAAACAGTTAAGCAAAACAAACTATCACACAACATATATGATTACTGAGCACCTTGATGGTAAGGAGAAATTAAGACCAGCTGGTTGTTAACTGTAACTTTAGCCAAGGAAAGCTCCAATTCACTTACTTACCTAGAAATGGGTCTCAGGCTGAAGACTGTTCTCTACATCCGAGAAGCTGGAACAAACAAACAAAAGATCTTATCTTCCCTGTTGGAAGTGAGCTCAAACTTCATAAAAGAGTTACCTGCCTTCCATCATCATGGAAGGAGAAAATACTTGCCTTTCTTCGGTTGGAAGCAAGTAAAACTCCAAAATGGAGTTGTACAGCAAAATAAACTTTAGTTCTTCACCACATTTTGGGAGAGCAGCGATTCTCTGGAGGGGGTGCTTCCAGGCCTCAGTAAATCATCCTGCTGGTTTGTGCCATAAAGATAGTTCAAGCTGGTGCCAAGCACCAATAGGAGATTTGTCAAAGGTCAGCGGCACTCCCACTCAGAATCCCTTCATGGTTACCAAAATGCGAATCCTGAAAATCTGGCACAGGCCTCAGTTAATTTAGAAAGTTTGATTTGCCAAGGTTGAGGATGCACACCCATGACACAGCCCCAGGAGGTCCTGACGACATGTGCGCAAGGTGGTCACAGCACAGTTTGGTTTTATACACTTTAGGAAGACATGAGACATCAATCAACATATGTAAGATGAACATTGGTTTGGTCTGGAAAGGTGGGACAACTGGAAGCTGGGAGGTGGCTTCCAGGTCATAGGTAGATATGAGACAAATGGTTGCATTCTTTTGAATTTCTGATTAGCCTCTCCAAAGGAGGCAATCAGATATGCATTTATCTCAGTGAGCAGAGGGGTGACATTTAATAGTATGGGAGGCAGGTTTGCCCTAAGCAGTTCCCAGCTTGGATTTTCCCTTTAGCTTAGTGATTTTGAGGCCCCAAGATATTTTCCTTTCACACATGTAAGATTTACATTGGTTCTATTGGTTCAAACTGGAAGTGTGAGCCAATTCAAAGGAAGAGATGCTTCCAGGTCATAGGTAGATTAAAAAGTTTCTGATTGGTTGAAAGAATTACTATCAGTAGAAAGGAATGTCTGGGTTAAAATAAGGGGTTGTGAAGACCTGGGTTTTATCATATTGGTGAAGCCTCCAAGTAGCAGGCTTTAGGGAGAATAGATTGTAAATGTTTATTATCACACTTAAGGTCTGTGTTGATGTTAATGTGGGAGGGCTATAAGGAAGTGTGTCCAACCCCCTCTTCTTTAAGGCCTGAACTAGATTTTCAGGTAACTCTGGAATGCCCTTGGTTAAGAGAAGAGGTCCATTTAGATGACTAGGGGGCCTTACAATTTTATTTTTGGTTAACAAAGGGTAGGGGGAAAATTTTTTTTTCTTCCCATATAATATATGTATGTATGTGGGTAGTTATATAAATATATATATATATATATATATATATATATATGTAGCTTATATATATGAATAGCTTTCTTGAATTTTTATTACACATCATTAAATTCACCAGTTTCTTGTTTCAAGTGTACAATTTAATTTTGGAATATTTAATTTGCCCCAATAAAATCCCTCCTGCCTATTTACAGTTAATTCAGGTTCACACCCTCAGTCCTAGGCAATCATTAATCTAATTTCTGTCTATAGACTTTCCAATTCTAGATATTTTATACAAACATTGAAGGAAATAAAAATATTTTTCCCCAAAACACATTTCTTTGACATATTTTGAGATGGCTGTGAAGAGGGCCAGCAAATAGACCCACAAGGCTGCCTTTTATGAGTAGGATGTGCACCTACAGAGAATTTGCACTGATGCAAATTCCCTTGTCTGGATCTAGGAAATACGTAACTGAGAGTCAGACACCTTTAAAGGTCTGAAAGAAATATTTACCATCTATTCTCTTTGAGGGCTGCTACCTCTGAGGTTTCATCTACATAACAAGACCACCTTTGCTAGCCAGGCATCTCCTTCTCTCCCTCCAATAACTTGTTTTGCCAGGAACCAAACCCCCATTCTTTCTGTAATCTCTTACAGGAGTGTCCAAGGGAAAGAATACAGTCACGGGTTCTTAGTTTGTTTCTGGTTGGGCCAGTAAAGTCCATTCCACATCCCTCTTTTCCCCTTATCACTGGAGACAGAAACTATAAACCGTAGCTTTAGGCTTCTAAACACTTAAAACAAAAAAAAAAAAAAAAAAAAAAAAAAAAAAAAAAAAACAGACGAACAGCAACAACAAAATAAGATGGGTTAAACAAGCTTTCCTACACTCCATTGGGGGGTTATGTAATCACTCTGTGATGCTTCCTGTGTACACATTAATAAATGTGTATGTCTTTTCTCCAAAAAATATACCTTTTGTGGGTTGATTTTTTTAGTGAAACTTCAGAGAGCTAAGAGGAAGTTTTTCCCTTGGCACCTACAACATAATAGTATAATATGTAGCATTTTATGTCTGACTTCTTTCTCTCAGCCTATTTTCAGTATTCATTCATGTTGTAGCAAGTATCAGTATTTCATTTTTTTGTTGCCAAATTATATTCCATTTTATGAATATACCATATATTATTTTTCCATTCATCAGTTGATGGATATCTGGGTTGTTTCCACTTTTTGACTATTATGAATAATGTTGTTATTTTATGATCAAATGGTAACTCTATGTTGAATCTTTTGAGGAACTGCCAGGCTTCCCTTAGTGAATGCTTCAATTTTGTTTTTGTACGTCTCAACTCCAGAATTTCTGCTTGTTTTCCATTTATAATTTTTATCTCTCTATTGATATTCTCTTTTTAGGGAGATATTGTGATAGTTTAAAAATTCTTAGATATGGATTAGTAATAGCAGCTTTGAAGTCTTTTTCTGCTGAGCCTAACATCTGGGACCCCTCGAAATCTGATTCTATTACCTCCTTTTTTTCTAAACAGGGGTTATACAATCTTATCTCTTTGCATGTCTTATTTTTTATGAATAACTGGACATTTTGGATAATATATTGGAGCAACTCTGGATTCTCACTGCCCTCTAGGGCATAATCATTGTGAAATCTATTTCCTGCATAGCGTGCAGCCTCTGATGACACAATTTTTTTCCTCTTGTCTTTTTTCTTTTGCCTGGCTTCCTAGAAGTGATCCCTGGGGTCAGCATAACTTAGTGTTCTGCCAGTGATCTGTCCTAGCTGGTGCTTAAATTCTTTAAGCCAATAAAACATCCCGGCTTTGCAGAAAAATCTGTGTGTGCTTGGGGGATGCTTTCAGGTCTGTCCCATGTTAAGCCAGGGAGCTCCAAAGCGCCTGCTGTGGCTCCTCTTGTTGTGAGTTGTGCTGCCTAGCACATGTGCACAGGCTTCTGGACCTCCAGGGGCAAGTGTAATGATATCAGGGCCTTTTTGGATTGTCTCTTTTTCTGGCTTCATCTGTTAAACTTCTCTTTTGTCTACATTTTCTTTTGTTGCTATGGGTTTCATTGAGCTATCAGCCTTCTCTCAATTGCTGGCTACCAACAAGGGCAAGACTTGTCGGTAAACCCAAGTGACTACAATTGGTAAGTAATATGTAAGTAACAGGTGGTTTTCTGTTCTTTCTTTAAATCATGTAAATGAAATTGTGTACATTCAGGGTCAGAAAAGCTATTAATTGACTCATGGCAGAGAAATGAACCTTTTCCCAAATGTAACAAAAAATGAAGGACCCAGTGTCTTTCTCTTGAGGCAATATCTCTTTGAGACAGCTTCAGACCTGTGGTATCATTTGGAAGACTCAGGAGGAACTGAGGTGTGTAGATATATGAATGTGTAATTTTCAGCTGCATTTAATAAAGGTACTTCCAAGGCACTTAGCTTCCACTGTAATTCTTGAAGCCACCATATTCCTGAAGTTCCATTTCTGAAGTGGGGCATCAGAATCAAAAGGTAGCCGGTAGGATTAGCTTATTCCAAAACCCCTGTAGGCTATAGTATAGCAATGGTAGTGTAAAAATGTCAAAGTATTCTGAAGAAACCAGTAGAATTGCTGAAGTCCTCACTTTTTATCTAGATAAGAGATCTAAGCTTTCATGAAGCTCCAGTGGCAACATAAGCAGTGGTTTGCCAAGAGGTTGCCAAAATCAGTTTGGTGATATCTTTGAATTCAATACTTGTGATGGCTAATATTGAGTGTCAACTTGATTGGATGAAAGGTTGCAAAGTATTGTTCCTGGGTGTGTCTGTGGTGGTGTCGCCAAAGGAGATGAACATTTGTGTCAGTGGAGTGGGAGAGGCAGAGCCACCCTCAGTCTGGGTGGACATCATCTCATCAGCTGCCAGTGAGGCTAGATTAAAGTAGACAGAAGAAGATGGAAGAACAGACTTGCTGAACCTTTTGGCCTTCACTTTTCTCCCGTGCTGGGTACTTCCTGTCCTTGAACATCAGACTCCAAGTTCTTCAGCATTTATACTCTTGAACTTACACCAGTGGTTTGCCAGGGGCTCTCAGGCCTTTGACCACAGACTGAAGGCTGCGCTGTTGACTTCCCCACGTTTGAAATTTTGGGACTTGGACTGAGCCACCACTGGCTTTCTTGCTCCTCAGCTTGTAGACAGCCTTTTATGGAATTTCACCTTGTGATCCTGGGAGTTAATACTCCATAATAAACTCCCCTTCATATAGGCATCAGTCCTATCAGTCCTGTCCCTCTAGAAAACCCTGACTAATACAGTACCTACTTGAATGTATTGTTCACAGAGAATCCACTCAAAGTAATGCAGACATTTATTGTAAGTGTGTAATTCAATACTTTTTAGCAGATTGATAGAGTAGTGCTAGCATCACCATAATCCAGTGTTAGAACGTTTCCATCACCTTCAAAACCTTCTCATGCCTGTTTGCTGCCAAGCCCCACTCCTACTACCAGGCCCAGACATGTAGATTATGCCACAATAAAACTGTCAAAAAATAAAAAATGACTCAAATAAAATGTTATCATGTATTGATTCTCTGTAATATTGATTGTATTATTGTTAAAAAATAAAATCTTATAAAGCTGAAAAAAGAGAAAAAGAAAAATCTCAATGCTACTGATCAAAAAGAGGAAAGGAATGAGGGTTAGCAGGCAAGTGCTTAATGATGGGGTCTGGAAGTAACTGAAACTGGAGTAGGCCTACATTTTAAGGGTTTACTGATAATTGTAGAAGCTAAAATGTGTAATACCCTTTTCTCACCCATTTCCAGGTCCACGGCCGACACTCCTATCACTAAAAACAGATTAACAAGAGAAAAGTATAACAGATTTATTTGATCAAAATATTACATGACATGAGATCCTTTAGAAACAAAGACCCAAATAACCAAGGAAATTTGTGCTTAAATTCAATGAAGAATTGTCCATAGTGTAAAAATGTGATGGGACAAAAAGGGTATGATCTAATGGTAACAAACTGGGAGGAGCTTAGCAAGATCTATTTGTTTAGATTCTTCTTAGCCTCCCTGTGTAGCATTTCTTCTTTCCAGGGTATGGGGCAGGATCCCTCTAGAATCAGGGTCTTATGGCCTACTACTATGGTTTGAACACATCCCCCGAAATTCAGGTGTGAAGGACTTAATCCCCAATGCAACAGTATTGAGAAGTAGGATCTTTAAGAGGTGATTAGGTCATGAGGGCTCTGCCCTCATGTATGGATGAATGCTGTTGCCATGGGAGTGGCTTAGTTGTCAAGGGAATAGGCTCCTGATAAATGGATGAGTTTGGCCCTCTTCCCCTCTCTCAATCTCTCTCTCTCTCTCTCTCTCTCTCTCTCACTCTCTCTCCTGTGCTCTCCTTCCCTTCCGTCTTTAGCCATGGGATGATGCAGCAAGAAAGGCTTTGCCAGATGCAGGCCCCTCGATCTTGGACTTCTCAGCTTCCAGACTATAAGGAATAAATCTTTGTTCTTTGTAAATAACCTAGTCTCAGGTATCTTGTTATAGCACTACAAAATGAATGAAGAAAGCTGCTTTCAGGGGAAGTAGGTCAGAGAGTGACCTCTCTAAATTTTATGATTTCCTTTAGGGTCTAGGAGTTCTAGTTTCTATGGCCTGCCTTGTGGGACAGGAATTCTAGTTTCTATGACCTGCATTGGGGGAGAAAGAAGGGCAGAAGAGAGTGAGACAGAACTTCCTGCTTCTCAGGCCCTTGCTTCTGAGCACCATACTTTGGAGTGTTCTGTTCTGAGCCCCATCAGAATCCATATCCCTGACACTTACAGGCCTGTAAACTTCTAATTAAAACCACACAGTGATATCAAAATATTTTAGAGTCTAGAATCAGCTTTCATGTAAGTTATTGCCTGTTTTGTTTTACAGTGTCCTAGTAGGTTTTGGAATTGAATCATAGTTAGGGGTAATGTTAGAATTTAGAGGAAATTTTTAGGGTTGGGGTTAGAGCTACAAAGTTAAGAGCAGAGGTAGGATTACATAAAGGGACAGTTTTAAAGATAAAGTTAGGGACAGAAATAATATTATAGATAAAGCATGTGGACATGAATAGAATTAGCATTAAATTGAAACTTAAAGGTAGGGTTAGCTTGAGTGAACAAAATGGGGTCATTAAGTTCTCTTCTCTCTGCTATGTGGAAGCACATATAAAGATAGAAATGTGTAGATATACGAGTATGTGCTTTTCAGCTGCATTTAGCAAAGGTTCTTCCAAGGCACTTGGCTCTGTTGGCATTTTCTTCTGGAGTAACTATAATGAGGAGATTTGGATTCCCAGCAATCCAAATTGGACATGCAGTGTCATCAAGAAATGAGCAGTTTTTTGTTAAGCCACTGACTCTTTGTGATTTTTTTTTTTTACTGTGACTTAGCCTAAAGTATTCAGATTAATTCAAAATCTAAGAATCTTAGTGAGATGCTGTATTAAGAGCACATTTACTATGAGGATAAACCACAGAAAAATGTACTTCCTTTCACCTCTGTGTGTTTTGATTTTGGCTGAAGTGGCGGCCAACCAGGCTGTTTTATGTTATGTAGGTGGTGAATGAAGTGGCTGGGAAATAATACATATATATTTTTGATCTCTGCACCCAGTTCCTGACACAGAGCTCCTAAGTCCCTTGGGATTTCCTGGGTGATAGGAGTGACTTTTGTTCTAATGAGGTGACTCTTGCTGGGCTCCTTGATACCTTTGAAATGGAAGATGTTAATGACCAAGTCATGATTAGAAGCTTGGGACTTTTGGCCCCAACACCTATTCATCAGGTAAGGGAGTAAAATTGGAAATTGAGTTAATAATCGATCATGCTTACATGATGAGGCCGCCATAAAAATCACTAAAGTATCGGGTTCAGTGACCTTCTGGGTTGGCAAACTCATCCATTTGTCGGGAGTGTGGTACACTCTAACTTCTGTAGGACAGAAGCCCCTACACTTGGAACCATTCTCGACCCTGTCCTCTGTTCTTCATCTGGCTATTCATTGGTATCCTTTTTAATAAACTGATAAATGTGAAAAAAGTATTTCCCTGAGTTCTGGGAACAAGTATAGCAAGTTATCAAACCTGAGGAGAGAGTTGTGGGAACCTCTGATTTGTAACCAAGTTGGACAGAAGAGTGGGTATCCTGGGCACTCAGTATTTGCAACTGGCATCTGGAGTGAGGAGCAGTCTTGTGGGACTGAGCTCTGAACCCACAGGGTCTGTGCTAACTCTGAACAGTGTCAGCACTGAGTAAATTGTAGGACACCCAGTTGGTGTCTGCAGAGAAGTGGAGAATTTCTTGGTGTAGAAACCCCCATATATTTGGTGTCAGAGGTGGAGTATTTTAGAAACAAATAGTTGTGGTGAATCTTTTCTACTCTATCAATACATTTTTATGGATATTGAGCTTCCCTGCCAAAGATCTTGCCTTCAGGGAAGAGGTTTTTATTCCCAGGTGCTGGGACATTGTGAGCTGATAGGTCTCAGAAATAAATGCTTTTTGGTAGTTGCCTTTGTTGAAGAAAGAGGACTGGCATAAGATCACACATTTCTTTTGGGGGTGGTGGAGGTGCAGAGACCTGGTCCTCTGATATGGTTTGCCTGTGTCCCCACTCAAAACCTCATCTTGAATTGTAATTTTCATAATCCCCATAATCCCCATGTGTCAAGGGAGAAACTAGGTGGAGGTAATTGGATCATGGGGGCAGTTTTCCCCATGCTGTTCCCATGATAGTGAGTGAGTTCTCATGAGATCTGATGGTTTTATAAGTGTTCGGTAGCTCCTGCTGCTTTCATTCTCCTTCCTGCTGCCCTGTGAAGATGTGTCTTCTGTCATGATTGGAAGTTCCCTGAGGCCTTCCCAGCCATGTGGAAATGTGAGGCAATTAGACATCTTTTCTTTATAGAGTACCCAGTCATGGTATTTCTTTTCTTTTCTTTTCTTTTCTTTTTCTTTGAGTCGGAGTCTTGCTCTGTCTCCAGGCTAGAGTGCAGTGGTGCGATCTTGGCTCACTGAAACCTCCACCTCCTGGGTTCAAGCGATTCCCCTGCCTCAGCCTCCTGAGTAGCTGGGACTACAGGCACATGTCACCATGCCCAACTAATTTTTGTATTTCAGTAGAGATGGGGTTTCACCATGTTGGCCAGGATGGTCTTGATCTCCTGACCTCGTGATCTGCCTGCCTCGGCCTTTCAAAGTGCTGGGATTACAGGCATGAGCCACTGCACCTGGCCTTGGATATTTCTTTACAGCAATATGAGAATGGGCTAATACACCCTCTCACCTCAACTTGTAATAATTCTGAAGGCTATCCTAGATTCAAAGCTCCCCATGGGGCTCTGCTAAGTATGATATCGTTTTTTTGGTGTTCATTCCTCTTAATTGTCTTGCCTCTGGCAATTGTAATCTTTGCATAATTAGTCAGGAAGAGTGGTACTTTCTGGTGTGTTTGTCTCTGAGAACTTCTTTCACAAGATTCAATTTAAGTTTCAAAGAAAATGGGATAGAGTCCTATGTTTCCCCTCTAAAGGTGAAAGGGAAATAAGTCCTTATTGTAACTCTATCACAGCCCAACTTCTACCTCTTCCCAATCTTACTTTCTTTCCTTCTCCCATGCATGCAGATCTCAAGATCTCTTCCCAATAAACACCCTGCATGCTTGTCTTCATCTGAGAATGTATATCCCAGGGGACCCAACCTATGTTTTAGAATTATTTATGTTTTGAGAGTGCTATAGGTCACATAATATTTGAGAACCACTATGATGCCACCTATTCCTGTTGATATACAAAAATATCTCTTTCTAATATAATTAGCCCTCTAGGTCAGGGGTCCCCAAATCCCTGGCTGAGGATCGGTACTTGACTGTGACCTGTTAGGAACTGGGCTGCACCATAGGAGGTGGGCGGTGGACCAGTGAGCATTACTGTCTGAGCAACTACACCTGCCAGATCAGCAGCATTAGATTCTCATAGCAGTGTGAAGTCTGTTGTGAACCACACGTGTGGGATCTAGGTTACACATTCCTTATTAGAATCTCACTGATGTCTGACGATCTGAGGTGGAACAGTTTTATCCCAAAACCATTCCCCACCCTCACCCCACCAACTATGGAAAAATTGTCCTCCAAGAAATGGGTCCCTAATGCCAAAAAGTTGGGGACTGCTGCTCCAGGTGACAGATGGGTTTACATATGTCTAGGGGAGAATACACAAGGAAAAATTGACCTCACCTTGGAAATTGCTTTGGCCCAAGTAGGAACTTGGAAACTACATGGATAAAAGAAACCTATTGCTGCTTGATGGCAAGAAGCATTCTTCTTTGTCTCCTCAGACCATGAAGACCTTCTAGTGCTACAGACTGAGGCACTTCATTGTTCTCCTGCCCTTTTCCCTTCCACTGATAGTAGTAACTCCAAGACTGGGTCATCAAGAAATTTCAGCCTCTCTCCACATGTTGGGCTAGAGTAGCCCCTAGCTTTAGCAGAATAAGATATTCTGGCCACGAGCAGCAGTAAACCTACTGTTTCAAGTGGCATTTCAACCTTTATCTCTTGACCCACTTATAGGAACTGACCTATTCAGAGTTGCAGAGGAATGAGTTATTACTGCTTTTTTAAATAGGGAAATTATGTCATGCCAGTATTGCCTAGGCTCACCCAGCATCAGGAAAGCCTATATGTTGAAAGAAAAGGTCAATGTATTCTGTCATCCCTGGTTCCAGATATGGAGCGAGAGAGTTGCTTTAGTATCCTGTCTGTGATGATTTTGGAGGTATCGAAAGCCAGTAGAGATAAGAGGTAAATTAAGGTGATCATGTCACACTTCATGACCAAAGAGCTGGTATAAGACCTAGTTTAGCAACTGGAACAGATAACACAATTCCTGCAAATTTTTTTCTTTTCTTCTCTTTTCTTTCCTTCTTCCTTCCTTCCTTCCTTCCTTCCTTCCTTCCTTGCTTCATCCCTCCCTCTCTTTCTTCCTTCCTTCCTTCCTTCCTTTCTCTTTCTTTCTTTCTTTTTTCTTTCTTCCTTTCTTTCTTCTTCTTTTTCTTTCTTTTTTCCTTCCTTCCTTCCTTCCTTGCTTCATCCCTCCCTCTCTTTCTTCCTTCCTTCCTTCCTTTCTCTCTCTCTCTCTCTCTCTCTCTTTCTTTCCTTCCTTCCTTCCTTCCTTCCTTCCTTCCTTCCTTCCTTCNTTCCTTCCTTCCTTCCTTCCTTCCTTCCTTCCTTCCTTCCTTCCTTCCTTCCTTCCTTTCTTTCTCTGTCTCCTAGGCTGCAGTGCAGTGGCATGATCATGGCTCACTGTAGCATCAATCTCCTGGGCTCAAGCAATCTTCTTGCCTCAGCCTTCCAAGTAGCTGGGACTACAGGCACGCACCATAGTGCCTGGCTAATTATTTTTTTACTTTTAGTAGAGATGAGATCTTGCTTTGTTGCCCAGGCTGGTCTCAAACTCCTGAACTCAAATGATCCTCCCACTTAAGCCTCCTAAAGTGCTGAGATTACAGGTATGAGCCACCAAGCCTGGTACTTGCAAATATTAATACTCAATGCATACCTGTTGAATGTAGAAAGACTGCTAAATGTTGGAGACAAAACCATCTACAGGATAAACACATTCCTTTCTGTCCTTGAGGAGTTTAGAGTCTGGTGGGAATAAGGCAGTACTGACACCTATAGCAAGGAGAGCATGTGAACAACCCCAGTCTCTGCTTAAGCAAGGAAGGCAGGACAATTTGGGAGTGTGGTTATTCTGCTCATGAGGAATTGGTGATGCTGTTGTTGATATTGTTTTTGTCATTTATATCTCTTCCTCTGATGCTGTAGTCTTTGAGTACATGCTTTAGTATAGAAAAAAGTGATTTTTTCTGGTTGCACTTGTTTTTGTCAACTTATTTTACAGGATTCAGTTTCATTTTCTTTGAAAATGAAGTCAAGGGACTCCATATTTGGGTCCCCTTCTACGAACACTCCCTTCGTGGAAGCTGTTTTTCTTTTTCTCGCTCCTGAATTTCCCCTCTGGAGTCCCCTTCCACTCTCTCTCGTGGAAGCCTTCTTCTCCTCCTAAACTCCATCCCTCTCTATTCCCTTCCATTCAGTGTGAAAGCTGCTTTCCTCTCCTGGATTCCATCTTTCTGGATTCTCTCACTCAGTGTGAGAGTTAGCTGTTTCTTTCTCTCTCCTTCTCCTGTTTCTCTC
>NW_016107850.1:853893-896634 GCF_001604975.1 Cebus imitator
AAAAAAAAAAAAAGAAAGAAAGAAAGAAAGAAAGAAAATGAAGTTAAGTGGTATATTTTTCCCTCAAAAGATTCAGGGGGAAAAAAAGACATGTGACATATTAGCCAACATTTAATAAATTTAATAAATTAATAGGAAGTCTCACAAAACCTGGAGTGAATGACATACAGGAATCAGGAATAAGACAACACTTTGCAACCACTCACAAAAAGTACCATTTGACAAAAGAGAGGAATTACAGAAAATAATATGAGGCAGTCTGTTGCACGTGTCTTACACAGATATACATATATAATAATACATCAAAATGATTTGTTTGATGGTAAATTCATCACCTTTATATTTATCACATGGACTTCTTTAAAACATTTATAAAAGTTTGTAGATTTAACATTGAAGGATAAGATTTATATCCAAATGAGTATATTTGCTTCATACCAAACTGCACAGAACTTACGAATAGCACACAATTTGAAGATAATTACCATGTTGGGTACTATTAAGTACTACTACTTGATGACATAAGAATCATTAACAAATGTGCTATAAGCTTTTATCATTCAACTTATTGCTAGTACTTTTGGAAATCTGTGGTGTATATTTTATTTCTTTGTAAAACATGTGCTATGAGCTTGCCCTGCTAGTTCAGAAATCAGATGTTTCCAATTTTTTCTAACACTCATACTACTTCAGATCTAAATGCATGGTCTTTTTAACGATTGCGGAAGGCTTTTCTTCAGTTCTTCTTTTATCAGCTATTCTGCCCTAACTCAATACAAATCGATGGATTCATGCAACATACATGGCATACATGCAGGGCACCATCTCTATGTGCAGAACTCATGTTAAATGCATGCTGTGTTTCTTCAGACATTTTCATTTCGGTAAGAATTAAATCATCTCATTCTGTTTCATGTAATTATTTTAACATGCACTTCAACAGACCTAACAGGCAAGGCAGGTAGACTTGACTTTCATGTTATATTTGGGTATGCTCAAGCAATTGACTGATGTTTGGCAGTGTTGCAAATCAAATAGAGACTGTATAAGTTTCCTCAAATACAGCAGCTCTCCCACTGCTCCTGTGGCAGACTATTGGATTTATCTATGTTTGAGAACACAGACAAGGGGTTTTAGAGATTCAGATTTTTCATTCACCGATTTTAAGATACTGAGAGGCACACTCTCAGGTGTGTAAGTAACTGTCAAGCGTAAGAACTAGCATCATGAATTCTTCGAAAATTTATCCACAGTTGTGTGAAATGAACACACATGGAAATACTGTCACTAGAAACACTTGTATACTCTGCACACAGCATAGACTGAATGGTTTGACTTTAGCAATGCTTGAAAACCTTTCACGGTTTATAAACTATTAAAATGATACTGAATTCTTAGAGAGCAGCAGGCCCACGAATGAAACAATGGCCAACACTTATTGTAACACAACACTATATTTTAACAAAGATTTAAACTTCTGGTACATAATTGCAGTGCAATGAAGAGCTTGCCACCTTCACAAATTAGCTGCAGCCTTTTCCTGCACTAGAGAGTTTGGAAGGATCTGAAAATGAGATAAATTTTGTTTAAAATCCAAATGGAAACTCTGTATTTCTGTTATCCTCAGAGTTTGGTAAAAGCGTCTTTTTAATTACTTTTTTTCACATTCTAAGGGCCCAGTTCTGTAGTCCTTAATCCAGTAAAACTTCCAAAGTTTCTACCATCTATACTTCCAATGCAAGCTTTACTCAAAAATGGACTGCTAAATTGGGTCCTATAGATAGAGGTACCATAATTAAGAAAATATTTTACTAAGGCTCAAAATACTAATTTTACTTTGTGTGAAGCACACGAATTTCCAGCATGCTGAGATCAAAACCCAATTGATGTTGAATCTGTATTGGGGAATAACTCTGGGATCTCATTTCCCAGTTTAATCATGTAGTTAGGAATTTACTAAGGACCAGAATGAAAACACTAATTTCAGTTTGCTTGTTGTAATAATCAGAATTTGAACATTGTCTTTAAGAAGTGAAAAGCTATTTGGTGTATTGTATCTCATCATCCTTCCACTTCTGTAGTCCTGGTTAACCAGCTGCTATGTTAAAATACCACTATGTTTGGGGACAGACATTGCAGTAAATACCAACACAATATTCTGACAATGTCAAATTTTGCCCCTATATGAACAACAAGACGAAGTTCTGCCTTTGACTCACTGACAGATGTATCAGAAAGCAGAACCTATCTTACTGTGTTTATGTGTGTAGATGAGCAGAGCAGGAATTTAAAGTGTATATTTACTGTTAACCTGGAACAAATTTCCATTTAATTTGTTAATTTAGTTGTGGTTGAAATAAAACCACTGCATGTGCCTCATTCTGGTCTCCTGCAAATGCCACCTGAGATGAACATGAACATTGCCATATACACAAAAGAAAGAGAGAAAGGAAGGAAGAAAGGAAAGAAGGAAGGAAAGAAGGGAGGGAGGGCAAAAGTAAACATTTCATTCATCAAACAATCAAAATAAGTTAGTTTCTATCTATCATAAACAGTAAATATAGAACCCTAAATCTCAGTAATGTAGGCATGATTGTAAAGTACAAGGTTGCAAAGCTATATGTAAAAACGCTTTTTATCAGACGGAAATATTTACATTAGTTATGACCAACAGGAAAATTAAAGAAGAAAATTTTCCTACGTGTATAGCTTGTACTGTAGGAAAAGACTGTGCTGTTCTTTCTCACACACTGCTAATCCTTTCGCTAACCACACTGGAGGGATTTACTGGTAACTCTAAATTCTCAACTTGCATCTCTATACCGGGCTCATTGTCATTGGTTTTCTTGACTACCGGTTCATTGGTATGCCGATAAATGTTAACATTAAGCTCCCTCCCAGACAAAGCAGTGGCGGCAACTCTTGGAATCTGCCTGACAGGAGGTTTTTTCTCTATTTTATAATTGCAGCGCAAATAGTTGGAGAATGCCCTTCGGTAAACTTTGTTGAAGAGAGTATACACCAGAGGATTGATTCCTGAACAAACATAACCAATCCAAACAAACACATTCAGAAGCTTTTCCATGAGCTTTTGGTTACAGGACTTCTCACAAAGAACCGACAGAATGTTGGTAATGAAAAATGGGCACCACATGATCAGAAACACAAAGAAAACAATCCCAAGGACTTTCGAAGCTTTTCTTTCATTGTTGATAGCCTGCATGGTGCCCCTAGGACGTCTCTCCTTCTTCTTTCTTCGGCGTGCATTCTGATCTTGGTTAGGGTTTGCAGAGTTCTCTTCCTCGGCAGTATTCCTCTTGCAGCACTTCAGGAAATCCAGACTTAGTCCAGGTGGTTCCTCGGTGTGGCCGTGCAGTAACATCAAAGCTTGTCTGCGAAGAACGTAGATCGTCAGGCAATACGTAATCACCATAATGGTCAGTGGTATGAAGAATGCCACGAAGGACCCAATAAGAACGAAATTTGGGTCGTTGAGCACGCACGTTGTGTTGTTCACGAACACCTTTTCTTCATCCCTCAGTCCAATCACAGGGATAGGAACTGATACACCTAAAGGAAGAAAAAAGAACGTTGTTACAGCATATTGAACAAAAAAGAAGAGCGTTGTTATAGCATATTAAAGGACTGAAGAGATTTATTCAATGGCATACATCAATAGGCATTTTACGGGAGGAAATTCAGACCTGATATTTGTTGAAAGCTATTCACGGCATAATGGATAGTCACATGAAACAGTAGCAGTATGGCATCCGAAAATGATGGCATTTTTCATGTTAGGAATGCCTTCTTCCTAAATTCTGTAGAAGGCATGGAATTACCGTCATTGAGCTTAACTATATTAGAGACACGGTTGTGTCAAAGAGAGGATTGTGTAAGTTTTGTTGGATTTCTAGTTTTAAGAATCGTCCTGGTTTATAGAAGGCACTCAATAATTATTTGTTGAATCAATGAATACATTCACATCTGTACTTGATGACATTAATAAAGCCAATCATTCTTTAGCATAGCATCTTCCAAATTCAACAAAAATGAGACATATACCAGCTTTAATAGTAATAATAGCCAATTATGAATTATTTACTTGTCTCAAGGACTCTTGAATGTTAAAATGAAAAATTTTAATGTTGACTGGGCTGAGTCTGATCACTATGCAGAAATAGTCAATAAGCAGAGACTGAAATGATTCTCGTTTTAGCAAGGGTTTCTGTTTGTATGTTTGTTTTATTTTGAGTCTCTGGGCATAAGCAATGTTTCAAAGTCAAGAGAGGGTAAAATGTAGAGTTGGGAGAGATGCAGTCCTCCAGTGGAATTTTGAGCATTTTTGTTTTTAAGACTACTGAGAGGTAGTACTCTAGGGAAGCATTTCCTTCAATAAAGAGACCCACAGGCAGAAAATATCAATGAGGAGGTGGGAGCAGAAGGTGATCTTGTGCCTGGGCATAAGTAAGAAATCTGGAAGCTTTCAGAAATAACTATGATAGGTCTTGAAGGGGTCCTACACCAATGCATAGAGATAAATAGATAATCAATAGAGATAGAGATTGTTATCCTCTGTAGGGTCCACAGGAAGTCGAAGCCTGGGAAGTTCAGATTGTACTTGTGGGATTCCATCAGAGGTTATTAGGAATCCTGGGCTGGTAGGTGTCTACATCACAAATTGTGAGGGGAGACAGAAGTGCATTCTCCGAGATCCTTGCTAACTTTAGGGAACACACGGGCACCTGTGACAAACCTCAAACAGAAAGCCCTTTCAAGTTGCTTTAATATCCCTAGTCAGGTATAGAGTGTCTGAGTGGATGATCAAGAGGGGAAAAAGGGGTCAACGCTTCTTTGCTAGAGCTTGCTGAAGATGTTGACTGATGTTTAATCTCTGGGAAGATAGAAGGAAGAGAGCATTTTGAAAGTGATCTTTAAGTCTTCTTCCTCAGACATGGAATTTCTAAAACGACTGGCCTTTTCCTAGAGTAAGAAGCCAAGTGACAGGGTAAGGAAACAGCAATAGAAATGGCAAGATTTCCTTGGCTATTGGTCCATGCCTATCTATAGCTCTGAACCTAGGCACACCATTCAGGAAAGTAGGAAAGACTGAAAACTAGGAGGTACTGCAAACAGTAATTCTCAAGTAGTGCAGGGCCAGATCCTTATGAAGAGAACTTTGCACCATGGATGGGGTGGAGTGGCAATTATTAGAAGAGAAAAGAGAAAGTGATTTTTCACTAAGTATGATGGAATGCCTGGGGAAATTTCAATGGGAATTTGGGAATATAGAGTACAGCGAAACCACACAGAATATATTTCTTAAGAGTTAAAAAAAAAAGCATTTAAGAAAGCTGCCAGACTGTGTTGTTAGAATCATTATTTGAAAAGCCATAAATATAAGGTAATCTCTAGAAGCAGCATAGGTCAAGCATGCCATAAAGACATCAGTATTGGCTTAACCTTAATGACATATTTTAGTGGCAGGTTACTCTGCAGTAGGTTAATATAAGATTTTTAAAAGAGGGAAGAGTTGTTTTAAAAAAATTTACAAGAGAAAATGTTAGAGAGAGAACTTACACATTTAGAGATACTTAAAAGATCTAGCAAGTAATTATAATATGTGGCTCTTCTTGGGATCTTGATGCAAACAAATAATGTTAAAATTTTTCATGACACAATTAGAAATCTGAACAATGACTAGCCTTTGGATGATATTAAACAATTACTGCTCATTAATTTTTAGGTGAGATATTGATATTGTGCTTATGCAAAAAGATAGCTCTTTCTTTTTTAGATATACATACTAAAACACTTATGGATGAAGTATTGTGATGTTTTTAGTTATTTTAAAATAATACTGGAGGGAGAAATGGATGAAAGTATGGATGAAACAAGACAGTCCACAAGCTGATAAGTCTTGGAGCTGGATGATGAGTTCACGGGCTTTATTTTATAATTCTACTTTTGTAATCTTTGAAAGTCAACTATTAAACAGAAAGTTGAAATTTTTTTTTTTTTTTTTTTTTTTTGAGATGGAGTCTTGCTCTGTCACCAGGCTGGAATGCAGTGGTGCAATCTCGGCTCACTGCAACCTCTGCATCCTGGGTTCAAGTGATTCTTCTGCCTCAGCCTTCTGAGTAGCTGGGACCACAGGCACGTGTAACCATGGCCAGCTAATTTCTCTAATTTTAGTAGAGACAGGGTTTCACCATCTTGGTCAGGATGTTCTCAATCTCTTGACCTCTTGATCTGCCCACTTTGGCCTCCCAAAGTGCTGGGATTACAGGCGTGAGCCACCGCACTCGACCAATATTTTTTTAAATATGAAAAAGAGGAAAGAAGATATAGAGGTCCTTTCAGAGACAGAGTAACATCACTGTTAAACCTCAGATTTAAAAAGCCTCCAAAACTGATTGGTCACTGCTAACCTTGGAAGTGGTTCCTTTCAGAGGAAAAAAAATTTGGATCCCTAAGTAGGAACATTCAACCACCACTTTGATATAACTGTAGGGAAGAAGGCCACCTTCTTACAAAGTGTTGGTAGGAAGCTCCATTATACCTTTCCGAGTTCCTTACAGCAAAAGCAATAAAGGATGCAGGAGTGGCATTTCCCTCTTCAATCTCCTCCCTTGCCAAACACCCAGCACCTTGGATACTAGAGCCTGGGGCTAGAGACTCCATCTGGGGAATTTGCTTTCACTCTAGAAGCATCATGACTTAGGCAGATGTATCTTCAATTTCCCACAGGAAATACTGAATATATTCTAAATATTTCTAGACACGCTTGGACGTTTCTGGGGAAGGCCTCACACACAGGCCATAAGATTGGTGGAAGTTTGCATCACTCAAAGACCAACTCTGGAATAATGTTAGCTCACTTCTGTTAAATGATTTACTCACTTGTTTAAAGGACTCTTGAGCCTAAAGTATACCTTGTCAAGGAACAATAAGAGAGGGTAGCAAAGTCACTGTAGATGAGCTGAAGCTGTTATTGGGTAGAAGAGTCCAATTTTATCCCTGGCATCTATTTGTATGATTTTTTGTGCATTGAGGAAAGGGCGATTCTAATCGCTGCCATTTATTGAGTGTATTCTATGTGCCAGGCACTGAGCCATGCATATTACTGACATTACAGATGTAGAATGTATTGTCTCAGTTTGGTTCAAAACTTTATAAGACAGATATTATTTGACAAAGTAGCTTAGCCACTTTACCAAATCTGCACTGTCATTAGTTTTTTTTTGTGTTTATTTTTAGAAACCATGAATGCAATCAACAAAACAAGAAGAAATTCAAATTATTTCGAACATGTGAAGAAATTATAAAAAGCAACAACAGAAGCAGCATTAATAACCATATATGTTGCACACATTGTCTTATTCAATGCTTAAAAAAAGTAAAAGGTAAGTGTCAGCAGTTCTCAAAGTGTGGTTCAAGGACCCTAGGGTGCTCTGAGGCTCTTAGAAAGATTGCTAGGTTTTCTTTCCCTGTTTGTCTTTAAAACGACGTTTTCTTCATAAATTTCAACCAAAACAATGTACCACAACCAGCTGAATGTGGATACATATATGAGAACCTAGCTTTCTTTCTGTCAAACAAGATATTGAAAGAGGTTTTCAAAACTGGGATGGGTGCAGTGGCTCACGCCTGTAATCCCAGGACTTTGGGAGGCCAAGGCAGGCGGACCATCTGAAGTCAGTAGTTCAAGACCAGCCTGGCCAACATGGTGAAACCACCGCTACTAAAATTACAGATTAGCCAGGTGTGATGGCACATGCCTGTAATCCCAGCTACTCGGGAGGCTGAGGCAGGAGAATTGCTTGAACCCAAGAGGCAGGGACTGCAGTGAGCCAAGATCCTGCACCTGCGCTCCAGTCAGGACAGAGCAAAACTCCATCTAAAATAAATAAATAAAAACACATAAATAAAAGATATTTTTAAAACTGTTAAATAATGCCTGTTTTCTCCCTGATTTGTTTTGGAAATTATAGTTCATTTTCAAAAATATGTTTTTATGTTAACTTTAGATGGATTTATTATTATTATTGAAAATAAAATTATTCCTAAGTATTTTAAACAGTTGTAATTTCTAATACAATAGATTTAAGCCACATAAGCAAAAACTCTTTTGGAGTCCTTATTTATTTTGAAGAGTATAAAGAGGTCCTGACACCAAAGAGCTTGAGAACTGCTGTTCTACATTAATGGATTAAGTTATTTAGGCACTAGAGAGTTAAGTTCAGCAAATGCGTAAAGTCTTTCTTAGCATTTTTATTTCAACCAATAGTAATTCATGCAATATTATCATGTGTGGTAAATATAAACAACAGCAATACTGGCAACAAAACACTTTAAATTCATCATCTCATTCATTTTTGTAAAAATTCTGAAAGACACATGGTATTTGATGAAGTTAACTTCAGAAAAATTAAGTAAATTTAGCAAATATCATGAGACAATATTCAATATTTTTGAAATTCCTGATTTGACCAAAAAGGAAAAGTAGACATGAACTACCATTGAAAATATCATGTGTCACTAACAATAATTCCAATAATAATAACTACCTTTTACTGAGGGATTCTTATGTGTCACACATTAAGCCAAATATTTCATAGTTGTTATATGCTTTCATATATTATTTTATTTTATTGTACAAAAAATATAAAAGAAATGATTAGGTAGAATCAGTGAACTTTCTGAGGTTAACTTCAATAAGTTATCTTCCTTAGAATTTTAGAACCAACAAAGACAAGTTATATTTCATGTTGTGCTGCAAATCTCAGGTACTTCTTCAACTAATAAACTATCAAATATATTTCACATGCATTATCTAATTCAGTTGTTGCAAATTTCTGAAAAGTGGTTATTATTTATTGAGGTTACTTAAACTCTGAGAGGAAGAGTGCCTTCAGTAAACATATGAGTCTTACTTAGCATTTTAGAATATTGAATTCAGAAACATAGTTAAGTTAAAGCTTTACTGAAAATATCACATGCTATTTCTACTACTATTTTATTCAAAAAATAATGTTACTACTATTATAACTACTACTGCTGCTATAACTACAATTATTATCATTCATTGAGTGCTCATTCTGAGTGCGTAATGACTCTGATACTTTGTCTGCATTACATACTTTACATGCATTATCTCATTTCAGCCTCTTAAAAGCCTATTAATAAAAGAGATAAGTTCAGAGGATGTATAAAAACATTTACATTGTTTCTTAAAGCCTTGAATTCAAGCAACACAGATCAGTTCTCTTCAAAACATAAGGTCATATGCCAATGATTCTAAGAGGCACATTTCTTTCAGATTTTAGCATCTTTGAAATTGTGATGCTTCATACAACCCATAGTGTCTTATAATCATTATTGGCCAGGTAGTAGTCATTAGATAGTTGTCATTCTCAGTACATGTGTAAAACTGGTCTGAAAAACTTATTTTTACATCTTCTGGTAAGATCAAAACTACCAGCACCAAAATTTGCAAAATGAATGTTAGCCACATGACAATTCAGTGTAAATGAAAATTTATGTCATTACAGACAAAGCGAAGGAGTATCCTGAAGAAGACATCCTTAATAGCTTCAAATGCCACAGAGAGGTCTAGAATTTGAAACATTTTCTCTATCTTTGAAAAAGAAGCCATTGGTGACTATAGAGAGAACAATTATAGTGAAGACAGGAACAGACTGCCAAGAGATGGATAATAAATCGTGATACAAGAATTTATAGAATGCATTTCCTAGGACAGCTTGACAAACAACAAAATGAAAACAGGGAAATTATTGTTAACGTGCTGGATTATCTATTTCCATGGGTTATTTTGCATGGAGAGGAAGTTTTTTTTCAAGAATACCTAGAAGACCATACTACTTCAGGCTGACAGGAGTTTTTGAAGTCTAGTGATGCTGCAGTCATTGTCATTGATGTGGCTCCTGGCAAGCCCATGTGTGTTGATACTATCTCAGACTATCCTCTTCTGGGTCATTTTGTTGTTCATGATATGAGATACACATCATATCATGATGCTGTGTCATCATAGCAAGGGACAAGAAGGCTGTTGGAGCTGACAAGGTCACCAAGTCTGACCAGAAAGCTCAGAAGTCTAGATGAATATTATTCCTAATACCTGCCACCCCAGTTTTAATCAGTGATGGAAGAATGGTCTCAGGATTGTTTGTTTTAATTAGCCATTTAAGTTTCATAGTAAAAGATAGGTTAATGATAACAATGCATTGTAAAACATTCAGAAGAAAAGGAGAATGTTTTGTGGACTTTTTTTGGCATCTGGCAGTTTTAAGTTTATTAGTTTTTAAAATTAGTACTTTTTAAAAGAAACAACATGGCCAAAATCTGTCACAGAATTTTGAGACCCATTAAAATGAAGCTTAATGAGAGAAAAAAAATATTCAATGATGTCATATCGGATACCATGGAAGAAGGAAGATAAAATCATTTTTAAAGAGAATAAAGTAAAAACTAGAGCAACAAATCCACATCTGTCAACCCAGAATTTTACGTTCAGTGATCATATACTTCATAAATGAAGGTAAAATTAGGAGTTTTTCACATCAACTAAAACTGAGAGAATTTGTTGCCAACAGAACTTCACTAAAAGAATGCAAGGGGGCCAAGATGGTCAATTAGAAGCAGTTGCAGTCCACAGCACTCACAGAGAGGAACAAAAGGGATGAGTGGATAGAGTATCTTTAACTGAAATATCCAGGTACTCACTTTGGGACTGATCAGGAAAACAATTCAACCGATGGAGAACAAAGAAAAGCAGGGTGGGGCAATGGCCCACCTGGGAGCAACACAGAGCCAATTGAACCCTTACCCCCAGTCAAGGGAAGCAGTGCGTGATTGTGTGACCCTGGGAAACCATGCTTCTCTCACAGATCTTTGCAACCCATGTATCAGGAGATCCCCTTATGAACCTACACCACCAGGGCTGTGGTTCCTCTTGTTGTGAGTTGTGCTGCCTAGCACATGTGTACAGGCTTCTGGACCTCCAGGGGCTTTACATACTCCAGTTCCGGGATCCCCAACAAAGGTGTCTGCAACTTAGGCAAGGCGGGAAATCTGTACACACCATTAGGAAAGGGGCTGAATCCAGGGATCCAAGCACCATTGTTCTGCGGGCCCCACTTCCATGGCATCTCACAAGATAAGATCCACTGGTTTGGAATTCCAGCCAGCCACCAGCAACAGGCTGGAGCCTGCCTGAGATACAGCTTTCCTATACACAAACAGCAGATAAGCTGAGAGCCAAATAATGAATGAACTCTTATTCACAAGTGCCACAAAAATAATACTATACTTAGGAATACAGCTAATAACGAAAGTGAAGGACCTCTTTAAGGAGAACTAAAAACCACTGCTCGAAGAAATCAGAGATGACGTAAACAAATGGAAAAACATTTCATGCTCAGGGACAGGAAGAATCAATATAATTAAAATATCCATAACTGCCCAAAGTAAGTTATAGATTCTGTGCTATTCCCATTAAACTACCTTTGAAATTCTTCACGGAATTAAAACATTTTAAAATTCATATGGAACCACAAAAGAGCCTGAATAGCCAAGGCAATCCTAAGCCAAAAGAACAGAGCTGGAGGCATCACTTTACTTACCTTCCAATTATACTGTAGGGCCACAGTAACCAAAACAGTATGATACTGGTACAAAGACAGACACATATACCAATGGAACAGAATAGAGATCTCAGAAATAAGACTGCACACCTGCAACTATATGATCTTTGACAAACTTGACAAATGCAAGCAATGGGGAAAGGATTTCCTATTTAATAAATGGTACATAGAGAACCGGCTAGGCATATGCAGAGAACTAATACTGCATCCCTTTCTTACACAATATTCAATAATCAATTAAAGATGGATTAAAGACTTAAATGTAAAATCCAAAACTATAAAAACCCTAGAAGAAAACCTAGGCAATACCATTCAGAACATAGGCATGGGCAAAGATTTTAAGACAAAGACACCAAAAGCAATTGGAACAAAACCAAAATTTGACAAACAGGATCTAATTAAACTAAAGAGCTTCTGCACAGCAAAAGAAGCTATCATCAGAATGAGTAGACAACCAGAAGGATGGGAGAAAATATTTGCAACCTGACAAAGGACTAATATCCAGAGTCTACAAGGGACTTAAACAAATTTACAAGAAAAAAACAACCAACTCCATTAAAAAGTGGGCAAAGGACATGAACAGACACTTCTCAAAAGAAGACATTCATGTGGCCAACAAATATATGAAAAAAAAGCTCAACATCACTGATTATTAGAGAAATGGAAATCAAAATCACAATGAAATATCATCTTATGTCAGTCAGAATGGTGATTATTAAAAAGTCCAGAAACAACAGAGGGTGGTGAGGTTGCAGAGAAAAAGAAATGCTTTTACACTGTTGATGAGAGTGTAAATTAGTTCAACCATTGTAAAAGACAGTGTGGTGATTCCTTAAAGACCCAGAGGCAGAAATACTATTGACACAGCAACCTCATTACTGGGTATATACCCAAAGGAATGCAAATTGTTCTATTATAAAGATAAATGCACTTGTGTGTTCATTAAAGCACTATTCATAATAATAAAGACATGAAATCAACCCAAATGTCCATCAACGATAGACAGGATAAAGAAAATGTGGTACATATACACCATGGAATACTATGCAGCCATAAAAAGGAATGAGATCATGTCTTTTGCAGGGACACGAATGGAGCTGGAAGCCATTATCCTAAGCAAACTAACATAGGAACAGAAAACCAAATACCTTGTCTTCTCACAAGTGGCAGCTGCATGATGAGAACACATGGACACATAGCAAGGAACAACACACACACTGGGGCTGGAGGGTGAGGAGGGAGGGCATTAGGAAGAATAGCTAATGGATGCTGGACTTAATACCTAAGTGATCTGTGCAGCAAACCACCATGGCACACAGTTACCTGTGTAACGAACCTGAGCAGCCTGCACATGGATCCCTGAGCTTAAAATTAAAGTTGGGGAAAAAAAGAATGCTAAAGGAAGTTCTTTAGGCTGTTGAAAATGATACCAGGTGGAAACTCAGAACTGCTGGAGGAAAGAAGAGCACCTGAAATGGTAAACATGTAAGTAAATAGACTACTTTTTATTTTCTCCTAATTTCTTAAAAGGTAAGGTTTTGAAGCACAAGTAAGTTGATTTTAAAGCTGTGTCTATGACATATGTAGCAGTAGCATACATGACAACAGTAACAAAAATAACAGGCTTGAAAAATCAAATTATACATTTTAAGTTTCTTACATGTCTAAAGTCTAAAGTACAAAATGAGCACATTATTAAAATTAAGGAAGCTTATGAGATAAGATATTGGATGGCAATCCTTAAAGGTACCTAAGTAAATAAAAATAACTTAAAAATACAGCTAAAAAGTCAATAAAAGAACCAAAATGCAATGCTAAAGGCATTTAGTAAGCAGAAGAGAAGGCAGGAAAACAGAAACAGGAAAACAAAAATTAAATGAAACTAAAAGAAAATGAAGAGCAGGATGTCAGACTTAAACCCAGTCATATTGACAATTACATAAAATGTAATTGATCCGAATAGTTCAGTTAGGAGGCAGAGATTTTCAGATTAAGATAAAAAGGAAAGATAATCAGTTGTCTTAAAAGTGATAAACTTTATGAAGATATATATAAGTAGAAAATTAGAAATTATGAAAAATTATATATTGTGTGAATAGTTATTACAGGAAAGGTAGCATGGCTATAGGTGTATTTCAAGACAAGAAATATTAGCAGAGATGAAAGGGGGCATTCACAATAATAAAAGGACAAATTCAAAAGTAAGGCATACCAATCCTAAATGTGTTTCTCCCAATGACACGCCTTCAAAATATTTGAAGCAAAGTTTAACAGAACTAAAGGAAGTAATAAACAAATTCACAATCATCGCTGACAATTTTAACATTCCTTTCTTAGTAACTGGCTGAAAAAGAAAGTAAAGATAAAGAAAATATGAACTCTGTCAATTAGACGTAATTAAAATTTACAGAACACTACACTGAATGCTTCTGAATATACCTTCTTTAAAATGTTCACATGGAATACCTACAAAGGTAAATCATATGCTGAAGCATAAAATATCTCTCAATAATTTCTAAAGACTGAAATCTTATATAGTATGTTCTCAGATAGAAACAGAATTAAATAAAAAATTAACGACAAATAAGATGTTGACCACTCATTTCCCACACTCCATCTAAATAACAGGAAAGTCAAATTACAACCATCTAAATAGCTCATGGGCCAAAAAAGAAATCACAAGAAAAATTGGAAAAACATTTGAGAATAATTTGCTGAACACACAGCATGTAAAATCTGTGGGTAGGGCAAAAGCAATATTTAGAAGATTTTTTTTTTTTTTTTTTTTTTTTTTTTTTTTNTTGAGAGAAAGACTCACTCTGTTGCCTGGGCTGGAGTGTGCAATGGCGTGATCTCAGCTCATTGCAACCTCTGCCTCCCAGATTCAAGCGATTCTCCCTGCCTCAGCATCCCAAGTTGCTAGAATTACAGGCACCTACCACCATGCCCAGTTAATTTTTGTATTTTCAGTAGAGACAAGGTTTCATCCTGTTGGCCAGGCTGGTCTTGAACTTCTGACCTCAGGTGTTCCGCCCACCTTGGCCTCCCAAAGTGCTGGGATTACAGGCGTGAGCCACCACGCCCAGCCTAGAAGAAATTTTAACAGTAAATGTCAATATTCAAAAAGAAGAAATAATTAGTTGCGTGATCTACTACCTCATGTATAGTGTAAGAATAATACAATACAGCATAAGTTCATTTATACCCCCCAACATATGTGTCATTGTTTTCATATGATTTATTTCTAAATGTGGCACAACTCGACAACATTTTGTTATAATTATTTTTCACTGAGTTATTACTAGATTTTAAAAAATATAAGAGGCAATGTACACTTTCTATATGCTTCAAACATTTTATGTCCTCAGTTTGTCTTTCCTCCCATTCTGAGATCAGTGCATATTAGAGCACTTGCCAGTGTCCCACAGATTGTTGATGCTTTGTTCATTTAAAAAATGAACCTGTAATTGCAGCACTTTGGGATGCCGAGGCGGGCACATGACCTGATGGCAGGAGTTTGAGACCAGCCAGGCCAATATGGTGAAACCCTGTCTCTATTAAAAATACAAAAATTAGCCGGGCATGATGGCAGGTGCCTGTAATTCCAGCTATTCAGGAGATTGAGGCAGGAGAATCACTTGAACCCGGAGGAGGCAGAGGTCGCAGTGAGCGGAGATCGTGCCATTGCACTTCAGCCTGGGTGAAAGAGTGAGACTCAGTCTCAAAAAAATAAAATAAAATAAAATAAAAAATAAACCTGGCTGGGCACAGTGGCTTACGCCTGTAATCCCTGCACTTTGTGAGCCTGAGGCGAGTAGACCACTTGAGGTCAGGAGTTTGAGTACAGCCTGGCCAACATGACAAAACCCTATTTCAACTAAAAATACAAAAATTAGCCAGACGTGGTGGTCCATGCCTGTAATCCCAGCTACTCGAAGCTGAAGGATGAGAATCACTTGAACCCAGGAGGCAGGTTGCAGTGAGCCAAGATTGTATCACTGCATTCTAGCCTGGGAGACAGAGCAAGACTATCTCAAATAAATGAATAAATAAGGTAGGTAAATACATAAATAAGGTAGATAAGTAAGGTAGATTTATTGAAATATGAATACTTTAATGAAATATAATTTACAAGCACATAAAAACACATAGATTTCAAGTATACCTTTTCATGAGGTTTCACAAATGTATGTAACCGTGAAATCACCACTCCAATTAAAATATAGAACATTTTTAAACCTGCAGAAAGTTTTCTTGTCTTTCTATCTAGTCAATTTTCCCCACCTCAAGAAGTGACTATTTACTTATTAGTATAGAATACTTTTACCTGTTTTAGGACTTTACATAAATGGAATCATACAAGATCTACACTTACATTCTGACTGCTTTTGCTCATCATAATGGCTATCACTTCACCCATATTTTTGGTTGTATAATTAGTTTTTCTATTTATTGTAAATACTATTCCTTTGAAGGAATTGTTGCTTATCCTTTCACCTGTTGATAAACATTTGAGATATTTTCAGTTTGGGATTATTATGAATAAAGTAGTTTTAAAAATTGTGATAAGATTTTTTTGTGTGTAGACATATTTTCATATCACTTGGGTAAATGTAAGCAGTGGAATTGCTGGTTGCTAGGGTGGATGCATGTTTAACTTTTTAAGAAGTTGACAAAGTACCATTTTGTAGTCCCATCCACAATGAAAGTTTCAGTTGACACAGATTCTTGACACTCCTTGGTAGTGTTAGTCTTTTCAATTTTAGCCATTCTAGTGGTGTGAAGCCGGTTCTCATCATGGTTTTAAAGTTGCATTATCCTCATGTTCTATGACACTGAACAATGTCTCATGTACTTATTGCCATTTAAATATATTCTTTTATAAAGTGTTCAAGATTTTTCCCATTTTCAGTTGAGTTGTTTGACTTATTAAATTTTTAATAGCTCTTTATACATTTTAGATAAAAGTCTTTTGCCAGATATATCTTGCCTATACTTTCTCTTTTTGGCTTTTTTATTTCCTTAACACTGTCATCTTTCAAAGAGGAGTTTTTAATTTTGAAGTCCAATTTGTCAACTTTTAATTTCATTATTTATTTGTTTTGTTTCCTATTCAATGCATATTGGCCTATGCCAAGGTTATGAAGATATTTTTAAATATTTTATCTATAATAATTTTGCTTTTAGATTTTATATTTAGATCTATGTTCTGGTTTAAAGTAATTGTGTATATACTATGAGGTTGGGGTCAAGGTTAATTCTTTTATACCAATTTGTACATAAGCCTCAGAACATTTATTGAAAAAACAATTTTTCTTATGTAATTATCTTGGCACTTTTTTTGAAAACTGATTGTTTATGTGTGACTATATTTCTGCACTATTTTTTAAAAAATTACATTGATTTATTTCTTTACTCTTTTGCCAATAAGCACTCTCTTGATTACTTTAGCTATATTGTATGTCTTGAAATCAGATAAATGCTCCTACTTTATTTTCTTCAAAATTATTTTAACTCTCCTAGGTCCTCTGCATTTCCTTATAAATTTTAAAATCAGGCCAGGCACGGTGGCTCACACCTGTAATCACAGCACTTTGGGAGGCTGAGTTAGGCAGATTACCTTAGGTTAGGAGTTCAAAGCCAGCCTAGCCAGCATGGTGAAAACCCACCTTTACTAAAAATCCAAAAAGGTAGCCAATCATGGTGGTGGGTTCCTGTAGTCCCAGCTACTCAGGAGGCTGAGGCAGGAGAATCGCTGGAACCCAGGAGGCAGAGGTTGCAGTGAGCCGAGATCATGCCACTGCATTCCAGCCTGGGCGACAGAGAGTGACTCGGTCTCAAAATAATTAAAAAAATAAAATAAAATAAAAATAAATCAGTTTGTTAGTTTCTGCAAGTAGCCTGATGTGGATTATTTTGGATTATAAATCTATAGATTAATTTAGATGTATTAATAAATAATATTTTAAGTTTTAGATTTTCAATTCAAGAACGTATCACTTCGTTTATTTATTCTACTTTACTTTCTCTAAGCTATGTTTATAATATTTTCTAAGGGTATTATTTCTTATAATGTAACAGATATATATTATTTAATTTTTCAATTATTTGTTGTGAGTATATGGAAATACAATTTATTTTTTGTGTTATGTGATCTGTTATTTGGAAAGCTTGCTAAATTACTTATTGATATTAGTAAAGTTTTTATTTTTGTAGATTCCTCAAGTTTCACATAGACAATTATTTTTAGTTTTTATTGCATTTTAGGTTTTGGGGTACATGTGAAGAACATGCAAGATTGTTGCATAGGTACACACATAGCAGTGTGATTTGCTACCTTCCTCCCCATCACCTGTATCTGGCATTTCTCCCCATGGTATCTCTCCCCAACTCTCCACCCACCACTGTCCCTCCCCTATTTCCCCCTGACAGACCCCAGTGTGTGATGCTCCCCTCCCTGTGTCCATGTGTTCTCATTGTTCAACACCCACCTATGAGTGAGAACATGTGGTGTTTGATTTTCTGTTCTTGTGTCAGTTTGCTGAGAATGATGGTTTCCAGGTTCACCCATGTCTCTACAAAGGACACGAACTCATCGTTTTTGATGGCTGCATAATATTCCATGGTATATATGTGTGATATTGTGCTGGCCTAGAGCCAGAACCAGAGCAAAACTATTTTGTAAAATGCAAAACTGTTTTTAGATAAGTTGAAATGGCTGCCCCATTCTCCTTACAATAACTACTGTCCTTGGCCTCTGTAAATAGAACTGTTAGTTTGTTCTTCAAAACTATGTAAAGCTGTTTACCTTTTCTTATCAGTAACTGCCAGAATTGCTAGCCTTTGCTTACCGGCAATTGCCAGACTAAGCAGCCCAAGCTAGTTCCATCCTGGCTCCTGTGGCTTGTAATAAGTAACTAAGGTCTGTGATTTCCACCTTAACCAGATAATGTGTAAACAAATGTTTATCTTGACTTCTGTAAACCACTTAAGTAACAAACGGAATGACAAAAGTCCCCATCCCTTGGAATGTCCGGAGACCCCCACCCTCATCTCTGCCCAGGAGGTAATTTACAGAATCCACTAACCCTCGGAATGTCTGAAGCCTTTTCATCCCCATCCCTGCCCCTCACCCCCACTCCCAAGGTGGTTTTTCGGGTATAAAAAATCGTGGCACCCTCCTGTTGCCGCCACAGGTTGGAGAGACGTGAGTCCTCTGTGGTCGCCAGCATAATAAATGACCCTGCAATCTGGCATACTTTTGTCTTGTGATACTTTCTACACTCGGTCAAATACAACATATGTGCCACATTTTCCCTGTCCAGTCTATCATCGATGGGTATTTGGGTTGGTTCCAGGTCTTTGCTATTGTAAACAGTGCTGCAATGAACATTTGTGTGCACGTGTCCTTATAGTAGAACGATTTATAATCCTTTGGATATATACCCAGTAATGGGATTGCTGGGTCAAATGGAATTTCACATAGACAATTATTTTAATCTTCAAGTAAAATAATTTTGTTTTCTTTCTTCCTTTTACTTATTTAATGTTTTGCCTCATTGTACTGCCTATGAATTAAAGTAAAACAAAATGGAAAGAAACAGATAATTGAAACTGCTCTTCATCTATTAAGATAACTAAATCACATTTGAAACCCCCTCCAAAAAAAAATTCAGATGCAAATGGCTTTATTGGTGAATTCTGTCAAATCTTTAAGAGAGAAATGTTACCAATTTTACATGAACGGTTTCAGATAATAGAAAAGGAGGATGCATTTCTAGCCAATCTTATGATTTCAGCATAACTCTGATATGGAAAACTGATAAGGACTTTGCAAGATAAGTAATTTATTGAACAAAGTCATTGATGTGCATAGATGCACAGATCTTCAGTAATATATTAGGAATTGAAATCCATCAATATATGAAAAGTATATCATGATCAGGTAGGGGTTTAATCTCTAGATTTTTCCCAAGAATGCAAGGATATTTCAAGAGCGTATACCAGTCAAAGAAATTATCCACATTAATAGGATAAATAAAATAAAAAACAATACTATTAGATAACCTCAGTAGAATTTAAAACATTATTTATCAAAAGTCAGTATCTATTCCTGATAAGAACTCTCTGAAAACTAGGACAAATTTGCTTCCCCAGCTGATAAAAAAATATATTCTTATAAACAATCAACAGTTATTATCAGACTAAATGATGATACATTTAAGGATCTCCCCCTCTGATCAGGACATACGACATGAATTTATATTTAGATTTAACAGTCTGTCCGTGGTTCCCTTTCTTCCTGAGTTCTCCTACTAATTTCCAATTTGTGTGTTTGAGTGAATGCATTCTCTAATCTACACTAAATCTCATTATAAATTTAGCCTCAATTCTTGACTAATCTTTAAGCTGCATAGGCACAGAGGAAAGATGGGAGGAGCACGCTAAAAAAAAGCAATTAGAAGTCAAGAAAACTGAAAAGAGGTGTCACCTGTTGCACAATGTGGGGAACACAGGTTTTACAGTTTGAGTTCAGAAAGTTAAATCCCTACTAGAAGAAAAAAAATCATCTTCACAAGAAAAAACAAACTCCAGAGTGTCACAGTGTATAAAAATGTCCAGTTTTCAATCAAAAGTTATTAGATATAGACAAAGAAACAGAAAGTGGGAATTATAAACAGTAAAAGGGGAATTTAATATAAATAGACCATGATTGGTCACAGATGTTGGATTTAAAGATCCAAATGTGAAAACAGATGTTTTAAATATGTTCAATAAGTTTGAGGCAAATATGGTATTAATCACAGGAAAGACAACAATATCAATAAAGAAATGGCACCTATAAAAAGACCAAGTGGAAATTATAATGTTTGTAAAATTACCAAAATTATAATGTTTATTAAATTACCAAAATATCAACAACAACAAAAAATCACTTGATGAGGCAACTGCAGTTTCAAAGGCTAGAAGAATCAGTGAGTAGGGAATAAAATGATACAAAAAATGAATTAAGCCTGAGACTTGAAATAATATTAAGTGGCTTAATATATGTATAATTTGGGTCCCAGACAGAAAGGAAAGAAAGAAGAAGAAAAAATGTTTGCAGAAATAGTGGGCAATAACTTCACAAATTGGTGAAAAAGTCTAGCCCACATTTCCATAAAGATGAATGAATTCCAAGTAGGATAAACAGGAGAAATTACGCCTGCAAACATCACAGTCTGCTGATTTTAAAAGAGAGTAAGAAAATTTAAAAAGCAGAAATAAGAAAAGACATATTTCATACAAGGAAACAATTATATAATTATCAGCTTATCTCAAGAAAATATGACGGACAGAACACACTCGAATATCAAATTCAAAGTGATGAAACAAAATAACAGTCAACCAACAATTCTATATCCAGTAAAATTATCACTCAAAATTGAAGGTGAAATGAAAATATTTTCAGATAGCAAAAATGGAATTATTGATTGCAGATATGCACTATGAGAAATGTTAATGTAAGTCCTTCAGGCTGAAAGGAAATGACATGAGATGGTAACTCATATAAACCAGAAATAATAATGGGAACAAGAAATGTTAAGTGACTATATGGTTAAGTATAAAATAAGGTACAATTTTTTTTTATTTTACAAAGATACTGTTTAATGCAAAAATTACAACACTTTATAATGTAGACACATGTAATATATTTGACAATAACCCACAAATAATGAGAATGGTAAATGCAACTATACTCTTTAAAAGTTCTTATATTTCTTGTTCTAAGAAATAGAGATGAACATTTAGTATAATAGGATAAGTTATAGAAGCATTCTCTATTTTCTAGCTCAATAATTTAAAAAATAATTCAAATATACCTAAAATACTAATAATGCAATTGAAATTGCATACTAACAAATTTATTTAAAACGGTAAAAAGCAGAGTGGCATCTGTGAAAATGTTAGAGTAAGTCCCTTCAAAAATTTGCCTCTCTATAAAAGTAACAGTAAATTAGAAAAATAGAATCAACATCATCAGAACTACAAAAACCAACCCAAAACTTGCAGCAACGTGGGGAACATTCATTCATGATAAATGTCTCAATATCACTAAGAACCGTTCCTTTCCTATCCTCTGCTCTCCAGATCAGTGTCAGCCTTGAAAAATAACAGCTGACCCTCCTGGTACTGAGGGTAGCAAAATGGAGTTGGAGATCTCTGAAAGCAACACACCTATAAAATTGTCATTATTTGACTTTTCTGATGGTGTCCTGGAAGAACCAACACAAAAGGCTTATTTCATTTGATCTGACTTGGTTTTCAACCAGCGCTAAAAATTTCTCCCTGCGGAGCATTTCTGGAAAACATTTACTGGCAAATGTTTTAACATTCTAGCTGCCTGAGGAAATTATTTGCAATTGGGGAAAACAACAGACTAAGCAAAATGAATAAAAGGAAAAAGTGAGGAGTAAAATGTCCAGAAGCACTTTGAAAAGCTCCAACATGGTTCCTCATAATCAAAAAAAACACCTGTGTGTGTGGGATGGTATGCATTCCCCCAACAGTGGCATTGCTTAGGAAAGACCTAAGAAGGCCTTAAGCTCTCACTTCTGTCTGACCTTGAGGCTCTGTCCAAGCAAGGGAAGCCCATGGCAGAATCGTATACTGATTGGCTGAATGTTGAAGATGTGCCCCAACAGAACACAGACCTCCTTGGCAATGACTGAGAGACTTGTTGGTTCCAGGCAATTAAAGTAATCTCTGTCCAATTATCAGCTAGCCTCTAAGCTAATAGAGCTGAGACTTCATTGACAAAGAATATATGCTCTGCAGAATTATTTCAGGAAACTCAGTAAACAACTACCACCACAATAAATAGTGAAAACAACCAATCCTGGGGAATGATGAGAACCTAATTTCCAGAGTTGCCACATTATAATATTTAAAATGTCCAAGTTGCAATAAAAATACATGAGAATTTCAAAGAAATAAGAATGTATGGCTTTTACATAGGAAGAGAAGTAATCAATAAAAACTGTCTCTGTGAAAACATAGATATTAGGCTTATTGGGAAAAAGACTTTAAATAAATGATTTAAAATATGTTCAATGAACTGATGGTAAATATGTGGTATATCCATAGAATTGAATATTATGAAGACATAAAAAAAGATGAAGTGAGGTCAACTTTTGGCATGACAACATGAAGAACTCCACAGATTTACTCTCCACAAAAGCTAGTGGAAATTATAGAAAAACAATAATTTAATGTTTCTGAAAATGGTCCTGGGGACATGCGAAAATATGAGGAAACATTTGTTCAAGGAAATCTAGTAGAGCTCAGTAAGAACAGTGAGAGTCTATGGTGTTTGAACCATAATCCACCCTGTTCCTCACCACTCCCAATGCAGAAAGATAGAAACTTCAGTCTGACTGGTACAGCCAATGCACAAGGTTCCCCTTATCCGCAGTTCCCAGTCAAGGATTTACATTTTTAGGAGATGCACAGCATCAGCATTTTTCATCCTACTACCAGCTACCTGTTGCTGAGGATAATATCTGTGTGAGTGTAGCTGAGAAATGAGCACTGTACTTTTCTACTTGATCTCTACTCATACAGTAGAAGCTCCATCTTGGTTATGGTGCTGCTGAAAATACTGGGTCCTAAATTGCCGTTTTCCCACCTGAAAATGCAAGAGGTTCCTGTCAAGAGAAGCAAGCCTAAAGACCTACGGCTACTGCTTACCCCTTTCGCTTAGCACTGAACTTTTAGATTGGGACTATTACTCAGAGAGAAGAACATCATTATCTCCAGCCTCAGCTCTAGAGCTGTGACTTGGAAATTTTGCCTCAGAGAAGAAGCAGGCTGTAAAGCAAATAGCTTCTAATCTCTTCCCAGAAAAACTGGCTTCATTTGCAATGGAGTGTGGAGAAGTTCAAGCTCAAGGAAACTTAAAAACAATGGAGATTTCCAAGTAGTGAGACAAAAACTGCACTCTAGACTAGTACAGACAAAAGTACAGGTTTCCCTTCCCTCCCAGTCAGAGGGCTTTCTTTCTAGAAAGAGCAGAATTTTTCGTTCTGCCTCCTGAATCTATTACTAAGGCTAAATATTAGGTGAATGAAACGAAGAATTGGCAACTCCATTTCCTCACTCAGTCTCCACTTGTGAGATGGAGTCTCTACTTGGGCATGTTGTGCTGAGAACACTGGGGCCTTGATTGCCTCTACTGTGGGCCATAAGGTGGCAGTTTCACACTAGGAAAGGCAAGCCAAGAACAACTGAGGCTACTGCCCATTCCTACCCACAGAGGGTCCAGCTTTCTATAGTGGCTGTGTCTCTCAGCAAGAAGTTTGCAATTGTTCCACTCTCAGCTCTGGAAGCAATGGTCCAGAGCTTTTGCATGGGCAGAGAAGTAGACAAACAGAGAAGGTGACAGCTGGGAAGTGTCTGCCTAGAGTCAGGACAAATCTCAAATACTGACCTCAGGACTCTTCTGCAAAGGAGTCTAAATTTGATTAGATTAGCCTGTAGAGTAATTTGGGCCCAGGGCATTGCTGAAAACAGTACTGCAGGCTGGGCACTGTGGCTCACGCCTATAATCCCAGCACTTTGGGAGGCCAAGGCAGGTGGATCACTTAGGGTCAGGAGTTCAAGACCAGCCTGGCCAATACGGTGAAACCCTGTCTCTACTAAAAATACAAAAATTAGCCAGGAGTGGTGGTACATGCCTGTAATCCCAGCTACTTGGGAGGCTGAGGCAGGAGAATTGCTTGAACTTAGGAGATGGAGGTTGCAGTGAGCCTAGATCATGCCACTGCACTCTATCTAACCTGTGCAACAGAATGAGACTCTGTCTCAAATAAATAATAAATAAATAGTAAGCAATACTGCAATTGGTCAGCTGTTAGTGGAGTTTGACAGTTGAATGTGTTCAAAGAAGGAGGCGATCAAAGAAAGCCCAGCCAAAACTTTGGGCATACCAAAGGCTAAGAAGCCTTCCTTAGGAGTCACATCAGAGGTTTAACATTATGGGGGATGGGGAGATGGACATTGTTAAAGTTATAAAAATAATTACTAAATAAAAAACAAATAGCAATAACAAGTTAGAGTGAGAAGGGTAAGGACCCATAGTTTCTAAAATATATTATTCAAAATGTCTAATTTTCAACAAAAAATAAAAACTGCTAAGAAATGGGATGACATGATCCATACACTGGAATAAAAGAACACTAAACAAAGTGGTTGTAAAAGCAACCAGAAGTCAGATTAAAGACAAAGGTTTCAAAATAGCTATTATAAATGTGTTTAAAGAATTAAAGAAAACCATGCTTAAGAAAGATAAGGAAGCTATGATGACAAGGTAGCATCAAATAGCAAATATCAAAGGTTAGAAATTATAAAAAGAAGCAAATAAAAATTCTGAAGTTGGCAAGTGCAATAACTGATAGAAAAATAGAGGAGCTCAACAGTAGATTTGAATGAGCAGAAAAATGAATGAGTGAATTAGTGAACTTCAAGACATAATCATAAAAATTATGTAAGCCAGAGATGCAAGAAAAAAGAATGAAGAAAAATGAAATAAGTCTCAGAGAACTGTGAGACAATATTTAGTAAGCAAAAATTCATATAATGGAAATACAGGAGAGAAGAGAAAGAGAAAGGAACAGAACAAATATTTAAAGAAAAAATGACTAAAACCTCCCAACATTTATGGAAAATTAATAATCTACACACCTAGGAAAATCAATTAACTAAAAGTTGGAAAAATACAAAGAGACCCACAGAAAAACTAGTTAAAATACTGAAAGCCAAAAACATGGAGAAAATTTTGGGAGCAACAAAGGAAAAGGGCCCATCCCTTACAATAGAACCACAGTAAAATAAATAGCTGACTTTTAATCAGAAACAATAGAAGGTGGAAAGTAATGGGATAACATATTCAAAAGTGCCTAATGAAGAAAAAGAAAATGTCACCCAAGGACCCTATATTCAGCAAGCTATTTTTAAAAACAGTAGCAACTTAAGCACATTCTCTGAGAGAATTTTAGTAGCACACCTACCTGACAAAAAGTACTAAATGAAGTTCTTGAGCTGAAGACAAGTGACCCCTGACAATAATACCAATATACGAATACAAAGAATACCTTTGATGTAATTTTTAGTTATAGAAGACAGTATAGATGCATACATTTCTCTTTTCTTGACTGATTTTGAAGACAATTGTATTAAAAATGTGTACAATTGTGAAAGTTGCCATAATCAAAATGGATTTGTTAATATTAATGAAACGCTGACGAATAGAGCCAGGAAAGGCTATGAAGAGAGTGTTCTCATTTTTGTATACATGATAACAAAACTATCACAAAAGTCTGCAAAAACCACAACTTGTACAAAGACCATCACAATTTTACACACAAAAAAATACTTCTTCAATGACATCTACCCAGCAACTACCTATCTAACTTCAGACTGGCATCATCCTTGTTATTGATCTTTGTAGGCAAGAATAATTATTTGAAAACAATTATGTAATCCTTCTCATTTTTTCCTTTAAAAAATGCTCATCTCATTAAATATGCACATTGTTTACTATAGCATGCATATTTCCATTGCAATGCTGTATTCCTAAACATACATCTTTTCTTTTAGGGAGCTTCTCTTGGTTTGTTATTTAAGTTGACAATGTATGCTTGACTAAATAACATAGAGAAATGTAGCATATTTGTCAATGATAGCTCAAAAGATGTAGGTGGGGTCAAAGCTATAATGGGTTAAATAAATGATTCTAGATGGTAACTTGAACACATAGACAAAAATCTAAAATAAGATTAATAAAGCAAAAGACATAGATATAAACTTGCTCTTTCCTCTCTGAAATTCTTTAAAAGATATAAGATTACAAAAAGTAATAATTATAGCAATATACTACTGTGTTTGTAAAATGTATTCATGTAATATGTATCATACATAATATATATTATATAAAACTTGATAAAGGGAAAAAAGGAATAGAGTAACATAGGAGTAATGTTTCTAAATCTTATTGGAGTTAAGTTACTACATATCTGAAGCTGATTCTAATAAGATATATATGGTAAGCCTTAGAGTTGCTGCAAAAGAAATAAGTTAAAAAGAAAAAAAAAGAAAAAAAATAAATCAAAATGCTATATCAGAAAATATCCACTTATTGTAAAAGCAAGCAGTAAAAGAAGAATACAAGGAAAAAAGACATGAGACATAGAGAAACAAAATGTAATATGGCAGACCTAAACCAAACTTTATACTAATAACATTAAATGTGAATAGACTAAAAATTTAATCAAAAGGAATAGCTAGTAAAATTGAATAAAATCATTATGCAATTAATGCTGTACTCATGAGGCACAATTTATATACAAATAGATTGAAATTAAAAGATGGAAAATAAATTATGCAATGAGCAATCACAAGAGAGCTAAAGAGGGTATATTAATTGATATCAGACAAACTAAACTTCAAAACAAAAGAGTTTACTAAAGACAAAACATTTTATAATGCTAAAGGGTCAATCCATAAGAAAGATATAACAATTGTATACATTTATATACCAATATCAGAACACCAAAATGCATGAAGCGAAAATGGTAAGAAATGAAGTGATAATTAGACAATTCAACAACAATAGTTGAACATATCAATACTACATTTTATGACTTAAAAGAACAACTAGCCAAACAATGAACAACGAAATAGATGACTTGAACAACACTGTAAATCAATTAGATCTAAAAGACATTTGTAGATCAATCTACTCAACAAGAGCAGAATATACATTCTTTTTAAAAATATATTTATCAGGTAAAATTTATTTTTCTTGCATTCATTTTAGCTACATCACTAATTATATAGATGTAATAAATATTTTTACATAATTTTTGTTCGATTGACAGTAATAATCTAAATGATTAAAATGGAAACATTTATAAAAATTTATATTAAAACAAGTGTACAATTTTAAGTTAACATTATTTCCATATATTTTTGAAAAATTCTTTTAAAATATTTAAAATTAAAGAGGAAGACACAAATGTCAAAAATGAATATCCATTTTTAAATCAAAGTTATTTATATAAAACCGAAATTCTAAATTTGGTTTTTAGAAAATCTAATTACAGTCGTGTGTGGCTTAGTGATGGGAACATCTTCTAAGAAATGTGCTGTTAGGTAATTTTGTTATAGTGTGAATGTCACAGAGTGTACTTACACAGACCTAGATGGTATAGCCTACTATACACCTAGACTCCTGTATAGCATGTGACTGTACTGAATACTGTAGGCAATAGTAACATATTTGTGATCCAAACATAGAAAAGGAACAGTAAAAATACAGTTATATAGTTCATGACTATTTTACATAGTTTTTATTATATTTATATATACACAATTAACCTTTTAGGGGTACACATGCAGGTTTGTTATATAGGTAAACTCTTGTCATGGAGGGTTGTCACCCAGGTATTAAGCTTAGTACCCATTAATTATTTTTCCTGATCCTCTCCTTCCTCTCACCCTCCACTCTCTGGTTATGGCCCAGTGTCTGTTACATTCTTCTAAAGTGCACCTTGCACATTCTCCAGGCTGGATTATATGCTATGTCATATAACAAACCTCAATAAACTATAAAGGATAAAGAATACGAAGCATGTTCTCTGAACATAATAAAATGGAATTACAATTCAATAATAGAATGAGTTTGAGAAAATCACAAATATGTGGAAATTAAACAACATGCTCTAAATACCTAGTGGAACAAAGAATAAACCAAAGGAGAAATTAAAAAATACTTTAAGATGCACCTTCATACTGGTTTCCATAGTAGCTGTACTAATTTACATTCCAGTAAAAGTGTGCAAGGATTGCCTTTTCTTCACATCCTCAGCAACAATTGTTATCTTTTGCATTTTTGGTACTAGCCATTTGAACAGTATCAGATGTCATCTCACTGTGGTTTTAATTTGCATTTCCCTGATGATTAATAATGTTGAGTTTTTTTAAAAATACGTGCTGGCCATTTGTGTGTTCTTTTGAGAAACGTCTATTTAGCTCATTTGCTCATTTTTTATTTGGATTATTTGTTTCCTTACCATTGAATTGTTTGAGTTCCTTACATATTTTGAATATTAACACATTATCAGATACATGGTTTACAAACATTTTCTCCCATTCCATAGATTCATTATGAAAAACAGTATGGAATTTTTTTAAAAACTAAAAATAGGACTAACATATAAACTAGCAATGCTACTACTGGATATATATCCTAAGGAAATGAAATCAATATGTTGAAGAGACAGCTGCACTCCCATGTTCATTGCAGCATTATTCACAGTAGCCAAGATTTGGAATCAAACTAAATGTTCATTTCTAAATCAAACTAAAGAAACTGTGGAATATACACACAATGAAATATTATTCAGCCTTAAAAAAGAAGGAAGTCTTGTCATTTGTGACAACATGAATGAATCGGAAGGCCATTATGCTACACGAATTAAGCCAAACACAGAAAGACAAATATCGCATTATCTCATTTAGATGTGAACTCTATAACAGTCTAACTCATAGAAACAGAGAATAGAATAGTTGTACCAGAGGCTAGGATGATTTGAATAGTTATTGTTTCAAGGGTACAAAATTTCAGTTAAAAAAAGAGGGGGGAATAAGTTCTACATATCTATTGTATAATATGGTGGCTATAGTTAATAGCAATGTATCGTATACTTGAAAATTGATAAGAGAGTAGATTTTAAGTGTTCTCACCACAAAAAGGATATGTATGTGAGGTAATGCATATCTTAATTAGCTTGATTTAATAATTATATAACATATACATATTTTAAAACATATCGTACGTTATTATTATATACTTATTTGTCAATTAAAAAAGAAAAAAACAAAAGAAAATACTTTTAGACGAATAAAAATAAATACACAGCATATCCAAACTTACTGGATGCAATTATACAGAGATTAGAAGTTTATTTATCATTTTAAATGCCTGTATTAAAAAAGAAAAAGTCTCAAGTCAATAACTTGAGCTTCCATCTAAGACACTTTAAGAAGAACATCAAACTAAACATAAAGCAAACTGAAGGAAGAAACTTGCAAAGATTAGAGCAGAAATGAATGAAATAGATAATATTAATACAGAAAATTAATGAAAATAAAGCTGATTCTTGAAAGGCTCAACAAAATTGACAGTCTTTTGGTTAGATTGACCAAGAGATGATAGATAAACAGATACATAGACAGATAGACAGATAGATAGATAGTTAAATTATTAGGTTAAAAAATGAAAGCAGGGATATTACTGCTGAACTTTCAGAAATAAGAATTATAGGAAAACTATTAAACATTATATGGCAGTAAATGACATAATAGTTAAAATGGTCAAATTTTTAGAAAGATACAAACTAGCAAAAATGGCTCAAAAACAGACAGTGTGACTTGACATATACCAAGTAAACAGACTGACTACTAACCAAAAACTATGCACAACGAAAAGTTCATAACTTAGGGCCATAAAGATGACTTCACCAGTGATAAAAATTTAAAGATAAAAAAAGTTATATAAAAATATAAAAAGTTTGAAGAAGAAATTATACCAATTCTTCCCAAAGTTTTCCAAAATATTGCAGAGAAAGAAATATCTCTTAACTCATATTATGAGGCCAGAATTATCCTGATACCAAAACATGATGAAGACAACACAAGAAAATGATGGATCAATATTTTTAGGAATATGGACACAAAAACACTGACCAGAACACTAGTAAACTGAATCCAGCAACACATAAAAAATTATGCACTGTGATCATGTGGGCTTTGCCCTAGGTATGCAAGGTTGGTTTAACATCTGAAAGCCAACTAAGGTAACGTGTCATATCAATAGAATTAAAAAACACATGATCACCTCAATAAATACAGAAAAAGAATTTTAAACATATCTACTTCCCTTTTATGATAAAAATTACTCATCAACATAGAAATAGAAGGAAATTCATCAACTTGATAAAGGGCATTTATGAAAATCCCACAGCTAACATGATACTTAATGATGAAAGACTCAATGCTTACCTTCTAAGATAAGGAACAAGTCAAGAATGTTCACTCTGGCCCCTTTTATTTCTCATTGTACTAGAGGTTCTACAGAGGGAAATCAAGCAAGAAAAAGAAAATGCACCTAGATTGGAAAGGAAGATTTTCTTTTTAAATGAGTGAGAGGGTCTTATGTTGCCCAGCCTAGCCTCAAAAGCATAGCCTCATCTCCTCAAGTGCCAGGACAACTGGCCCGAGCCACTGCTGCTCCCGGAAAGGAAGAATTTAAAACTATCTTTGTTAGCAGATGACATGTCTTGTATATAGAAATTTTAAGGAATCCATTTAAGTATTAGAACTAATAAATGAACTCAGAAAGGTTGCATGATATAAAATAAGAATATGTAATTTAATTATATTTCTACACACTTGCAATGAACAATCCAAAAATTAAATTAAGAAAGTAATTCGATTTATAATATAACTGAAAATAAATAAAAGTACTTAGGGATGGTTTTAACCAAAGAAATACAAAATTTGTGTTAATATATTTAAAACCAGAAAACATTGCTGAAAGAAAAAACAAGAATTTAAGTAAACAGAAAAAAACCCTCAGGCTCGTGGATTAGATTTAAAATAGTTAAAATGATGATACTTCCCAAAGTTATCTAAAGACACAACAAAGTTACTATCAGCATCCCAGATGACTTCTTTGTAGAAATTGTCAAGCCTATTATAAATTCATATGAAATTGCAAGGGACCCAGAGTAGCCAGAGTAATAGTAATCTTGAGATAAAAGAGCAAAGTATGAGGACTCACACTTTCTGATTTTCAAACCCACTACAAAGCAGTGTTATTCAACATGTGGTGGTACTGACATATGTATAGATATATGGATAAAGGAATAGAATTGAGAGGCTACAAGTAAACACATGGTGTCTATGTAACTGATTTTCAACACTGTGAAGACCACTCAATGAAGGAAAGAATAGTCTTTTCAACAAATGGTGCTAGGATAACTGAATAGCAACATGCTAAACAATCAAATAATACACATATCTTGCACCATTCACCAAAAAACTCCTCAAAATAGATCAAAGGCCTAAAAGTAAGGGGTAAGAATGTACAACTTTTAGATGAAAACATAGGACTAAATCTTCATGACTCTAGATATGACAATATTTTCTTAAATATGACACAAAAAGCACAAACAGCAAAGGTAAAATAGTTTATCAAAATTAAAAAATTTTGCACTGCAAATGATATCAAGGACACCTAAAAGAATGGGAGACAATACTTTCAAATCATGATGTGTCTTTCATCCAGGATACTTTTAAAAATCCTAACAATTCAGTAGTAAGAGATAGATAACCCAATTAAAATTGGGCAAAAGATCTGAAAACACGTTTCTCCAAAAAAGATATACAGATGGCCTATATGCATGTGAAAATATGCTCAACATCATTAACTATTAGGGAAGTGCACACCAAAACCACAATAGAATACCACGTTACACACAGTAGGCTGACTAAATCATAATTATAGACAATAGCATATATTGACAAGGTTGTAAAGAAGTTAAAGTCTTCCTGCATTTGGAAAACAATTTGGCAGTTACCATGTGACCCAGAAATTCTCTAGTTATATACCCAAGAGAATTGAAACAGATATTTAAACAAAATCTTTCATGAGTGTTCATAGCAGCATTATTTATGATAAAAAGTATTGGATACAACCCCAAGGTCCATCAGCAGAATGAAAAAAAATTGTGATATATTCTTACCGTAGAGTATTCATTCATCATGTAAAAATAATTATAGATACAGGCTCCAATGTGAATAAACCTCGAAAACATTATACTAAGTGAATATGTTAATCATGTAAGACTACATATCACATGATTGCAACTACATGAAATCCCAACTATTGCCAGAGTAGGCAAATCTATAGAGACGATAGTCAATTAGTTCTTACTTAGGCATGGGGTTCTGGGTAGGTACATTGTAATAGCTAAAGTGCATAGTGTTTGTGTTGCAGTGCTGAAAGTGTTTTAGAATTGATAGTGGTCATATTTGCATGCATCTTTGAATATATTAAAAATCATTAAATCGTACGCTGTAAATGGGTGAGTTGTATGATTATGTGAATTGTATCTCACTAAACAATGAAAAATAAAGAAAAAGGAAAAAGCAAATTCAATACTAGTAAATGCTACAATACAGGAAAATTGAAAACATTGTAGTATTTAAAAGAAGGCAGATGAAAAGGGCCACATATTGTATGATTTCATTTATAAGAAATGTCCAGAATAGGCAAATCTATAGAAATAAAGAAGTTGCTTGGAGCTGGGGAGAGGAGAAAATGGAGAATGGCTCCTAATAAAGATATTTTAAAATATTTTTAGTGTCATAAGAATGTTCTGTAATGAGATAGTGGTGAGAGGTGTATAATTTTGTCAATATACTAAACAATACTAATTATACACTTTATAATAATGAGTTTTATGATATATGAATTATATCACAGTACAAAAAAAAAGCAGGAAAGGAAGAACAGAGGAACAATAAAGATGTAAAATGAGTAGAAAATGAATATCAAAATCGAACATCTAAAATAAGCAAATCAACCACCACATTAAATGTAAATTAACTAATCAAAAGTTACTGTTTGTTTATTGTAGCACAATTCACAATCGCAAAAATATGGAACCAGCCCAAATTCCCATTAATCAACTAGTGGATAAAGAAATTGTGGCATATATATATATGATGGAATGCTACTCAGCTATAAAAAGGTACAAATTAATGTCATTTGCAGCAATCTGGATGGGGACTATTATATACATGCTATATATACTATCATATATATGTATATATATATATATATATATATGTATGATGGAATACTACTCAGCTATAAAAAGGAACAAATTAATGGCATTTGCAGCAATCTGGATGGAACTGGGGACTATTATGCTAAGTAAAGTAACTCAAAAATGGAAAACTAAACATTGTATGAGCTAAGCTGTCAGGATGCAAAGGCATAAGAATGATATAATGGGCTTTGGAGACTCAGGGGAAAGAGTGGGAGGTGGGTGAGGGATAAAAGACTACAAATTGGGTTTAGTGTATACTGTTCAATTCATGGGTGCAGCAAAATCTCACAAATAACCACTAAAGAACTTACTCATGTAACCAAATACCACCTATTCCCAAAAAGCTATGGAAATAAAAAATTTAAAAAAAAATTTGTCAGATTAGATAAAAATTCTAAGCTGCTCACATACAATATATTTTAACTACAAATAAATCTATAGCTAAAAATAAAGAAGTAAAATATATTACATGGAAATTATATGCATAAAATATTATAGTAGGTATATAATTTCAGAGAAAATATATGTAATAATATGAATATTATTAAAGACAAAGAGAGATATTTATAACCATAAATGGGTTAATAGCAGAATGATATAGTAATTAAAAACATATATTTGCATCTAATAACAAAGCTCCAAAATACATGAAGCAAAAACTGATAGAATTGATGGAAAAAATAGATAAGTTAGTATATATATTTGGAGTTTTCAATACTAAATTCTAAGAAATTAATAGAATGAAGTGACAGAAAAGTAGAAAATATATAATGGGCCTAAATAGTACTATGGACCAATTGAACATAGTTAACATTTATACAACATTTTATACAATTGCAAGATACAATTCTATTCAAGTGTTAATGACCTGTTAATCAGGAAAAACTGGAACATATGCTGGGATGTAAAACAATTCTAAAAAAGTTATGTTCTAATAGGGATTGAAATCATATGCCATCTGTTCTCTTATATCTGTGGAATTATGTTAGAAATCAACAGCAAAAGATTCTGGAAATAGCTCATATTTTTAAGTGCAATTGAAATATTCTTTAAGAAAGATCTTTGGTTTAGAGATTTAAAGTATCAATAAAATTAAAAAGATTCAAAAAATACAGTGTGCTGCAGACAAAAAATATTTAAATAAGACATTAATACAAGATACTTGGGAAACTCCCAAGTATTAGGAGGTTAAATGACACATTGTTAAGTGACTTTTGGGTCACAGAGGCAATCACAAGGGAAATTAGAAATTATTTGGAATTAAATAAAAATCAAAAGATAACATTAGATTTATTGGAAGGTTCTAAAGCAACTCAATGCAACCAAATACAATGTGATATTCTGGTTAAGATATAAAAAATATTAGCAGACATTAATGAAAAGTTGTGTAAACTTTGAACAAAATTTGTACTTTATAATATAGTTTCACAATATTGATTTCCTATTATTGATAATTGTCCTATGGGTATACAATATGTTAACATTTAGTGAAGCTGGATGAAGGACATAAAGGGACTCTATTATTTTACAACTCTAATGTAAGTTTAAAATTAGCTAAAAGAACTGTCATAAGAGACAAAGATTATTATAAAATGATAAAGGGTTGATTTCTTCAAAAGATGATAACAATTGTAAATATATGTGCACTCAACTTTAAAGCACAAATATATAAACAATTATTACCAAAACTGAAGGGAGAAATAGGAATGCAATAATTAGAATTAAATAGAAGACTTCAGCACCCTACTTTTAACAATATATAGATCAACAAATAGAAAATCAGTAAGAAAACAATGGAATTACAAAACACTATAGACTAAATGCACCTAAAAGAGAGATACAGAACTTTACATCCAACAGTAACAGAATACACATTCCTCTCAAGTGCACATGGAACATTATCCAGGATAGATCGTATGTTAGTTTGAAAAACAATTCTTAATGAATTTAAGAAGGTTGAAATTGTATCAAATATATTTTCTGGCCACAATGGTATGAAATTAAAATTCAATAACAGGAGGAAAACTGGAAAATTTACAAATGTATAGAAATTAAACACACTCCTGAACAACCAATGGGTTAAAAACAAAATCAAAAGGAAATTTAAAAAACATCTTCAGATAAACAAAACTGGAAGCATATGTACCAAAACTTATGAAATGCAGCAATAGTAGTTTTGAAAAGAAGTAAATAGTGATAAATGCCCACATTAATAAAAAGAGAGACATCAAATGAATACTCTAACAAACTAAGCTCAAAGTGAGCAGCAGGAAATAATAAAGATTAGAAAAGAAATAAATGAAATAAAGACAGGAAGACAATTGAAAATTTCAATGAAACAGTGTTAGACTAACTGAGAGAGAGAGAGAGACAGAGCTCAAATAAATAAAATTATAAATAAAAGAGCAGACATTGCAAATGATACCACAAATATACAAAGGATCATAAAAGACTACTAGAACAATTATAGGTCAACAAATCAGATAACCTAGTAGAAATGAATGCATTTCTTTAAAAACATACAACCTTTCTGAATCTTAAAGGAATAGGAAATCTGAATATACCAATAATGAGTTAGGAGATTAAACAGTAACCAGAAACCTTCCAACAAAGAAAAGCCCAAGACCACATGGATTTAGTGGTGAGTTCTGCCAAACATTTCTTGAAGAACTAGCACCAAACCTTCTCAAACTTGTTCATAAAATTCAAGATGAAAGAAAACTTCTAAGCTCATTTTACAAGGTCATCACTACCCTCATATAAAAGACAGATAACAAAAAAAGAAAAAAAGAAAATTGCAGGCCAATATCTTTGATGAACATAGGTGCAAAAATCCTCAAACAAACAAAAACAGCAAACAATTCAACAGCTTATCAAAAGTATCATACACCATGACCAGGTGTTATTTATTCCTTGGATACAAGGATGGGTCAACCTATGCAGATCAATACATGTGATACACTACATTGACAGAATGAAGGATAAAAAAAAATATTGATCTCAATAGATTCAGAAAAATAACATTTGACATAATTCAATATTCTTTTATGATAATATCTCTGAAGAAATTAGGTATCAAAGAAATATACGTCAGTAAAATAAAGTATATATGTCAAGCCCACAGCTAATATCATGCTCAATGACAAAAAGGTGAAATTTTTCTCTAAGATGAGGAACAAGATAAGGGTGCCCACTCTTGTCACTTCTACTCAACATAGTACTGGAAGTCCTAATCTAAGCAAGCAGGCAAGAAAAAGAAATGAAAGGCAACCAAATTGGAAAGGAAGAAGTAAAATTGTTTCTGCTTGCAGATGACATGATTTTATATAAGTAAAACCGTAAAGTATCTACTGAAAAGCTATCATAACTAATAAATTCAATGAAGTTTCAGGATACAAAATCAATGTACAAAAATCAGGTGCATTTCTATACAGCAACAGTAAACTATCTAAAAAATAAATGAAGAAAAAATTCCATTTAAAATGACATAAAAAAGAATAACATATTTAGGAATAAATTTCACCAAGGAGGTAAGATAACTGTACACTGAAAGTTATAAAACATTGACAAAAGACATTGAAGACACAAATAAATGAAAAAAGATCCTGTGTTCACAAATTGGAAGAATTAATATTTTTAAAGTGACAATACTACTCAAAGCAATCTACAAAGTTAATACAATCCCTGTTAAAATTCCAGTGACATTATTCACAAAAATAGAAAAAGAAAAACAATTCTACATTTGTATGGAACCACAAAAGACTCCAAATAGCCACAATTAAGTGAAAAGAAAAAATAAATAAGAAGTAAAAGGTATCAAAATGGAAGGATCACATGTCTTAATTTCAAACTATGTTATAGTAATCAAAACATTATGGTACTATTATAAAAACAGACACATAGGCCAATGGAACAGAACAGAAAACCCAGAAATGAGTCCACATATATATATGGTTAAATAATCTTTGAGAAGGGCACAAAAAATACATAATGGGGACGAGGTTCTGTCTTCAATAAATGGTGGAGGGAAAACTGGCTCTATAAATGCAGAAGAATGAAATTGTACCCTTATCTTATTCACAGACCTTAACTCAAAATGAATTAAAAACTTAAATGTAAAAACTTAAACTGTAAAACTTTTGAAAAAAATATAGGGAAAAAGCTCCCAGACATTGCTCTTGGCAATAATTTTTTATATATAACACCAAAAGCATAGGTAACATAAATAAGCAAAAATAAACAACTGGGATGATATCAAACAGAAGTTTCTGTACAGCAAAGAAAACAATCTACAAAATTATAAGCAAACCTACCTATGGCATGAAAAAAAATATTTGCAAACCATATGTTTTATACTGAGGTATTACAGTCTGAGTGTGTGTCCCACTCAAATTCATATGTTGAAATCCTAACCTCCAAGGTGATGCTATTAGGGTATGGAGCCTTTAGGAAATGATTAGAGCATGAGGGCAGATCCCTCATGAATGAAATTAATACCCTTATAAAGGAGACCCTGGAGAAACCCTCACCTCCTCTACCATGTGAGGACACTGAAAGAGGGTGCAGACTATGAGAAAGTGGGCCCTTACCAGACACAAATCTGCCTGTGCTTTGATTTTGGACTTCCTAGCCTATAGAACTATGAGAAAAAAATTTTACTTATCTGTATGCTATTTAGTGTATGATGTTTTGTTCTAGCAGCCTGAACCAACACACATAGGTATGAATATCCAAAATATAGAGGGAATTCATACAACTCACATTTTTTTTTCCAAAGAAGACATATAAATGGCCAATAAATATATGAAAAAGTGCTAAACCTTCCTAAGTCATTAAGAAAATGCAAATCACAACCATAATGAGGCCTGGCATGGTGGCTCACGCCTGTAATCCCAGCACTTCAGGAGGCCAAGGTGGGTGGATCACCTGAGGTCAGGAGTTTGAGACCAGCCTGGCCAACATGGTGAAACCCTGTCTCTACTAAAAATACAAAAATTAGCCAGGCTTGGTGGTGCATGTCTTTAATCCCAGCTACTTAGGAGACTAAGGCAGGAGAATCGCTTGAACCTGGGAGGCAGAGGTTGCAGTGAGCTGAGATCACGCCATTGCCCTCCAGCCTGGGTGACAAGATCAAAGCTCCCTCTCAAAAACAAATAAACAAACAAAACAAAACAAAACAAAAAACAAGAACCAATAGCAAAAAATACAAAACCATATTGAACTATCACCTCTTTCCTGTTAGAATGGTTATTATCAAAAAGATGAAAGATAAAAAATTTTGGTGAGGATGTGGAAAAAAGGAAACACATGCTTTTGATAGAAATGTAAATTAGTGCAACCATTATTGACAACAGTTTGAAGGGTTCCTCAAAAACTTAAAAACAGAACTTCCAGCAACCCCACTACCGGGTATATACCCAAAGAAAATAAAATCATTGTGTCAAAGATATATCTACACTCCCATGTTTATTGATGCACTATTTACAATAACCAAGGTATGGAATCAACCTAAGTGTCCAACAATGGACGAAGGGATAAACACACACACACACACACACACACACACACACACACACACACGAGATAATTCTTCAGCCATTAAAAAGAAGAGAATTCTGTCATTTGTGACAACATGGATAAACCTGGAAGACATTATGGTAAATGAAATAGGCCAGACCTAGGACAAATACTATATAGTCTCACTTATTTGTGGACTATGAGAAAATCTAACTCATAGGAACAGAGAGTAGAATAATGATTTTCTGGGGCTGGTGTTGGGGTTTGGGGAGATATTCGTCAAAACGTACAAACTTTTCCTTAAAAGATAAATTCATTCTGGGGATCTAATATACAGCACAGCAATTATAGTTAACACTTTTGTATATTTGAAATTTCCTAAAAGAGTAGCTCTTAAGTGTTCTCATCACACATACACAAACAAGTAACTTTGTAAGGTGATAGATGTTTTAAGTAGCTTGATTGTAGTAGTCATTTCATGATGTATACATTTATCAAATCGTCACAGTGTACACTTCAAATATATGCATTTTTTATTTGTTGCTTACATCTTAAAGCTGGACAAAAAATAAAAAAGAAACTCAGTGCCTTAGGAGTGAGGAATATTTTCTATCTGTAAGAAAAAATAAAATGGTCTTCTTCAAAACAAATCTGAGACAGTATTCAGGTGTTGTGCTGATAAATTAACTTTTAATTAGCATAAAATTTAGTGCTCATGAGAATAGCACAATCAAGGGCTTTTATAAGATAAAATCCATAATGTTGGGCATACAATTAAAAAGTACAAGATATGAAAAAAACCTTAAAGCAACAACTGTTGATCAGAAGATGAAAACTCAAAGGAGGCCCAGGAAAGACAGACTACTGAAAAAGTGGTAAAATAAAAGAAAATTCAAATGAAAAGGAAACAAAAAAACAGATAGGGCAAATGTAAAACAAATAGCAAAAGATTCAGTTTAAACCCAACCATATCAATAATCGTATTGTATGGAAAAGCTGTAAATATGGGCGGTAGAAATTATAAGATTGGGTAAATGAGCATGATTCAGCTGTATTCTCTCTATAAGAAACCCACTTTGATTATGAAGACAAAAAGAGATTAAAGTACAACATGATATAACTGGAGGTACACAAGTAGGAATAGCAGAATAAGGACACTGGAAAATACTCTTATTCATAGAAACAATGAGAACACTGGGAAATATTGCCAAAATCAACTTTTCCAAACAGTAGAAATTATTTGTTCACCAATAAGAGAACCACAAAATACATGAAACAAAACTAACATAAATGAAGTGAGAAGTACACAATTCCACAGTAATAGCTAGATGCTTTAATATCCAACTTTCAACAATAGATTGAACAGACCGAAGAGTAACAAAAAAATAGAAGACTTGAACAGTACATAAACCAACTAGACCTAAGAGGCATCTATAGAACATTTCACCCAATAACAGAAGAGTACACATTTCTCTCGAGTGAGCCTGAAACATTTTCCACATAGAACATATGTTAAGTCAAAACAATTCTCAATGATTTAAAAGGATGGAATTATACAAAGCCTATTCTGTCACCACAATGGAAAAATAGTAGAAATCAACAACAGGAAATTTGGAAATTTGCAATATGTGAGAATTAAGCAACACAATCCTAAGTAACTAATGAGTCAGAGAAGAATCACAAGGGGTTTTTGAAATATTTTGAGATAAACAAACTAAAACCACAAACAGAAGGAAACTTATGGGACACGGTAAAAGCAGTGCTTAGAAGAAAAACTGGTAGCTGTAATGCCTATATTGAAAAGGAAGAAAGGTCTTTAATGAATAACCTTATCTTCCCCTTCAAAGAAAACTAGAAAATGAGCAAACTAAATCCAAAGTAAGCAAAAAGAAAGAAATAACAAAAATTAATCAGAGTCAATAAATTTGAGCATGGAAAAACAACAAAGGAAATCAATCAATGAAAGGTTTTTTTGGAAGATCCCTAACATTGATTCCTTAAGACTAGAGAGAATAAAGAGTGAAATCACCAATTACCAATAATGTGAATAAATGGGAGGTGGAAGGGGAGGAGAAAAGATAACCATTGGCTACTGAGCTTAATACCTGGGCAATGAAATAATCTGTACAACAAACCCAAACTCTAGTGACATGAGTTTACCTATGTAATAAACCTTCACATGTACCACAGAACCTAAAATAAAAGTTAAAAAGAAAAAAAAAAGAGGAGAAATGACAAATAAAATATATTATAAGGGGATATTTGTAATAATTGCATGCCAAATAATTTGAAAATCTATACAAAAAGGAAAAATTCCTAAAAACATACAAGTCACCAAGACTGACTCACAAATACAAACAAAATATGAAAATACCTGTAAGTACAGGTATTGATTGACTTACGACCTATGCAACTTACAACCATTCGACTTTACGACCACAATCGCTAGCCACGACTGCTTCGCGTCTGGCAGAGCAAACGTTGCACAGCTGGGCGTACGACAGTGTGAACCAGCTTCCGGCAGCACTACCATCTCCGTGTGCACCATTTCAACTGTTATCCCAGACTCGGTACAGCAATTTGTGTTTTGTGTCTTGGATATTTTTCATCAAACTCCTCCCAAGATGTCTACCAAGAGGAAATTGTCTTTGTCTATGCCTCAGCCTGCCAAGAAGGAAAGAAAGGCCATCCATCTCGACACGAAAATGAAGGTAATTAAGCAGTACGAAGGAGGAAAGAAAGTGAATGTGATTGCACGTGAAACGAAGTTATCACACTCGACTGTGTCGACGATTTTGAAAGATAAAGAAAGAATTCGTGAAGCTGTGAAAGGTTCTGCACCCATGCGATCAACAGTTATAGCAAAGCAAAGAAGAGGGCCCATCCATGAAATGGAGAAATTGCTATATATTTGGATAGAAGATCAAATTCAAAAACGGACATCATTAAGTCTTTCTACTGTGCAGATGAAGACGAGAAGTCTATTTCAGACTCTGAAGGAGCATGCTGGAGAAGATTACAGTCAAGAATTTGTAGCAAGCACTGGCTGGTTCCAGAGATTCAAGAAAAGATTCCAAATGCACAGTGTTCGAGTGACTGGAGAAGCAGTGAGTGCGGATGAGGAAGGAGCACGTAAGTTTGTTGATAGTCTGGATGAATTAATTACAGGTATCGATCGACTTACGACCTATGCAACTTACGACTGTTCAACTTTACGACCACAATCACTAGCCACGACTGCTTCACGTCTGGCAGTGCAAACGTTGCCCAGCTGGGCGTACGACAGTGCGGACCAGCTTCCGGCAGCACTACCATCTCCGCGTGCATATAGCCTACTCAACTTACGACCAAATCATGTTACGACCGGTCTGTCAGACCCCATCGTGGTCGTAAGTCGAGCACTAGCTGTACGGATGAGGGATATCTAGCAGAACAGATTTTCTGTTAAATAGCCCATTTTCTGATACAAATGGCATAAAATGAGCAAAGAAAATTATGATATATAACAACAATGAAAGAAAATTATGATAAAATATGACTTAAAGATTTTTATAACATCATTTCACAGTACTGTACATATAGCCTACTCAACTTACAACCAAATCGTGTTACGACCAGTCTGT
>NW_016107850.1:896839-904448 GCF_001604975.1 Cebus imitator
AATAGTAAACCATAGACAAATTACTTTTATTGTTATCAGCACAAAAATCATCAATAAGAGAGAGCTAGACCCCAATACAATAAGAGTTGGAAACATCAACACTCCACTTTCAGCATTGGACAGATATTCCATACAGAAAGTGAACACAGAAACATCAGATTTAACCTGTTCTACAGACCAAATGGGTCTAATAGATATTGACAGAACATGACATCCAAGACCTACAGAATGCACATTTTCTTCCTCAGAACATAGATCATTCTCAAGGACGGTGCATATGTTAGGTCACAAAAGAAGTCTTAAAAGATTCAAGAAAACCAAAATAATACCAAGCATCTTTGACCACAATAGAATAAAACTAGAAATTAATAATAAGAAGAATTTTGAATACTATACAAATACATGGAAATTAAACATTATGCTCCTGAATGACCAGTGGGTCACTGAAGAAATTTAGAAGGAAATTGAAAAATTTCTTGAAACAAATGATAATGAAAACAAAACATACCAAAACCTATAGGATACAGCAAAATAAAGCACTAAGAGGGCACTTTATAGCTATAAGTGCCTACATCAAAAAAGAGGAAAAAACATCAAATAAACAATTAAATAGTGCATCTTAAAGAACTGAAAAAAAGCAAGGGCAAACCAAACCCAAAATTAGCCAAAGAAAAGAAATAATAAAAATAAGCCTCGAAATTGAAATTAAAAAGTAATAAAATCAATGAAACAAAAGTCTTTTCGAAGTGTTAGAAAAAATTGACAAGCCTTCATCCAGACTAAGAAACAAAGAGAGATGATCCAAATAAATAAAACCAAACATGAAAAAGAAGACTTTACAACTAATAATGCAGAAATGCAAAGAATCATTAGTGGCTACTATGTGCAACTATATGTCAATAAATTGGAAAATCTGAAAGAAATGGACAAATTCTTAGACATGTACAATATACCAAGATTGAACCAGGATGAAATCCAAAACCTGACCAAACCAATAACAAGTAACAAAATCAAAGCCGTAATAAAGAGTCTCCCAGTAAAGAAAACCCTGGGACCTGATGGCTTAATAGATAAATTCTACCAAAGATTTAAAGAACTAATACCAATCCTACTCAAACTATTCTGAAAAATAGAGGTGGAGGAAATACTGCCATACTCATTCTACAAAGCCAGTATTATCCTGATACCAAAACAAGACAGACACATGAAAACAATAAAACTGGCCAGGCACAGTGGCTCACGCCTGTAATCCCAGCACCTTGTGAGGTCGAAGCAGGCAGATCCCTTAAGGTCAGGAGTGCAAGACCAGCCTGGCCAACATGGCGAAACCTTGTCTCTACTAAAATACAAAAATTAGCCAGTTGTGGTGGTACATGGTTGTAGTCCCAGCTACTCAGGAGGCTGAGGCAGAAGAATTGCTTAAAACTGTGAGGCAGAAGTTGCAGTGAGCCAAGATCATACCATTACACTCCAGGCTGGGCAGCAAGAGGGAAATGCTATCTCAATAAACAAACAAACAAACAAACTACAGGCCAATAGTGCCAATGAATACTGATGCAAAAATCCTCAACAAAATACTAGCAAACCAAACTCAACAATACATTAGAAAGATCATTGATCATGACAAAATGGGATTCATCCCCAGGATGCAAGGCTGGTTCAACACATGTAAATCAATCAATGTGATACATCATATCAATGGAACAAAGGACAAAAGCAATATGACCATTTGAATTGATGCTGAAAAAGCATTTGATAAAATTCAGCAGCATTTCATGATAAATATCCTCAAAAACTGGGGATAGAAGAAACATACCTCAATATAATAAAACTCATACATGACAGACCCACAGCTAGTATCATACTGAATGGGGAAAAGCTAAGAGCCTTTCCTCTAAGATCTGGAACATGACAAGGATGCCCACTGTCACCACTGTTATTCAGCTTAGTGCTGAAAGTCATGCCAGAGCAATTAGACAACAGAAAGGTATAAAGGGCACCCAAATTGGAAAGAAAGAAGTCAAATATGCTTGTTTGCAGATGATATGATCTTATATGTGGAAAAACCTAAAGACTCCACAAGAAAACTATTAGAACTGATAAATTTAGTAAAGTTGCAGAATACAAAATCAACATACAAAAATTAGTAGCATTTCTATGTGCCAACAGTGAACAATATGAAAAAGAAATAAAAAGTAATCCATTTAAAATAGCCACACATAAAATATCCAAGAATTAACCAAAGAAGTAAGAAATCTCTATAATGAAAACTATAAAACATTAATGAAAGAAACTGAAGGGGACACCAAAAAATGGAAAAATATTCCATGTTCATAGATTGGAGCTATCAATATTGTGAATATGTCCATACTACCCAAAGCAATCTACAGATTCAATTCAATATAAAAATACCAATGATATTCTTCCACATAAATAGAAAAAAAAGATTCTAAAATTTAAATGGAACCAAAAAAGACCCAGAATAGCCAAAGCTATGTTAAGCAAAAAGAACAAAACTAGAGGAGTCACATTGCCTGACTTCAAATTATACTACAGACCTAAGATAACCAAAATAGCATGGTGCTGGCATAAAAACAGACATACAGACCAAGGGAACAGAATATAGAAACCAGAAATAAATCTACACACATACAGTGAATTTATTCTTCACGAATGTACCAAGAATATACAATGGGGAAAAGACAGTTTCTTCAATAACTGGTGCTGGGAAAACTGGATATCCATATGCAGAACAATAAAACTAGACCCCCATCTATCACCGTATAAAAAAATCAAGTCAAAATCGATTAAATACTTAAATCTAAGACCTCAAACTATGAAACTACTACAAGAAAACATTGGGGAAAATCTCCAGGACATTGGTTTGGGCAAAGATTTCTTAAGCAATACCCCAAAAGCACAAGCAACCAAAGCAAAATTGGACAAATAGGACCACATCAAGTTAAAAACATTCTGCACAACAAAGGATACTATCAATAAAGTGAAGAGACAACCCACAGAATGGGAGAAAATATTTGCAAACTTCTCATCTAACAAGGCACTAATAAGCGAATATAAAAAGAACTGAAAGAACTCTATAGGAAAAACTCCAATAATCCGATAAAAAATGGGCAAAATACTTGAATAGACACTTGTCAAAAGAAGACATACAAATTTCAAACAAGCATATAAAAAATGCTCAACATAATTGCTCATCAGGGAAATGCAAATTGAAACTACAATGAGATGTCATTTCATGCCAGTTCAAACAGCTTATATCCAAAAGACAGGCAATAACAAATGCTGGCAAGGATGTGGAGAAAAGGGAACCCCAATAACACTGTTGGTGGGAATGTAATTTAGTACAACTGCTATGGAGAACAGTTTGGAAGTTCCTCAAAAAACTAAAAATTGAGTTGCCATATGATCCAGCAATCCCACGGTCAGGCATATACCCAAAGGAAAGGGAATCAATATATCAAAGAGATACCTCACTTATATGTTTGTTGCAGCATTGTTTACAATATCTGAGATTTGGAAGCAACCCAAGTGTTCATCAACAGATGAATGGATAAAGAAAATGTGGTACATATACATAATAATTATTCAGCCACAAAAATAATGAGATCTTGTCATTTGCAATCACATGGATGGAACTGGAGATCATTATGTGAAATGAAATAAGCCAGGCACAGAAACACAATCATCACAAGTTCTCACTTATTTGTGAGATCTAAAAATAAAACAATAGAACTCATGGACATAGAGAGTAGAAGGATAGTTACCAGAGGGTGGGAAGAGTAGTTGGTGGCTGTTGGGGGGAGATGAGGATGGTTAATGGGTACAAAAAAAATAGAAAGAATGTAAAAGGCCTACTATTTGATAGCACAATAGGATGACTACAGTCAATAATAATTAAATATTTTTAAATAATTTAAAGGGTATAATAGGATTGTTTGTAACTCAAAGGATAAATGCTTAAGAAGACAGATATCCCATTCCCCATGATGTGCTTATTTCACATTGCATGCCTGTTTCAAAGCATTTAGTGTACCTACTGTGTACCGAAAACAATTTAAAAATACATGTAAAATTAAATCTTAAAAGCAGATATTAGAGCTAAAAGTATAAAACTCTATGATATAATATAGGAGAAATTCTTAGTGACCAGAGGTTTGGCAAATATTTCTTAAATATGACTCAAAAGCATGACACATAAAATAAAATCCTTAATAATTTATATTTTATGACAAAAACTTTCTTCTTCTATAGAGAGCATTAAAAAATTTAAGGCTAAGTTACTGACAAAGAAAATATTTTTAAAAACACATTGGAGCCAGGAGCAATGGCTCATGCCTGTAACATCAGCACTTTGGGAGGCTAAGGTGGGTGGATCACGTGAGGTCAGGAGTTTTAGACCAGCCTGACCAATATGGTGAAACCCTGTCTCTACTAAAAATACAAAAATTAGCCAGACGGTGGTGGTGCATGCCTGTAATCTGAGCTACTCAGGAGGCTAAGGCAGGAGAATCACTTGAACCTAGGAGGTGGAGATTGCAGTGAGCCGAGATTATGCCACTGCACTCCTGCCTGGATGATAGAGGGAGACGCTGTCTCAAAAAAATAAATAAATAAAATGAAAAATAAAAAACATCAAATAAGATTTTATCAAGAATATATAAATAACAATTAAAACTCAATAATATGAAGTCAAGCAATCTAATGAAAGTGAGGAAAATAATCAACCACTTTTACCCTAGATTAATAAAGATCAATATGCTCATGAAAAAAAATGTTCAATATCCTAAGTCACTGGGAAAATGTATATTAAAAACAGAAACAATTATCCCTAGACATCAACTGGAATAGCAAGAATTGTAAAACCTGACTATACTAAGTTTTGGGGAGGATATGGAGAATCTGTAACTCGTACATGCTGCTAGTGGGAATATTAAATGTTACAATCACTTTGGAAAAGTATGATAGTTTCTTAAAAAGCTAAATGTACACCTATTGTACAAATCACACCATTCTACTCTTAAGTATTTATCCAAGAGAAATGAAAATATATGCCCACCTACAGAATTGTAAATAAATTTCTGTAACATCCAACAATTGGAAATAAACAATGTATATAAAAAGTAGAATTTTTAAGCAAATTGTGTATCCATGAGTGAAATACTATGCTGCAATAAAAACAAACTATTGATACACACAACATTGGTTAGTCTCAAATAATTATGTTAGTGAAAGAAGTCTTTTACAAAAGAGTATATCCTATAATTCATTAAATACAAACTAATACATAGTGACAGAATACAAGTCAGCTATTGCCTAGGGACACTGAAGTATTAGTGAGGGAAGGGAGTAGTACAAATGGGCTTGGGGAAACTTTTGGTGGAAATGGATGTTTTCATGATCTTCAGTCCATATAAGGGAATCCCCAATAGAATATCAGTACATTTCTCAGCGGAAACCTTACAGGCCAGAAGAGACGGAATGATATACTTAATGTGTTGAAAGAAAAACAAACAAACAAACAAAAAAACCTGTCAGCCAAGCATACTATACACAGCAAGGGTGTCCTTCAGAAATGTAGTAATAAAGTCTTTCACAGACAAGCAAAAGCTGAGAGAATTTATTACCATGAAACCTAACTTACAAGAAATACTTAAGGGAGTTCTTCAAGTGGAAACAAAGGGACAATAATTACCATCATGAATACATATGAAAGTACAAAACTCACTGGTAGAGGTACATACATAATCAAATTTAGAATACTCCAATACTGCATAAATTATACACATTGCTAGTATGAAGATGAAAGTCACAATGGTCAAAAATAACTGAAGCTACAATAAGTTGTTAAGGAACTCACAATATAACAAGACAAAAACTGTGACATCAAAAACATAAATTGTGAGGAAGGAAGGTAAACATCTAGAGTGTTTGTATGTGACAGAAGTTAAGTTGTTAGCTTAAAATAGTAGATTATAACTATATGATGTTTTATATAAGCCTCATGGTAGAAACAAAATGAAAATCTATGGCAGACATACAATGCTAAAGAAAAAGCAATCAAACCTTAGCCCTACAAAAAGTATCAATTCATAAAGGTAAACTATAAGAGAGAAAGGAACAAAATAGCTACAAAATAACCAGAAAACAAACAAGAAAATGGCAGTAGCAAGTCCTTATCTGTCAATAATAACCTTGAATGTAAATGGATTAAATTTTCCTATCAAAAACCAAAGTGGCTGAGTGGGAAAAACAAAAACAAAAACAAAAAACAAAACACGAGCCATCTATGTTGCCTACAAGAGACTCACTTATGCTTTAAGGACATACACAGGCTGAAAGTGAAGAAACAGAAGAAGATATTCCATGCAAATGTACCAATAGAGAGAACAGGTGGCTATACTCATATCTAATAATGTAGACTTCAAGTTAGAAATTTTCGCAAATGACAAAAAAGGACATTATTTAATGATAAAGGAGCGAAATCATCAGGAGGACATAACCATTGTAAATATTTATGCACCCAACATTGGAGCACATAAATACATACAAAAATTATTAATGGACATAAAGGAACAAAATGGATAGCAATACAATGATAGTAGGAGATTTTAACAATGAATAAAGCAACCAGATAACAAATAATAAGGAAATACCGAACTTGAATTGCACTTTTGACCAAATGGATCTAACAAACATGCACAGAACATTACAACCAAGAGCAGCAGAAGACACATTTCTCTCTGGTACACATGGATCATTCTCCAGGACAGACCATATGTTCAGCTGTAAAATAAGTCTTAACAAATTTAAGAACACTGAAATCATATCTAGTATCACTTCAGATTACAATAACATGCAACAAAAAATCAATAATAGGAGGAATATTAGAAAATTCACAAACATGTGAAAAGCAAAGAACATGCTCCTGAACAACCAATGGGTCAAAAGGAAAACTAAAAACATATCTTGAGACAAACAACAATAGAAATACAACATTTCACAGGGGAGTCCTCATACACTGTTCGTGGGGAGATGAAATAGTACTGTCACTATGGAAAACAGTATGGAGGTTCCTGAAAAAACTAAAAATAGAACTACCACATAATTCAGCATTCCCATTATTGGGAATTGGTGGGTATATATCTCAATGTAAGAAAATTATATATATTTAAGAGATATCTGCACTCTCATGTTTATTGCAGCATTGCTTATAATAGCCAACTTATATAAGGCTCTGAGGCAGGGAACCAGGCGATCAGGCTCGGCTAGTCCCACCCCCACAAAAGAACAGCAATCAGAAACTCTGGATTGAGAGTTTCACAGCAAGCACAGCTGAACCCAGGGCGGTCCAGCTCTGTGGGGGAGGGGTGTCCGCCATTACCGAGGCAGCTCACCATGATGGAGGTAGTCGGCCAATGCTGAGGCAGCCCGCCGTTGCCAAGGCAACCCGCCACAGCAGAGAGACTCCGCCTCAACAGAGGCAGGCCACCATCGCCAAAGCAGTTCTAACTACACCCATATAAACAGGACTGCAGGGAAGTTCACTTGGCAGCTGGGCAGAGCCCACAGCAGCTCAGCAAAGCCTCTA
>NW_016107850.1:910233-913088 GCF_001604975.1 Cebus imitator
GGGAGAAATGCCAGATGTAGGTGATGGGGAGGAAGGCAGCAAATCACACTGCCACGTGTGTACCTATGCAACAATTTTGCATGTTCTTCACATGTACCCCCAAACCTAAAATGCAATAAAATAAATAAATGGGGAAAAAAATAATATTACAAAGCTATAGTAAGCAATACAGTATGGTTCAGGCAGAAAAACAGACATGTAGACCAGTGGAACAGAATAGAGAGCTCAGAGATAAATCTGAACACAAATTGTCAATTATTTTTGACAAAGGCACCAATAAAACCCAATAGGAAAAGGATGGTTTCTTCAATAAATGATGCTGTGAAAACTCTATTTCCATATGCAAAATATGAAATTTGACCCTTATCTGACATCATACACAAAAATCAACTCAAAATGTATAAAAGTCCTAAGTAAAACTAGACACTATACATCTCAAAGAAGAGTACATTAAGGAAATGCTCTTGTATGTTGGGCTTGGCAATGATTTTTTTGGATATCATACCAAAAGTGCAGGCTACAAAAGCAAAAAGTAAATAAATGGGATTAAATTGAACTCAAAAGCTTCTGCACATGAAGGAAATAATCTACAAGATGAAATGGTTCCTATGAATTGAGGAAATATTTGTAAACCATATATCTGGTTAAGGGTTAATATCCAAAATTTATAAATAACTTGTTCACACAATAATGGAAAAACAAATATCCCATTTAAAAAGTAGAGAAAGACATGAATAAATATTTCTCTATGGTAGACATAAAAATGTCCAACAGGTATATGTAAGGGTGCTTAACATCAATCAATTGTCAGGGAAATGCAAATCAAAACCATTATAACATGCCATCTCATACCAGTTAGAACAGCTATTATAAAAAATAAAAATATAATAAATGTTGGCAAGTGCGTGTAGGAAAGGCAACATGTGTACACTGCTTGTGGGGATGTAGATTGGTATAGCCATCTTGGAAAACAGTATGGAGGTTCTTCAAAATGTTAAAAATAGAAATGAGATTGTCACATTGTAAGGATATGTGCACTCCCATGCTCCTTGCAGCGTTATTCACAATACTAAGATATGGAAACTAAGAATCTATCAATGAATGAATAAATAAATAGCGGCACATATGTATACACAATGGAATACTGTTAAGACCTAAAACAGAATGAGATCATGCCATTTGCTACAACATGAATTATCCTGGAAGACTTGCTAAATGAAATAGACCAGGCACAGAAAGAAAAATATTGCATGATCTCACTTCTATGTGGAATCTAAACGAAAAATTGAAATATACAGAGACAGAATAAAACAGTGGGAGTTGGGTGATGGGGAGACACAGGTCAGAGTACAAAGTAGTAGATATGTAGGCTGAACAAGTGTAAAGATCTAATGTACAACATGATGATTATAGGTAATAAAATTATACTATATATGGGATTCATGTTAAACGAGTGGATTGTAGCTGTTCTTGGTATACACACAAAAATAGGTAACTATATGAGATGATGAAGATGTTCATTTGCTTCACCACAGTAACCTTTTTACTATCTCCATATATCTCATAACATCATGTTGTATGCCTTAAATAATTTTTAAAAATGTACTTACTGCATTTTAGAAAATGCAAGCTACTGAGTAGTGACAGAAAGCAGATCAGTGATTGCTCAGGGATGGTGAAGTATGATTGAAGGACGGAAGTATTACAATAGGGCACAAGGAAACTTTTGATGGGGATGGCTACCTTTATGATCTTGAGTGTGGTGATGTTTTCAATGATTTATGCATATTTTAATATTTCTCAAATTATACATTTTTTAAAGTGCAAGTTATCTTATATCAAATATACCTAAATGAATCTTTTTTTTTTTTTTTTTTAAAGAGCTGGGGATTTTTGCCGTTTTGGCCAGGCTGGTTTCAAACTCCCGACCTCATGTGATCCTTCCACCTCGGCCTCCCAAAGTGCTGGGATTACAGGAGTGAGCCACTGCGCCTGGCCTCTAAATGAATCTTTTTTAAAAAGAAAGAACAGTAAAGAAACACAGAAGAAACTAATAAAAAATCAATATATGTAAACTACAGTACATTGTTTAAAGGGTTTAAAAACTTCATTAAAAATGAAATACTTTCAGATTATCTTAAGAAATAACTATATGCTCTTTATAAGTGAATTACTTAAAAATATAGAGACAGAGACAGTTTAAAAAATATTAAATGTTACACTATGGAAACACTAACTGAAAGAAAGCTGATATGTCAGACAAAGTAGATCTTAGGGCCAAAAGTAGTAGGAGAGATAAAGAGGGATATTTCATAACTATAAAAGTGTCAATTCTATGGGAAGATATAATCTTATTTATTAAAGACACCAAGTAGCATAACCTCAAAATTTATAAAGTAAATGTTAAAAAAAACTACAAGGAAAGATGAACAAATCCATGATGATTGTCACAGATTTTAACACAACCCTTGCAGTAACTAGAAAATACACATAGAAAATTTATAAAACACATATTCTGTTACAATATCTATCAACATCCGAATATATATTCTTTTGAGGTAGACATAGAACATTTATCATGGTAAACAGCATGCTGGGCCAAAGGGCAATGACAATAAAAGTCAAATGATGGAAACATATAGTGTATATATCCTGGCCATTTTGGCATTAATTACAATTCAATAAGAAAGATACCTTGAAAATTTCCTGATGTCTGAAAATTAAACTACAGTTTTCCAAATAATCCAAGGATTATAAAAGGGAATTAGTAAATATTTTGAGCTGAAATTTAAATGCATGTCAATAGTTATGAGATACTAAAGTAGATTTTACAGAAAAATTTATAGATTTAAATG
>NW_016107850.1:917093-943380 GCF_001604975.1 Cebus imitator
AAAAAAAAAAAAAAAAAAAAAAAAAAGAAGTTGAAAAAGAGAAAATGAAACTCAAAGTAAGTAGAAAGAAGGAAATAATAAAGGTAAAACTAGATGTCAATGGCATAGAAAATGGACGAACAATGGAGAAAATTGATGACTCCAAAAGTTATTTCTTGGGGGAGTTAAAAAAATTTATAAACTTTTAGTAAACTAAACACAAAAGGAGAAAACAGAGATAACCATTCTCAGGGTGAAAGAGGAAGTCACTACACATTATACAGACATTAAAAGGATGGTAATTACACCATTTCATGACAATAAATTAGAAACTTTAGATGAAATGGATAATTATTTGACGATTACAATTTACCAAAACTAACATACAAAAAAGAAAATATTAATATTGCCATTCATGTTGAAGCAATTGAATCTATAATTAAGAACCTTTACACCTATGTGCACATGCATGCAAACACACACACAAACACACACACTCACAGACACAAACAACCCTACAGGCTCAGATAGCTACAGTATCAAATGACTACCTTCATTAATTTTTCCAAACATTTTAAAATAAAAAGATGCAAACTTTACACAAATCTAGAAGGCAGGGCAAATGGAACATTTTCAAACTCATTTTATGAGGCTTGCATACCCTGATATCAAAACTAGACAAGGACACCACTAAAGAAAGTAAAATGACAAGGAAAATCTCTCATCAGAATGGATTAAAACATCCTAACTCAAATATAAAAAAATAATTCAATGATATAGAAAAAGAAGCCCATTACAAAGTGGAATTTATTTCAAGAATGCAAGATATAATTCAAAACTGTATACAATTTACCATGCTAACACAATAAATGAAGAAAGAAATCCTATCATCATCATCTCAGTAGATGCAGAACAAAGGATTTGGAAAAGTTACACATATTTATGATAGAAAAGACACAAAATATGTAGAATAAAAGGGAACTTAATCTGATGAAAGGCATTTTACAAAACTTTCAACTAACAAATATTATTCTTAATGTTGAAATACTGAGCAGTTTTCCACTCAGAAAAAGGAAAAAGATGTCTATTACTTCCACTTGTATTAAACACTATTTTTTAAGTCCTACCAGTGCAATTAAGCAAGAACAATTAATTTAAAAAATTTTAAGATAGAAGAAAATGAAATAGATCTGTCTTCATTCATAAGTGACACCACTGGGTATGTAGAAAATTCTAATGAATCTGTTAACAAACTCCAAGAAATGTTAAGTAAATGTGAAAATGTCAAATGTATTTTATGTTTATATGCTAGCAGCAACCAAGTGGAAATATTTACAATAGCATCCTAGGAAATAAAATACCTAGTGATAAATCTAACAAAGGTGTGGAAGAACTCTAAATTGAATACAACATAACAGAGTGTTAAAGAAGGCCTAAGTAAATAGTAGATTATTTACATGTATATATCCATATGTACATGGATTAGAAGCCATAGTAGTATTAAGACAAATTCTCACTTAGCTGACTTATAGATTTAATGCAATACCATTTTTAAAACAACAGCACCTTTTGTTTTTGGGATTAACAAGCTAATTTTAGTTTTATATGAAAATGACAGAAGAGCAGAAGATCAAACACCTCATGTTCTCACTAATAGGCGGGTGTTGAACAATGAGAACACATGGACACAGGGAGGGGAGCACTACACACTGGGGTCAGTTGGGGGGAAATAGGGGGAGGGGGGGGGGGGGGGGGGGAGTTGGGGAGAGATAGCAAGGGGAGAGATGCCAGATGTAGGTGATGGGGAGGAAGGCAGCAAATCACACTGCCACGTTTGTACCTATGGAACAATCTTGCATATTCTTCACATGTACTCCAAAACCTAAAACGCAATAAAATAAATGGGGAAAAAAAAAAGAAAATGAAAAGGCCTTTGGCTAGCCTGGAAAATTTTGAAGAAGAACACAGCTGACAGACTTACTCCACTAGATAGCAAGACTTAGTATAAAGCTACAGTAATTAGGACATTGTAATACTAGTATGGGGACAGAATATTAGATGAATGTAACACAGCTTATAGCCCAGTAGAAACAACATACATAAGGTAACCTAGCCTATGAGAATGACCCCATTCTAATTTGGTGGGCAAGAATAATCTTTCCAATAAATGATGCTGAGTCAACTGAATATCTATATGGGGCAAAAAAATCAATCTCTAGCTCACATCAGACATATAAATTAAGTTGAGATGGCTCCTAGACCTAAATGTGAAAGCTAAGATGATTAAGCTCTTAAGAAAAGACAAACAAAAACAAAAACAGAGGAGGTTATCTTCTTGAATATTCTCTTGAACTCTGGATAGGAATACTTTTTGTAAAGCAGATACAAAAATCACTGGGCATTAAAGAAAACACTGACAAATTGAACTTTAAGTGAGTTTAAGGCCATGCACAGGTTGGGAAAAAATATTTTCAGTATACATATATGACAAAGGACTCATATCTAGGCTATACAAAAAACACTAGAAGTCAATAAAAAAATTAAATTGAAAATAGGCAAATAGTAGAAAAGATACATCATAAAAGAGGATGTCTGTCAAAATGCTTAATAACCATAACAAAAAATGCTCAGCATTATGAGTCAGTAGGGAATTAAAGATAAATACTAAGACTAGATGTCAGTATATACTTACCAGAACACTATTATTAGGACCAGGGTTTGGCAAACTATGGTTCATGTCCCAAATCTGGTCTGTAGCCTATTTTATATGGAACATGAGCTAAGAATTATTCTATATTATTCTATATTTTCCAGGGGTTGTTAAAAATATATCCGACACAGATCATATGTGGCCCACAAAATCTAAAATATTTATTATTTGGCCCTTAAAGAAAAAGTCTGTAGGCCCCTGATTAAGACTGACAATGCTAATTTTAGGAAAATATTTTTTTCTTACATGTCTTACATTTCTGTCATCGCTTATATTGTTGATGATTTTGTGAATTGATATAAACAGTTTTGAACAATCTTTGATGTATATACTTAAGGAGTCTGATTCTCAGATTTCTCTTTTGGATATATTCACAACAGAAATGAATGCTTCTACTCAACAAAAAACATGGACACTCACGTTCATTGCAGTTTTATTAGTAATAGCTAAACTCTGAAAACAAATAAAGTGTTTATCAACAATCTTGCATGTTCGTCACATGTACCCCAAAACCTACAATGCAATAAAATAAATGGAAAAAAAAGAAAATTGACAGAGAAAAAAAAAGAGTTTTGTGGATGGAAAACAAAAAATTTGCAAGTTTGTGCTATGTGTAAAAAGCATATTTTCTACTTCAAAAAAAAAAGGTAAATTCATTTTTCTATACTTATACAACGAAACACTATATGACAATGAAAAAAACAACCCTGATAAATGTAACATCCTGGGTAAATACTGACCTAATATTCATTGAAAGAAGTTGGACTCAAAAGAGCACATAAAATTGTGCCTATTATTTGCTTCCATTTATATGATGTTCAAAAATAAGCAAAACCAAACTGTAGTAAGAGAAGTCAGAATAGTGGTTACCCATGGGGGATTACTGACAGAAAAGGTGGAACAGATAGTCCTCCAGATATTTGGAAAGTTCTATATTTTTTCTGGGTGTTCATTACAGAGGTGTAGATATTTGCAAAAATTTGTCAAGATATATATATAAGGCTTGTGAGCTTTATTGTGTATGTTATGCTGAATGATTTTCAAGGTTTAAAATTCATAGATAACCCTAAATTCTACTTACAGATAGTTAAGGTTAGAACTACTGAACTACGGTGAAAATGATATTTAGAATGTTGCTAAAAGATGAGACACAAAAGATACTCTGAGGTCACGGGTTGATTTTGTGAACCATGGCTATTAATGAGTCATGAAAGTGAACAAAATTCCTTTAGGCAGTACCTTATTGGGTGTCTAAATCACTAAATCATGAATATTGTAGAGCATTGTATGCAGCAACACAAAATGGGCCTGGTTAAGGGAAAGGGTGAGCCAACATGCAAAAGTAGGATGATTAGGAAAGTCAATAAGGCATCAAAGAAGAAAGAGAGAAAACAGCATTTGAAGGAATTCTCTGAATAATTAGGCATGGAGATTTGGAGAAGAACTTTCAGTTCCTGTTGTCCTGGGTTTACTCCCAACACTTAAGAAAGTGAAGATGTGCTTTCTGTATGTTGAGAAGTATCTCTTTAAGAGAGAGAATAGAAGGAATGTGGGTGCATAAATGAGTAACAATAGAGGCCTAAACTAAGAAAGCAACTAAAAGAATGAGAGACTAGAATATAGGAGATATACTAAAAATAGGTTGTGGTGATTGGCTATGGGGGAGAAAGAGAAGGTATCTAAAATGATTCTCAGGTTTCTCTTTAGATAAATGGGAAATGTTATTGCTCATCACTAGAGAAACAAACATGCAGGATTAGGAAGAATATGGAGATAGTAGAAAAGTGATGAGTACAATCTTGAAGAATGGCACTTGAGATGTGTCCAACAGGTCCCTACACAGCTCAAGCTATAGATCTGAATATAATCTGGACAGAAATAAATAGAAATATTTATTTAAGAGTCATTGGTAGATAGATATTAATTATCTGTGGATGATGCAAGCCAGGGAAGTATATAAGCAATTGGAAAGAACAGAATCCTAGGAAAGAAGAGGGATGAAGTAGAAAATGAAGAAAATGAACTGGAGCAGATGGAGAGATAGGAGAAAAGGAAACCAAAGGAAAATTGTCATAGCTAGCAACGAAACAGAGAATTATGGAGAAAACATCATTGACTATATCAAATGCCACAAAAGGAGCTAGAATTGGAAACCTCGTTTTTTGTTTGTTTGTTTTTAAATTTACTTGTTTAACTTTAGGTGCATACTATATCTGGCATTTCTCCCCATGTTATCCCTCCCTACCCTCCCCTCTCTCCCCTAACCCCCATAACTGCCCCCAGTGTGTGATGCTCCTCTCCCTGAGCCCACATGTTCTCATTGTTTAACTCCCACCTGTGAGTGAGAACATACGGTGTTTGGCTTTCTGTTCTTGTATAAGTTTGCTGAGAATGATGGCTTCCAGATTAATCCAAGTCCCTGCAAAGGACACGAACTCATCGTTTTTCATGGCTGCATAGTATTCCATGGTGTATATGTACCACATTTTCTTTGTCCAGTCTACCATTGATGGGCATTTGTGTTGGTTCCAGGTCTTTGCTATTGTACACAGGGCTGCAATGAACGTTCATGTGCATGTGTCTTTATAGTTCTTTGGGTATATGCCCAATAATGGGATTGCTGGGTCAAATGGAATTTCTATTTCTAGATCCTTGAGAAATCGCCATACTGTCTTCCACAGTGGTTGAACTAATGTACACTCCCACCAACTGTGAAAGAGTGTTCCTATTTCTCCACATCCGCTCCAGCATCTATTGTTTCCAGATTTTTTAATGATTGCCATTCTAACTGGCATGAGATGATATCTCAATGTGGTTTTGATTTGCATTTCTCTAATGACCAGAGAAACCTAGTTTTTAAAGTGTGTTCCATAAACATTTATGTATCTCTGAAACATTTTCAATGGTTTAATGAAGTCAAAAGTATTTCTATAGAAATATTAATAGGTTATTTGCTGTTTTCATTGTGTTTACAATTTTACTGATAATGCCAATGTAATGGTGGGTGAAACTGCTGGTGCCTTGGCATGAATCAAGCAAGAGACACCAAACTGTATAAGAAGTTATCATATTCTTTATCACTATGTAGTTTTTTGGGGAAAAATCAGTTTTACTTAAGAATATCCTTCATGAAGTAGTAAAAATTATTAATTTTATTAAGTTTCAACATGAGGGTATACATCTTCTTAAGAACCTATGTTAGAAAATGGAAGCATAGGAAGAACGTATCTTCTGCATACTAATACAAAATGGTTGCTTTGAGAAAAAGTACCTATGCAATTGTTAGAGTTGCAAAATAAACTAGCCATGTATTTTTTTATAGACTAACATCTTTACTTGAAAGAGTGACTGCCAGACACACTAGAGTTATTCAGACTTGGGTATTTGGCAGCTACTTTCTCAATAATGGATGACTTGAGCCTGTCAAGCAAAAAACAGATGCTATTTGCTGCCAATGATAAAATCTGAGGTTTCAAGTGAATAGTGTAATTCTTGAAAAATGTCTATTCATCCCTGGGAGCTTGAACTTTCCTAATAGCTTAAGATTTTTCCATTAAGATTGATGAAGATTATCAGTGTATGTGTATAGTGAAATATACCAACATTGAGAAAATATGCATAACTCGGTGAACCAATTATTTTCTTAATGACCTATGCCTGATGTTACAATATAAATCATGGGTAAAATATCCATTTGAAGATACATTAATGGATTTTAATGCAACAGTATATAAAGAAAGTCAGATACTTGGTTTCTGATTGTACATTGCCACAGAAGAAACTACTACTTGCTGAGTTTTAGTGTGCTGACAAACAAGAATGACAACAATTATCTGAACACATTATTAAAATACTTTCCTCTAGAAAAGCTACCTATCTTTGTGAGGATATGTATTTTCTTCACATAATTCAACCATAGCAACTTGTTGCAATAAATTAGGTGAAAAAACAGAGATGAGAATCTAGCTATCTTCTATTAAGTCAGAAGATTAAAGAATCTTGAAAAACTGTAAAACATTTCTCTATTGATTAGTGACATTAAGCATTTTCTTCATATGTTTCTTGGTCATTTGTATGCCTTCTTTTGAAAAATGTTTGTTCATGTTTGTTCCCCACTTTTTAATGGGATTATTTCTCTTTTGTTGTTGTTGTTGAGTTGTTTAAATTCCTTATAGACTGGATTTTAGTCCCTTGTTGGATGCATAGTTTGCAAATATTTTCTCTCATTCTGCAGGTTATCTGTTCACTCTGTGGATTATTTATTTTCCGCACAGGAGCTTTTTAGTTTAAATCCTATTTGTCTACTATTGTTTTTGTCGTTTGTGTTTTGATGTCTTAGTCATGAATTCTTTGCTGAGGCCAATGTCCAGCAGAGTTTTTTCCTAGGTTTTCTTCTAGCGTTTTTGTAGTTTCAGATCTTAGACTTCAGTCTTGTATCCATCTTGTGTTAATTTTTGTATATGGTGAGAGAGGTGAGAAATTACTTAATGGGTACATCATACACTTTCTGAGTGATGGTTAACACTAAAAGCCCAGGCTTCACCACTACACTCTGTATCCATGTTACAAGCTGCACTTGTGCCCCTTAAATTTACACAAACTAAAAAAAGAAAAAACTGTAAAACAATGTGACTCTTCTTGCTGATTTTGTTTTGGAAAATATAGCTGTTTTTCATAGAGCTAATTAGTTACATAAACATATAATGGGTTTATTATTGTTATTTTAAATAAATTTAGACAAAAATAATTAAAAATTTCAATTTTAATTTCAAAGACATTAAATACTGATAGATATAACTCATATAAACACAAACTCTTTGGAATCCTCAATAATGTTTGAGTATAAAAAGATCATGAGACCAAAAGTTTGAGAATTCATAAATTAAACAATTATGTAGTCATTAGTGAATACATCGAAGACAGATTTGATCATGTGGTAAAGCTAAAAAATAAACTGATTATTATGACATACATTATAAATGTTGATAAGGAAGACATGAGAGTGACATATAAGTTTGGTTATAAAGTCTGGGAGACAGAGTGGCCACCACCTAAATTAGTATATAGATTAGAGAAGGCATTTTTAAAATTCAGTTGTTCACTTTTTCTTAAACTGAATTATAAATCTAAGGAGATCCCTATAAAATATCCAGCCTTTTGGAGTAGAACAACGTAAGGTAATGCTAAAATTAATATGGAAAGTTAAACTTTCAATAATGTCTACACAAGCTCTGAAAAATGACTAATGAATAGGGACTAACAATATCAGATAATAACATTTATGTAATAACATTTAAAATTAAAAGTGTGAAATTGTGAAATTGGCATTTGATTAGACAGAGCAGTGGAATAGAATGTAAACTTCAGAAATAGGGCCAGGTATACAAGAATATTTAATATGCTATAAAGATGGCATCTCAAATCACAGGACAGATGGACTTTTTAAATAAATGGCATGAGACAATGGAAGAATTAGTTTGAAGAGACTAAAATTGAATGTGTATGTCACAACATACAAGAATGAACTCCAAATGTATCAGAGGTCTAAATGTAGAAAAATGAGAAAAATATGGGTGATTTATTGTCCCATCTGAGTTAGGGCAAGGATTTGTTGCTATTACTCTCAACATAAAAAGGAAATCTGATTGATAAGATGAACTACATGAAAATAAAATAATTTTGCAAGGCAAAATACCATAACTATATCAAATGGCACACAGAAAATGTTTTCATTTATAACATGTAAAATGGTTAGTGTCTATAATTTAGAAAGAGCTATTAAAATTAAGAAATAAAAATGTTAAAAAATGAGCAGAAGAACACTGTAAAACCTATTTAGCAATGGTACTTAAGTGGTTTTCATACATTTAATCATATGAGCTTCAGTCACATAAAATGGATACAAATCAAAACTACACAGAGGTAACATTTCTTGCTTATGGGATTTGCAAAATTTAAAAAGTTTGAAAATAAACTTCATTAGCAACATTTTGGGGAAGCAGAGGCTTTCTTGCATTGCTGGTGGGAATGCAAAATGGTTCAACCCCTAACTACATATATCCCTTCATCAATGAACTCCACCTCTAAGAATTTATTTAGAAGATAAATTCTGAATACATTTGATCAAGAATTTGTTTAAAAGATAAACTTCCAATAATACGAAACACAGACATGCACACACACACAGAGGGACACACACACACACACACACACACACACACACACACACACACACACAATTATTCCAAGTAGAATTATTGGTTGCTTCCAAATATTGGAAACAACTTACATGACTATACAAAGAAGATTGGGTAAATAAAGTGTATCTACACAATCCATTACTAGTGAGTGTAAAAAAAAAATAGAATGAATTTAGCTTTTGACTGGAGTATTTAGGCCATTTACATGATAAAGTTAGGTGTATATCTATCATCTTATTATCAGTTGATAGAGTGATTCCCAGGACATAATACCAAATGAAAGAACAAACCAGAACAAAACATTAATTTGTATATAGCATTTTATCTTTTATTTTAAAAAGGAAAAATAACATGTGTATTTGTTTATAATCATCTTTTTGTAAAAATAAACTCAAGAATTCTAGAAATGAATGAGTGGGTTAACCAAGGAATAGAAGAGTAAGTGACTCTTTTCTGAGTATGTTATTTGCATAGTTTTAACTGTTGGAGCATCATATTAAGGTTTTACATATTAAAAATAAAGTCAAGAAGGTTGGGGATACATGCAAAAATAAAACAAAATCTTTAAATGTGAACAACGGGTATCAGAACCACAGAGAAAAAAAATTCAAACTAATTCTAGCATTTTGAACAATGCTTTGACTATATGCTGTTGGTGGAAAACATTCTGATGATAAAATGACAATGAAATTTTAAACATAGCATTTCATTTATTGGTAGCAGTATGGGTATAGAAATACTGAAATTAATTTGTTGTGTTGTAGGATATAGAAAATATGAACAATAATTATATCAATTGTTTCGGGACAAAGTTACTCACTGTGAGAAAATGAGGAAAAATAAAGAATTGGAAAGTAGCAAAAGAATCCTGTGTTCTTGGATTGAGATTAAAGGTATTGATATATAGGCAATGATTTCCTATTAGCAAGGAGCATACTGAGCTTCCATTGCAGAAATACACCAAATTGTAAAGGCCATCGACACTATGAAGAAACTGCATCAACTAGCAGGCAAAACAACCAGCTAGTGGCAAAATGGCAGGATCAAATTCATGCATAACAGTATTAACCTTAAATGTAAATGGACTAAATGCCCCAATCAAAGGAGACAGACTGGCAAAGTGGATAAAGAGTCAAGACCCATCAGTGTGCTATATTCAGGAGATACATCTCATGTGCAAAGACACACATAGGCTCAAAATAAAGGGATGGAGGAAGATTTACCAAGGAAATGGAGACGAAAAACAAGCATGGGTTGCAATCCTAGTCTCTGATAAAACAGACTTTAAACAAACAAAAATCGAAGGAGAAAAAAAAAAGGGCATTACATAATGGTAAAGGAAACAATGCAACAAGAAGAGCTAACTATCCTAAATATATATGCATCCAATACAGAAGCACCAAGACACATAAAGGAAATTCTTAATGACCTACAAAGAGACTTAGACTCCCACACAATAATAGTGGAAGACTTTAACACTTTAACACCCCACTGTCAATATTAGACAGATCAATGAGACAGAAAATTAACAAGGATATCCAGGACTTGAGTTCGGTTCTGTACGAAGTGGACCTAATAGACATCTACAGAGCTCTGTACCCCAAATCCACAGAAATACATTCTTCTCAGCACTACATCACACTTACTCTAAAATTGACCACATAATTGGAAGCAAATCACTCCTCAGCAAATGCAAAAGAATGGAAATCATAACAAACAGTCTCTCAGACCACTGTGCAATCAAATTAGAATTCAGGATTGAGAAACTTACTCAAAACCACAAAACTGCATGGAAACTGAACAACAAATGACTACTGGATAAATAATGAAATGAAGGCAGAAATAAAGATGTTCTTCAAAACCAATGAGAATGAAGACACAACATACCAGAATCTTTGGGACACATTTAAAGCAGTATCTAAAGGGAAATTTATAGCACTAAATACCCACAAGAGAAATGAGGAAAGATCTAAAATCGACAACTTAATGTCATGATGAAAAGAGCTGGAGGAGCAAGATTAAACAAAATCAAAAGCTAGCAGAAGACAGGAAATGACTAAGATCAGAGCAGAACTGAAGGACAGACACAAAAAACCCTTCAAAAAATCAATGAATCCAGAAGATGTTTTTTTGAAAAGATCAATAAAATAGACTGCTAGCCAGACTAATAAAGAAGAAAAGAGAGAAGAATCAAATAGATGCAATAAAAAATGATAAAGGGGATATTACCATCAATCCCACAGAAATACAAACTACCATCAAAGAATACTACAAACACCTCTATGCAAATAAACCCCAATAAATCTAGAAGATATGGGTAGATTACTGGATGCTTATACTCTCCCAAGGCTAAACCAGGAAGAAGTTGAATCCCTGAATAGACCAATAACATGGTCTGAAATGAGGTAGCAATTAATAGCCTATCAACCAAAAAAAGTCCAGGACCAGACAGGTTTACAGCTGAATTCTACCAGATGTACAGAGAGGGACTGCCACCATTTCTTCTGAAACTATTCCAAACAATACAAAAAGAGGGAATCCTCTCTAACTCATTTTATGAGACCAACATCATCCTGATACCAAAACCTGGAAAAGATACAACTAAAAAAGAAAATTTCAGGCCAATATCCATGATGAACATTAATGTGAAAATCCTCAATAAAATACTCACAAACCAAATCCAACAGCACACCCAAAAGTTTATCCATCATGATCAGGTCAGCTTCATCCCTGGGATACAAGGCTGGTTCACCATATGCAAATCCATAAACGTAATCCATCACATAAACAGAACCAAAGACAAAAACCACATGATTCTCTCAATAGATGCAGAGAAGGCCTTTGACAAAATTCAACAGCCCTTTATGCTAAATACTCTTAATAAACTAGGTATCGATAGAACGTATCTCAAAATAATAAGAATTATTTATGACAAACCCACAGCCAATACCACACAGAATGGGCAAAAACTGGAATCATTCCCTTTGAAAACTGGCACAAGACAAGGATGTCCTCTCTCACCACTCCTTTTCAACATAGTATTGAAAGTTCTGGTCAGGGCAATAAGTCAAGAAAAAGAAATAAAGCATATTCAATTAGAAAAAGAGGAAGTTAAATTGTCTCTATCTGCAGACCACATGATTGTATAGTCAGAAGAACCCATTGTCTCGGCCCAAAATCTTCTTAAGCTTATAAGCAACTTCAGCAAAGTCTTAGGATACAAAAGGAGTTCTTAGAAAAATATGAGACAATTTGAGCATCGAAATAATTAAGGGCAATAATGAATCATATATCTTGAACTCCCAACCTCAGGTGATCCGCCCACCTTAGCCTCCAAAGTGCTTGGATTACAGGCGTGAGCCACTGCACCTGGCCATGAATCATGTATCTTACACTGAATAAAAAGAATCAAGGAGTCCTTAGCAACATGAACTAATAAATAACAAAGACTTGGAGGGAAAACCCTTCCTTACATTAAAGTGCCAACAAATAAAGGAAAAAAGAATGATAAAGTGAGAAAAATTATCATTGTATCACCTTAGCAATAAATAGTTTAGGGAAGAATCATCAATGGATTTGAAATCCATTAGGTCAAAGTTTGGAAACAATTTCTTAATTTCCAAATATATGAAGATTTTTCTACTATTTAGAAGTCATTTTTACCTCTTTTGAATTTCAAAAAAAAATTTATCATTCTAACCCTTTATAATGTAATGAGGAATTACTTTATGGATAAACATGTGGCCAATTTTGATAAATATTTCTTGTGCAATGATGGGAATATGTATTCTTCACTTGTTAGTGAGTTCAAGTTTGTTAATTGTTTTCATACAATTGCTGAGACGGATGTGCTAAGATGTATGCCATGATTGTAGACTTGTCTATCTGGCCCTGAAGTTCTGTCCTCTTTTACTTTATATTGTACATACTATGCACATTACATATGTGTGTGTGTGTATATATATATATATATATATATATATAATTATGTACGTGCAAAATTATTATGTTGTCTTCTAGATGTATTGAATCTTTCATCATTAAGTAATCTTTCTCTAGAGTATTTGTTTTATGGTGAAAATCTATTTTGACAAATATTATTATAGCTACACAGTCTTTCTCTTGGATAGTGTTTGGATGGAGGAATGTTTTTGTTTGTTTTTATCCTTTTACTTTCCTTATGCTTTATATATGCCACTTGTAACATATAGTTCTCTTATTTTTTTGAGAGCCTGTATGACATTCTTAGAATACTTAGTAATTACTATAATTAGGGATACGTTTGGTTTTAATTCTGCCATTTAGTTTGTGTTTTATATTTTTCTATCTTTTATTACCTCCTTTGGGATTTATTTTATTTTTTTATTTTTTTTCCCATTTATTTATTTTATTGCATTTTAGGTTTTGGGGTACATGTGAAGAACATGCAAAATTGTTGCATAGGAACACACATGGCAGTGTGATTTGCTGCCTTCCTCCCCATCACCTACATCTGGCATCTCTCCCCTTGCTATCTCTCCCCAGCTTCCCAGCCCCCACCCTCCCTCCCCTATTTCCCCCCAACTGACCCCAGTGTGTAGTGCTCCCCTCCCTGTGTCCATGTGTTCTCATTGTTCAACACCCGCCTATGAGTGAGAACATGTGGTGTTTGATCTTCTGCTCTTCTGTCAGTTTGCTGAGAATGATGGTTTCCAGGTTCATCCATGTCCCTACAAAGGTCCCTAACTCATCGTTTTTGATGGCTGCATAATATTCCATGGTGTATATGTGCCACATTTTCCCTATCCAGTCTATCATCGATGGGCATTTGGGTTGGTTCCAGGTCTTTGCTATTGTAAACAGTGCTGCAATGAACATTCGTGTGCACGTGTCCTTATAGTAGAACGATTTGTAATCCTTTGGATATATACCCAGTAATGAGATTGCTGGGTCAAATGGAATTTCTATTTCTATGTCCTTGAGGAATCGCCACACTGTCTTCCACAATGGTTGAACTAATTTACACTCCCACCAACAGTGTAAAAGTGTTCCTATTTCTCCACATCCTCTCCAGCATCTGTTGTCTCCAGATTTTTTAATGATCGCCATTCTAACTGGCTACCAAAACACCAAAAGCATTGACAACAAAAGCCAGAATAGACAAATGGGACCTAATCAAACTCCACAGCTTCTGCACAGCAAAAGAAACAATCATTAGAGTGAATCGGCAACCAACAGATTGGGAAAAAATTTTTGCAGTTTACCCATCTGACAAAGGGCTGATATCCAAAATTTACAAAGAAGTAAAACAGATTTACAGGAAAAAAACTAACAAGCCCATTCAAAAGTGGGCAAAGGATATGAACAGACACTTTACAAAAGAAGACACACGTGAGGCCAACAAACATATGAAAAAATGCTCATCATCACTGGTCATCAGAGAAATGCAAATCAAAACTACATTGGGATTTATTTTATTATTTCATTTTATCTTTTATTTGTAGAGACAGGGTCTCACTCTCTCACCAAGGCTGAAGTATTGTGGCATGATCATAGCTCACTGCAGCCTCAAAATGCCTAAGTTCAAGTGATCCTCCCACCTCAACCTTCTGAGTAGCTAGGACTACAGGCACATGCCACTATACCCAGATAATTTTTATTATTTTATAGTAATCTTCTGTAAAATCAGAAATTAAACATTCATTTCTGTTCTATTAGTGGTTCTATTAGTGGTTATCCTTGAATATACAAGTCATGCTTTATTCATCAAAGCATAATATTAAATGCCATTTTTATATTTATCCTGGACAATGAAAGCAGCTTCCCTTCAATGCTTTTTACTTATGTGCTATTGTCTTATGTATTTTAATTCCTGAAATATTCTGAGCCCCAGAGACATTGTTATTGGTTTCTACAGTCAATATTTATTTATATTTAACCACATATTTACCATTTCACTGCTCTTAATTGCTTCCTGCATTTCCAACCTTCCACCTGTTGCCATTTCCCTTTGCTCTAAGAACAAACTTTGGTACTTCCTTAAGTAGAAATCTGCTGTTGGTATGTTCTCAGTTTTTTTTTTTCTCTGATAATGTCTTTATTTCACCTTGATCCATTAGGTATAATTTTGCTGAATATATAAATCTAGTTTAGCATCCTGTTTTTTTTTTTAGTGCATTGACACTATACACCAACATCTTCTGGCTTTCATTATTGATGTTTAGAAAGCATTCATTCACCTTATCATTGCAATGTTTTTTCTTTATTTCTTCAACATCCTTATGATGGTTCTAGATGTTCATTTTTAAATTCATTTTTCTTGAGATTTGGTGAGCTCTTTAAATGTAAGAATGTCTTTCATCAATTCTGAAAGCCATTAGTTTTCATATATTGCTTTTCTGCCATTCTTCTCTCTCCTTGTGGAACTTTCTTCATTTTATACTATTTTCTGTTTTCTATCATTCAATTTTCCATGCTTTATTCATTATAACTTCTTACTAGTCTCCAACAATTCTCTCTTTAGCCATGTCTACTCTGCCACGGAGTTCTTAGGTGTTTATTTTTTTAAAATTAATTAATTTCTGTGCATGTATGGCAGTCTCACTCTGTTGCCCAGGCTGGAATGCATTGGCATGATCTCAGCTCACTGCAGCCTTGGCCTCTGGGGGTCAAGTGATCCTCCCACCTCAGCCTCCCAAGTAGCTGGGATTACACATTTGTGCTACCATGCCTGGCTAATTTTTGTATTTTTAGTAGAGATGGGGTTTTGTCATGTTGTCCTGGCTTGTCTCAAACTCCTGGCCTCAAGTGATCCCCCTGCAACATCCTCCCAAAGTGCTGGGATTACAGGTGTGAACCACTGTACCTGGCCATTCGTTTTTCATATTATGCTTAAGCTCCATATTTTCTAGGTGTTTCTTGAATCTTAATGTCATTGTTTATAGTTTGCACTTTCTTGCTGAAGTGTTTAAGATCAACACGTAATTTCCATGTGCTCATTGGAATAATTATTTAAAGTCTATGTCTGGTAACTCAATTATTTGAAGTGTTTGTAGGTTTATTTCAATTATTTTTTTATTGTCCTATATCTGGTTCATGTTGCATTGTCTCTTCACATATCTGCTTATCATTGTATTTCAGCGACAGCATTTGAAAATTATTGAAAGAACTAAGTTGAAACCTAGGATGATGGTTTTTTGTGTGTGTATGTCCCCAAATTAGAATCCTGAACAATATGAAATCATCTAAATCCAATTTTAGGGCTCAAGATTTCTCTCATTTACATAGATGACTTGAACCAGGGCTGAATTCCATATCTATGGTGATTTAATCTTGGTCTATCCTCATTCCTAGTGTCTGGTTCTTTGGGATCCCAGAATTAAATTCAGGTTGGTTGGCCCTTGCCAGACTCCGTATTCCTACTTTAGTCCTTTGCTTATGAGACTGAAATGATCATCCCCACCTGTCAGTCACATCTTCATCTTCAGGTTTATAATGCATCATTGGGAAAAGTGAACCAGAAGTCATAATAATTTTTCTTGGATTTTTGTCTTTTTCTGGATCTTAGCCCATAGTAATTTCTATTTCATTAGCTTCTCAGGGATTTTGGTATTTTATCCATGTGTTTAATTGTCTTTAGCACAAGAGTCATTGCAAATTACTCAGTCTGTCATTACTAGAAGCTGATGCACCAATATTTATCTGTGTATTTCCTTTGAAAGCACCATAAAAGCTGGCATCTTTTTAGATGAACTCTTTGGGATTGGCTGGGGCAAAATCTGTGAACCCTTGAATTTATAAGTCGAACTGTTATGTAACTTCTTTTTTTCTTTTGGGACAAGCTTCATGACTGTTTATTCAAAGGTGTCTGTGCTATCAGTAAACCCAGAGTCAAAATATTTAGTGAAGATTAAATAGAGGTCTTGATCCTGTTGCATGCTTTACCGGAATCTTTTACAAAAATATAAATTTGAAGAAAAATTATTTAATAGGACATAAGTTTAACTCCAACTAGAACGGAAAAAAAAAAAGGATTGTAAAACCCCTAAATTCCAATTGGTTAAATTTCTTGGCTTTAATATTAGCACTTATGAATACCTCAAATATAAGCAATAGATGATCATTTCTTTCCCTTTAAACTCCTACAAGTCTTTAAAGAAATGAATAACTTTTTTCTTTTGTATACCCAGAATTCAAGAAGACAATTAAAACTGAGGGAAAATTGTACATTTTAGGTCTCATAGCAAAATAAATTTAGATGTATTTACTTCATCAAGATTTAGATTGCATTATTAATTTTTCTACTGAAAAAGATAAGAATTTAGAATAAAAATACTAAAGTTAATATTCTGGGATACATGTAACTTTTCAATGTAAGATTGAAATGTTATATTTTTTAAAATTCAGGCTTTAATTTTGGCTTTATATTTTTCTCATCTTCAAAGCATTTAAAATATTTCAAATATTTTGTATCTGTGTTGCAGAATTCATTGGCATACTAACGCATAAAATAATTTAGCAACATAAAGGGAAACTTTATATTTACATATTCATACACATTACATTCATTTCATTATTGTTAACCTAAATATCAGATAAATAGGTTAAGAATAATTACTAAATAGAAGAACCCGATCAAACGCAAATGTTACCAGTCGACGTCTGTACGTTGTTCACAGTACATAATCCGAAAGTATTGAGCATAGCCGCTGCAATTCTAGCGGCCAAAAGTTTTATTTACCTATAGAAATTGCCCAAACAATAGCAATCTTCATGATGGCCTTAGTCCGCGAATTGAAACGGCTATGCTCAATAGGATTACGTATTGCTACATACCGATCCAGCGATATAGCGCAGAGGTGCATGATGGACGCTGTTGAAAATAAAACATCTAAAGAAATCCAGACGGGGCACAAATACCTAGGTAGTGGCCAGACATAATCTGAAAGAGAACAGAGAGAAGACAAGAACATGTCATCCAAACTGTACTGACTATAGTCTTAAATATTAGTCAGCTTATATTTTCCTGACACAATCTAAACCTTTTCAAGAAAGTGAAATTTAGGAAGCATTATTTTCCGTAGTGATGATGATGATCATGATAATGATACCTTCGGTGTGACATACATTTTATTGAGGTAAAATTTACACGACATAAAATTAATCTCTTTAGAGTGTACAATCCAATGGCATCTAGTACATTCACAGTATTGCACAATCAGCACCTGTCTCTAGTTCAAAAACATTTTATCACTCCAAAAGAAAACTGCATACCCATTAAGCAGATACGCCCCATTCTCCCCTCAACCATCCCCTGCCAACCTCTAATATGCTTTCTATCTTTATGGATTTAACTAATTTGGATATTCCATATAAATAGAATCATACAATTTGTGACTTTTTGTGTCTGGCTTCTTTCACCTAGCAAATGTTTTTGAGGTTTATCTATTTCGTAGCATGTATCAATACTTAATTCTTTTTTGTGGCTGATGCTATTATCAATTGAGGTTTCTTTGGAAGCTGTTGTAAATAGAATTGTTTTCTTAAATTCTTTCATGGACTGTTCATCGCTGTGCATATAACTACAAATGTCCTGCAACTTGGCTGAATTCATTTATTAGATCTATGTTTTGTGTTGATTCTTTGGGATTTTCCATATATAAGATCATGTCTTCTGCAAACATAAATAATTTTTTTTCTTCTTTTCAAATTTTCCTCTTCTTTTTATTTCCTTTCTTTGACTAATTGCTCTACATAGAATGTTCAGTACCATGATAAATAGAAGTAATGAAGGTGGGCATTCTGTTTTTTTTCCCTGATCTTAGAGGAAAATCAGTCTTTCACTATTGGCTTGGTTTTGTTCTTGTTTTTTATAAATGCCTGTGAAGGAAGTATTCTTTTATTTCTAGTTTGTTGAAAATTTTTTATCATAAAAAAATGATGGATTTTTTGCAAATTTTTTTTCTGCATCAATTGACATAGTCTTGTGGTTTGTATACCTTTATTCTATTAATGTGATACATTACATTGATTAGTTTTTGTATGTTAAATCCCTCTTGCATCCCTGAGATAAGTCCCATTTAATAATGGGTATATAATATGGTGCTGAATTTCATTTTATTTTATTGAGGACTTTTGCATTCATATTAATAAGCAATACTAGTCTGTAGTTTTCTTGTAATGTCTAGCTGGCTTTGATATTAGGATGATGCTGGTCTAATAGAATATATTACAAAATGTTCCTCATTTTCTATTTTTAGAAAAGTTTGAGAAAAATTGGTATTAATTTTTTAAATGTTTGGTGAAATTCAAAAGCAAAACTTGAGCTTTTATTGTTGAAAGGTTTTTGATTACTGAGTCAATATCGTTACTTGTTATAGGTCTCTTCAGATTCTCTGTTTCTTCTTGAGTCACTTTTGGTAGTCTGTGTGTTTTTAGGAATTTTTCCATTTCATCTAATTATTTAATTTACTGGAGTATAATTGATCATTGTATTGTTTTATAACCCTTTTATTTATTTATTTATTTATTTATTTATTTATTTTGAGATAGGGTCTTGCTTCATTTTCCAGGCTAGTTTGCAGTGGTGCAACAATGGCTCACCGCAGTCTCAACCTCCTGGGCTCAAGCAATTCTCCTAACTAAGCTTCCTGAGTAGCTGGGGCTACAGATATGTGGAACCATACCTGGCTTGGTTTTAAGTTTTTTTTGTAGAGATGGGTTTTCACCATGTTGCCTCGGCTGGCCTTGAACACATGGGCTCAAGCAATCCTCTCACCTTGGCCTCCCAAAGTGCTAGAATTACAGGCATGAGCTACCACACCAGGAGGATTGGCCAGCCAATCCTTTTACTTTCTGTAAGGTTAGTAGTAATGTCCCCACTTTCATTTCTGATTTCAGTAATTTGTGCCTCCTCTTTTTCCTTAAGCCTGTCTAGCTAAAGATCTGTCAACTTTTTTGATCTTTTCCAAAAAAGAAAAACTTTTGATTTTTTTGTCTTTATTTTTTTCCTATTCTCTATTTTGTTTATTTCTGATTTAATCTTCATCATTTCAGTTCTTTTGTGAGTTTGGGTTAAACTTGCTCTTCTTTTTTAGTTTTTTAATGTATAAAGTTAGGTCATTAATTTGAGTTCTTTTTATTTTTAAATGTAGCCATTTATAGGTATAAATTTCCCTCTGAGCACAGCTTTTAATGCATACCATAACTTTTGGTATATTAAGTTTATATTCTGCCATTTTGAGAATGGCATAATAAAAACTTAATTGAAAATGGCAGAATAAAAACTTAATATACCAAAAATGGTGGTATATTTTTAAATTTAATTTGTAATTTCTTCTTTCACTTATTGTTTGTTTAATATTGTTTAATTTTTGCAAATTTGCAAATTTGTCAGTTTTCTTTCTGCTGCTGACTTCAACTTTGAAGAATATTTTTGATGTATTAGGATACCTTGAATAATAATAATATTTTAAACATATTGTGGTTTGTTTCGTGGTCAAACATATGATCTATCCCAGAGAATGTTCCATGTGCACATGAGGAAAAATGTATCTCTTGTTGTTGTTAGATGGAATGTTCTATATCTGTCTGTTAGAATTAGTTGTTTTATAGTGTTCAAGTCCTCTAATTTTCTCATTGATTTTCTACCTCGTTCTGTGCATTATTGAAAATTGAGTATTCATATCTCAAAATACTATTATAGATCTATCTTTTTCTCCCTTTAATTCTTTTATTTTTCACTTCCTGTAACTGTCGGGTTCTGATGTTAGGTACATGTATGTTTATACATATATGTTCTTGATGGTTTGAAATCAATAGATGATGTTCTTTGTCTTCTTTGTCTTTCGCAACAACTTTCTTCTTAAGTTCTGTTTTGTCTGACAAGTTTAGCCACTTCAACTCTCTTTTGGTTACTATTTGCATGGAATATCTTTTTCCATCTTTTCACATTCAACATACATGTGTCCTTATGTCTACAGTCAGTCTTTAATTTAAAGCATATAATTGGATTATCTATTTTTATCCATTTTGCTAGTGTCTGCCTTTTAACTGGAAAATATACTTCCTTCACATTTAAAGTAATTACAGTAAAGAAAATATACTTGCACCATTTTATCTATAACATATACTATCATTTTTTCTGTCACTGCCTTCATTTGTGATTAACTGATATTTTTGTGATTAACTGACTTTTTTGTAAGAATTCTCTTCTTGTCTCATTCTCTTTGTATTGTTTAAATTTTTTACTTTGATTAAGCTGGGGGTTGTAATTATAATCTTTCATGACAATCAAGTTTTAATTATAGATACTTAGTTTCAATACTATACAAAGAATTTGTTTCTTTACATCTTCATCATTTTTTGTGTTGTTATTGTCACAAATCACATTTTTTACACATTTGGTGCTCATTAATATAGATTTATATTTATTACTTTATGTGTTCACCTTTTAAATGAAATAGAAAATCAGAACAGGCATAATAAACCCATATTACAATCCCACTGGATTTTATATTTGCTTTGTAGCTACTTTTTTTTTTTTTATTTCTTTATATGCCGTCAAGGTACTTTTTGGTGTCCTTTCATTTTATCCTGATGGACTCCCTTTAGCATTTTTTTTTTAGAGTAGGTCCACTGGTAATTAACTACCTCTGATATTTTGTTTCTGTTTTTGCTTTTTTTTTTTTTTTCCCAGGGAGTGCTTTAATTTCTCTATTTTCTGAAGGACAGCTTTGCCAAATTTAAGGCATTTATTTGATAACTTTTTCTTTCAGCACTTTAAATATGTCATCTCACTGCTTTCTGGCCTCCATGATTTCTGAAGAGAAATTCACTGTTAATCTTGTTGAAGATACTTTGTATGTGATGAGATGCTTGTCTCTTGCCGCTTTTAAGATTCTCTCTTTGTCTTTCAAGAGTTTGATTATACTCTTCCTTGGTTTGGATCTTTTGGAATAATTGTTACTTAGAGTTCATTGAACTTCCTAGATTTATAGTCATGTCTTTCTTCAAAGTTGGAAAGTTTGTGGCCATTATTTCTTTAAATATTTTTTCTGATCCTTTTTATCTCTAATCTCCTGGAAATCCCATTATGCATATATCAGTACATTTGATAGTGTCTCAAAAGTCCCTTAGGCATTGTTCATTTTTCTTTATTATTTTCTTTTTATGCTCCTTGCACTGGATAATCACAACTGACCTATCTTCATATTCTGTGATTATTTCTTCTGTCTGCTAAATTCTGCTATTGATTAATTCCTGTGAATTTTTCATTTCAGTTATTATAATTGTTAGCCCCCATATTTCTATTTTTTTTTTTTTACAATTTTATCTCTTTAATTATAGTCTCTGTTCCTTGAGACATTGTTCTTCTGGTTTGCATTAGTTCTTACTCCATGGTTTCCTTCAGCTCTTTGAGCACATTTGAGATATTTGATTTGAAGTCTTTGTCTATTAAGTCCAATGCTTAGGCTTCCTCATGATCAGTTTCTGTTTTGTTTTCTGAAAATAGGTCATACTTTCTAGATTATTCGTATGCTTTTTAATCTTGGTAAAACTTGGACATCTTAATATTACGATGTGGCAGCTCTGTAAATCTAATTTCCCTCCCTTCCTGAAGTTAATTTTTGCTACTTGCTGTGGGTTGATTTTGTTTGCCTGTCTAGTGATTTTTCAAAACTAGTTTTGTAAACTCTATTTTCTTTTACCTTGGTCTTCTGTGGCAGCTGAAATCAGCATCCTGTTAGTTTGGTGGTTACCCAGCACTTTACAGAGGCTTCTTAAATACCAGTTGACAAATCAAAAAAAAAAAAAAAAAGAATAATTGCTTTCTTACTTTTTGTAGGTTGGCTCTGTTTGAGACCTTCCTTCAATGCTTAATGAGGTTGTTATGCCTTCAATGCTTAACTCTGCTTTAGCCTCAACTTTATGATTGAGCAGAATCTCAGAGGCTGAAGGACAGCCCAGCTATAGGTGAAAGAATAGTGTCTTTCCAAGCTATTTCTAAGAATTCTGGCATCCTTAGGCGTGTTATGTGTGGCTTTTTTCATTCTCTGTTATATTTGACTGACTTAAAAATAAAGTTTTCTTTTCCAACATGTCTCCATTCCCAACCTCTTTCTTCCCAGGCCATTCAACCTGTTTCTTGTTTGTGTGGTCTAGTGTTACTTGTCCTAGTCTGCTGCAAACAGTGCTTCTGCCTTTTAATACTTCTGGCGAACTCCAACCAGAACATCATCTAAGCCCTGGAAATGCTCTGAGTGAGGCAACACAAAGGCAAGTTATTGTCCCAGTCCTTCAGAGAAGTATGAAAAAACAAGCACATTTCTTTGAGGATGTATTTCTTTGGCACTAGCAATATGCATCAGGAATGTAGGCTTTCGTCTTCAAATTAGCTGCATATCTGTAAATGGAATATGGTGGCAGGTTGCTTAAAATGCTACAGTGCTCTCTCACTGCAAAGCAGTGGGTTTCTTCTTTATTTAGCATTCACTTGTTTGTTTTAGTTTTTTGGTTAGAAATTTGAGTTTCATATTAGTTGATTCTGACAACTGTTTCCAGGTCATTTTATTGCTCTTGTGGAGAGACAGAACACTAAACTTTCCTCTCACATAAATTGCTTTTATGTTACCTATTTATTCCTTAATTTACCCTATGTTAGCTATTTGTTTTCTATGTGCCAAACATTTTGTTAGATACTAGAAGAAAAGATTAATAAGTGACAGAACTCTTGTTATTTTTACTTCTAACAGTTACCAGCTGAATTACTGTTGCCATTTTGATGATAGTCTTTGGTGTGCCATAAAGTCTGAATTTGAGCTGGTGCCAGAATTAGCAGAACATTCCAAGTAAATTGTATTTGACATTGATGTTCCAACTTGAAAAGTTGAGATCTGAGTTATATTTAATAGTGGTAAAGCTTCCACACTGGAGCAGTATTAAAAGTTTAAAGTTTTTGTAATGACATTGGCATGTAGAATCTAGCAACTGAATCAGGAAAAAAAAAAAACAACTTTTAAATGTGCTGTTGGTGAACTGTTTTATGATGTATCATATTCTAGTCTGTTAGACTTGTGAGAACTATCTTAGATACTGGGCTTTTCTCCTATGCAACCTTAGTAGGTGTGACTACCTTACAGGATAAATAAACAATTCACAATCTTGTTTTCTTAGGGAAGTAAGGAAAAGAAAGGTGAAGTGTGGTTGTTAAAATATTCTGGAAGTTTCGTTGACCAGCATCCTTTCTTTGGGCATTTTTGGTTTCTTCCAGAATGGGCTGATGGATATGTCAAGATACAGACTGATCAACTGGTGCTTCATTCTTGATAATAAAGAAGCAGTGACCAAATCCCTCTACTTTGAATGTGAACATTATTGCCCATTAGTAAGAGATTTTGTACAACTAATTATTCTTTTATTTTGAAGTTCTATTGTTTCTGTAATACTCTTGTTTAGGTTGGTAATATTCTCAACCTTCACCAGTATATAACGTGTTCTTAGATGTCTATTAAAGGCAGTAAAATAGCCATTTTTCATTTTTCCATTATAAATTGTGCTGCTTCAATCTATATGAATTATTCATACATATTTGGATAATAAAATTTTCTTAGATTAACCATTAGAATTCATATTTATGATGCTTGGTATGTGCTGAGCTTCATGAGTCTGTAAACTTATTGCTTTCACCAAATTTGAGGAATTTTCAGTCCTTATTTTTGCAAATAGTTTTTGTTTCCATTTTCCCTCTCATTCCCTGGGTATGTTAGGGCATTTGCTATTGTTTCACAGATTCCTGAGAGTCTGTTCTTTTCCTCCTCAATATGTTTCTCTCTGATCTTAGTTTCGGATGATTTCTATAGATCTATCTTCAAATGCACTGGCTACTTTTTCTGTCATCTCCATTACTCTGTTAAGCTCATCCAGGATAATTTTATATTTCACATGTTATATTTTAGCTCCCAAATTGCCATTCAATTGTTGTTGTTCTTTTTATTTATCTTCTGAGGTTTTCCATTTTCAATAATTATGAGCATGTTTTCTTTGATGCTATTGATATAAATATAACAGCGGCAATAAAATCTTTGTGAATTTTAACATCTGGGTATTCTCAGGATAGGCCTTTTAAAAGTTGTGTGTGTATATCTGTGTGTGTGTGTCTGTGTGTGTGTGTGTGTGTGTGTGTGAGTGTGTGTGTGAGTGAGTTGTCTTTTCCAGTTTCCTCCTAAAGGGAAACATTTTAGGTTGTAAAATAAACATTGTGAATGCTATGTTGTCAAGATGCTGGATTTTGTTTTATTGCTCCAAAGTGTATTGGTGTTTTTGTTTCTGTTTTCTGGCAATTAGCTTGGCTGTACTCAAACTGCTATCTCTGCCATTTGGGCTACAACTCAAATGTCAATTCAGTTCACTTAACATTTCTTAGGCTGCTTGCAGGATGTCCCAGGCATGCATGGTTTAAAGGTCAGCTAGCAATTTAGGCAGAGTTTATAGTTTCCCAGAGAAAAGTTTATGGTTCTCTCTATCTCTACCTTTTCCCAGATGCTCCTTTACCTTCCAGTTTTGCAATTTCCTCAGGATCTTTAGGCCATAAAAACCAAAGACATTTTTTTGGTTTTTTGGGGAGAAGATCTGGCTCTGTCACCCAGGCTGGAGTGCAGTGACACTGTCTTGGCTCACTGCAAACTCCACCTCCCAGACTCAAACAATCCTCCTGTCTCAGTCTCCTGAGTAGCTGGGACTATAGACACTGGCCACCATGCCTGGCTAATTTTTGTATTTTTTGTAGAGATGGGGTTTTACATGTTGCCCAGGCGGGTCTCTAACTCCTGGCCTCAAGTGATTAACACACCTTGGCTTTCCACAGTGCTGGGATTACAGGCATGAGCCACCACACCCAACCAAAAAACTAAAGATTTTTTAATTGGAGTTTTAGCTACCTCTCATGGCAGAAATTGCATCTTCCTCTTAAGCTATAAGTCATGAAATTTGGAAACTTTCATGTCCACTTATATGAGGTACGTAGGATAGTCAAATTCACAGAGACATAAAGTGGAGTAGTGATTGATTACCAGGGATTGCGGGTGGGGGCTGAGGATGCAGAGTTATTTTTTAGTGGGTACAAAGTTTCAATTTGGGATGGTGAAACGTTCTGGAGGTAAATAAGGGGTGATGGTTGCAAAACATTGTGAATGTAATTAATGCTGCTGAACTGTACACTTAAAAATGGTTAAAATAGTAAATTTTAAACTATTTTATCTCAATAATATTTTTAAACTGGCAAACTACTTCCAGCAGTATATTAAAAGTATACTCCATGAGGCTGGGCATGGCAGCTCACACCTGTAATCCTAGTATTTTGGGAGGCTGAGGGGGGCAGATTACCGGAGGTCGGGAGTTTGAGATCAGCCTGACCAACATG
>NW_016107850.1:944675-947044 GCF_001604975.1 Cebus imitator
AAAGAAAAGAAAAGAAAAGAAAAAGAAAAAAGAGAAAGAAAATAATCCCATTTACAGTAGTATCAAAATATAAAATATCTAGGAATAAATGTAATCAAAGAGGTGCAAAACTAATACTCTGAAAACTATAAAACACTGTGAAAGAAATTAAAGATAACCTAAATAAATGGAAAGTTAGGCCATGTTCATGGATTGGAACATTTAATATTGTTAAAATAACAATACTTTTCAAAGTGACCTAAGGATTTAATGCAGTCCCTATCAAAACCCTAATGTGTTTGTTGGCAGAAATGGAAATGATAATCCTAAAATTAATATTTAATATTAAGGGATCTTGAATATCCAAAACAATCTTCAAAAGGAAACAAAGTTTTAGGACTCAGAATTCTTGATTTCAAAATTTACTGGAAAAGTTTAATAATCAAAACAATGTGGTACTAGTATAAGGATAGACATAGATTAATATAATACGATTAAAAGGCCAGAAATAAACCTATTCATCTATGGTAAACTGAGTTTTACACTTGTGGCAATATCTTCCAATGGAAAAAGAACAGTCCCTTCAACAAATAGTGCAGGGTAAACTGGATATCCACATGCAAAAGAATAAAGCTGAACCCTCACTTCACAATGTACTTGTACACAAATTGTAACTTAAAATGGTTCCAAGAGCTAGATATAAAAACTAAAGGTACAAACTCTCAAAAAAGGACAGAAGGGTAAATCTTAGTGACCTTGGATTTGGCAATGGTTTCTTAGGTACGACACCAGTAACATTAGCAGAAAAGAAAAGATAGAAAAATTCGGACATAATTAAATTAAAGTTTTTTTCTGCATCAGAGTACTATCGGAAGAGTGTAAAAACAGCCCACAGTATGCAAGAAAATATTTGCAAATAAAAAATGGAGAAAGGACTTGAATAAACATTTCTCCAAATGAGATATACAAATGGCCAACAAGCATATGAAAAAATGCTCAACATCATTAGTCATTAGAGAAATATAAATGAAAACCATTATGAGAAACCACTCCACTCCCACTAGGTTGACCATAAACACAAAACCAAAAACAAAATGAGAACTGTCAAATCTTGGTGAGGATGTGGAGAAAAAAATTGAAAACCTCATACATTGTGATAAAGTGAAATCTCATGCATTGTTGGTGATAAAGTGAAAACAGTTTGGAAGTTCCTTTAAAAGTCAAACACAGAATTATCATATTACCTAGCAATTCTATTTATAGACACTCAAGCAAATATTTGTACAAGACTGTTTATAGCAGCACTTTTCACCACAGCCAAAAGGGGGAAACAACCCAAATATCTATCAACTGACAGATGAATAAACAGAATGTACTATATTCATAAAATGGAATATTATTCAGCCATAAAAAGAGTGAATTACAAATACATGGCACAATATGGTTGAACTTTGAAAGCCTTATATGCTAAGTGAAAGAAGCCACATGCAAAAGATCACATATTGTATGACTTCATTCATCTGAAATATTCAGAATAGGTAAATCGTTAAAGACTGATACAAGACTACTGTTTTCCAGAGGCTGAGGAACGGGACAATGTAGAATAACTACTTAATGGATATGGAACTTTTTTTTTGGAAGTAGAGATAAAATATATTGGTACTAGATAGAGTTGATGGTTGGACATGATTGTGAATGTAGTAAATACCACATTTAAAATACTTTTAAGTGGTTAATAGTTAATTTTGTTATATGTATTTTATCTCAATCATAAAACACCCAGATCTCAAGACATAATATTCAAAGTGTGAAAGATACAAAATATTTTATCCTAATATACGCAGAATTAGAAAAATATCAAAAAAAATATTAAGGAAAAAGAGAATCAAAGACAGCAACCATTAGATAACACCAATGTTGGAATTTGTAGACAAAGGCTTCAAAGCAGCTACCCTAATCACGCTCAGTGAAGAAAGGGGGCCTCTCTTGACATGAATAGAAAGGTAGGAGTTCTTAATTAATAAGTAAAATTTATTAAAAGAATCAACTGAAAGTTTGGAGCTGAAAAAACTATAATATTTCAGAAAAGATCATTAGATGGGCTCAACAGAAGAGTAGAGATGACAGATAAAGAGTCATAAAAACTAAAGTTAGATCCATAAACTTATATAATCTGAGCAACAGAGAGAAAAAATTAAAAATAAATGAACATAGTGGTGACCTGAGGGACAATAACCATATGTTTAACATTTGCATCTTTGGAATTTTATCAGGAGAGGAGAAAAATTGGTAAAGAAATACTATCTGAAGAAATAATCATCATCTAAAACATGCCATAACTTTGGTGGAAAAAAAAATTTACAGGTATAAGATGTTCTGTAAAGCTCAAA
>NW_016107850.1:947094-960541 GCF_001604975.1 Cebus imitator
AAAAATTATACCTAGATCATCATAATCAAACTGGTCAAAATAAAAGATAAAGATGAAAACATTGAAAGTAGCATGAGAAAAATGACGCTTTACATATAAAGAACAAGGATTTAAATAACTTCAGATTTTTTATCAGAAACCATGAAAACCCCAAGGTAGTATAACTACAATTTTAGAAGGCTGAAAGAAAGGAACTATCATTTCAAAATTCTATATCCAGTGGAAATTTATTTCACCAACGAATGTGAAATAGAGAATCTCAGGTAAAGGCAAAATAGAAACTCATTGCTTGGAGACTTGCTCTAAAAAATGTTAAAAGATGTTTTTCAGGAAGAGGGAAATTATACTAAATAAAAATATAAAAACATCAGGAACAAGGGAAAAACAACAGAAACAATAAATATCTTAGAAAATATAATGGGCATTTTTTCTTATTTTAAGTCTTTAAAATACGTGATTCTCAGAAGCAAAAATTTTGTAGCATTGTCCGATAAATTTCACAGTGCCTGTAGATGTAGTCTGTATAACAACTAAGACAAAAAAGGAAGGATAAAGGAATATACATAGTTTTAAGTTTTATCTTTCACTTGGAGTGATAAAATATTAACTGTAAGAAACTTGGAAAAATATGTATATACAGGTTGAATATTGCTAATTTGAAAGCCTGAAATCCCAAATTCTTCAAAATTCAAAATTTTTTGAGCACTGAGATAATGCTTAAGGGAAATACTCATTGGAGCAGTTTGGATTTTCGAATTTTGGATTAGGGATGCTGAACTAATAAATGTAATGAAAATATTCCAAAATCTAATAAAATTCAAAATCCAAAGCATTGTGATCCCAAGCATTTTGGATGAGGGATACTTATCCAAAATATAAGGTATATTTTCGTCCAAAGCATAGTCACTTAACAAACAAACAAACAAAAAACCTGTACAAAGAAATATAGTAGAAAAACCAATAGATCAGTAAAATTGAAATACTCAAATAAAAGGAAAAAACAGCCTAGGTGAGGTGGCTCACCCCTGTAATCCCAGCACTTTGGGAGGCTGAGGTGGGTGGATTACCTGAGCTCAGGAGTTCAAGATCAGCCTGACTAACATGGAGAAACCCAGTCTCTACTAAAAATACAAAAAATTAGCCTGGCATGGTGGCACATGCCTGTAATCCCAGCTACTTAGGAGGCTGAGGCAGGAGAATCACTTGAACCCCGGAGGCGGAGGTTGGGGTGAGCTGAGATCGCGTCATTGTACACCAGCCTGGGCAACAAGAGCAAAACTCCATCTCAAAAAAGAAAAAAAGAAAAAAAAAGGAAAAAAACATAATAAATCAGAATTAGGAAACAAAAGAATGTTTTCCCACTCCTATAGAAAACAAACGAAGGGAAAAGACAAAGGATAAACAGAAAAAAAAAATGGTAGACATAAGTCCAAACAAATAAATAATTGCATTAAATGTAAATGGTGTAAACACACCAATTCAAGGAAAGAGATAGCCATGTTGGATTAAAATTGAGAATACAATTAAACAAGACACAATTATATGCTATCTATAAGAAACTACAAATTTAAATGTAATAATATAGATAGTTACACAGGCTGAGCATCCTTCCTCTGAAATGTCTGGGATTAGAAGTGTTTCAGATTTTAATATTTTGATATTTTGGAATATTTGCATATACGTAATGAGACATGTTGGGGATGGAACTCAAGTCTACATGTAAAATTCATATATATATATATATATATATATATATAGTCTATATCTAGCCTGAAGCAAATTTTATGCAATATTTTAAATAATTGTGTGCATGAAACAAAGTTTTGACTGCATTTTGACTGTGACCAGTCGCATGAGATCAGGTGTGAAATTTTCTACTTGTGGCATCATGTAGGTTTTGAAAAATCTTTGTATTTAGGCTGTTTGTGGCAACTCATGCCTGTAATCCAGCACTTTGGGAGGCTGAGGTGGGAGGATTAGTTGAACCCAGGAGTTCGAAACCAGCCTGGGCAACATAGGGAGATCCTGTCTCTACAAATGCTTTAAACAATTAGCTGGGCATGGTGGCAGACACCTGTGGTCCCAGCTGCTCAGGAAGCTGAGACAGGAGGATCACCTGAGCCTGGGAGGTTGAGGCTGCAGGGAGTCGTGATTGTGCCACTGACCTCTACCCTGGGCAACAGAGAGAAACCCTACCTCAAAAAAAAAAAAAAAAAAACTTTTGATTTTACGTTATTTCAGATTTCAGATTTTTGGACTGGAGATATTCAACCAGTACTGTAAAAGTATGGATAAAAGATATACTGGGCAAATACTAATTAAACAAATGCTAGAATTTTTATATTAATAAAAGTTGAAGTAAATTGCAGATCATAGAATATCATGAGGGATAACAGAGGCCATTTATAATGATAAAATATCAATTCACTGAGGAAATATAACAGTCCTAAACATTTATAATACATTTTAAAATATAATAACATTTAAAATGTAATAACAGGGCTTCAAAAATTCATGAAGCACAACAATGGTAGAACATAAGGCAGAAATCAAAAGTACAATTACAATTATGCTTCAAGATTTCAACACCCCTTCCTCAGTAATTGACAGAAAAGCATACAGAAAATTATCAATGACATAAAAAAACTGAACAACATCAACAAACTTGACCTAATTGACATTGATAAAACACACCATCTCACAACAGAATACACATTCTTATCAAGAACTATGGAAAATTGACCAGAAAAGATCATATTCTGGCTCATAAAATAAACCTGAAGAAATTACAATGATTGCAATAAGACATTGTGTGTTCTCTGAGTATAACAGAGTTAACCTGAAAACAAATAACAAAGGTATCTTAAAAATGTTCAAATATTTGCAAATTAAATGCACACTTCTAAATAATTCATGTTTCAAAAAGAAAAAGGCAAATGATGTTAAAATAATTTGAAGTAAATTAAAATGATAATAAAACATACTAAAACTTGTCTGATGGTGCTAAAGCAGTCCTCAAAGGGAATTTTCTAATGTTAATGGTTTATTTTAGAAAAGAAAGTCAAATCCCTGATCTAAGCTTCCAAATTAAAGTGCCAGACAAAAAAGGAAAAATGAAATGCAAGTACCAGAAGAAATAAATAAACAACATAAAAGCAGAAATGAATAAAATGGAGACAATACTATAGTACTGAAAATTCAGTGAAAAAATGCTGCACTTTTTTTGGTATAGATCAATAAAACTGATATGCCTCCAAACAGATTGACTAAGAATTAAAGGTGAAAGCCACACGTTATCAATATCAGTGATCAAAGAGGGGCTAACTCTATAGACTCCACAGAAATGGGTGTTTTACATAACAGTGTGCTCACACATTTGCATGGAACTTTGGAGTTCTTAGACGTGAAACCACAAATTTTTTGAACTATTCACTGAGCCCCTAATTCCAGTGGAGAGTCTGTGCTGCTGAGGAAAATAAAGGGATATAAATGCTCTGAATCCCAAACCCTGAATCAGCCTGGTTTTCAGCCTAAGGTTGGCCCACTTGCCATCCACTGTGAAGAATGCCAAAGCCCGGGTAGTTGACTAGAAACTCATCCCAGCTTCGAATGCATAGCAAATAAACATTTTTTTAAATATACATTTTATTGCATTTTAGGTTTTGGGGTACATGTGAAGAACATGCAAGATTGTTGCATAGGTACATACATGGCATTGTGGTTTTCTGCCTTCCTCCCCATCACCTATATCTGGCATTTCTCCCATGTTATCCCTTCCCAACTCCCCACCCACTGCTGTCACTCCTCTAGTTCCCCCCCCACAGACCCCAGTGTGTGATATTCCCCTCCCTGAGTCCATGTGTTCTCATTGTTCAACAACCACCTATGAGTGAGAACATGTGGTGTTTGATTTTTTGTTCTTGTGTCAGTTTGCTGAGAATGATGGTTTCCAGGTTCATCCACGTCCCTAAAAAGGACACGGACTCATTGTTTTTTATGGCTGCATAGTATTCCATGGTGTATATGCGCCACATTTTCCCTGTCTAGTCTGTCATCAAGGGGCATTTGGGTTGGTTCCAAGTCTTTGCTCTTGTAAACAGTGCTGCAATAAACATTCGTGTGCATGTGTCTTTATAAAGACTATAAAGACTATAGTAGAACGATTTATAAACCTTTGGATATATGCCCAGTAATGGGATGCAAATATATATTTTTTAGAACTTCAGATTCTTTGGAGATGGCATGTTTAACATGCCCCTAATTTAAAGTCAGTGGAAAACTTGATAGCATCCCAGGATACAACTCAAGTTCGTGCTGTTCACCGAATTGATTCTCTGACAGCAGCATCTCCTACAGATTAGTCATTTTCATATAAAGATCCATGGTGAAATTTTAACAGTCTAAAGTGAAAATGAAAAATTAAGTATAACAGCCAATTATTTATAAGGCTAAACTTATTCCATTTAAGTGGCCTATTTCTATTCTGAAATTATATCCTTCCTATACAAATCCAGAAATAGAAGGCCCACTTGGATTGGCTGGACTTTGCATTACTGTTTTAATCTTTTCCTATGTTTGTAAGAGCTGGGCCCCGATCTTGATATTTCCGATCACCTTGCTTTTGACAGATATCCCTGGATATAATTGGATACTGCAACTGGCATCAATTATATCTCTGAAATATTTGGAGGGACATGCCACTAACCTTCCCTTTGCAATCACACCTACTTCTTTGTAACTTGATTTTTGCCTCGAAGTATAATAGACTGTTTCTGCTCAAGTTAGAATTATTGGTTCTTCTCTGGAATACTCCTTCCAAATATCCTTTTTCTGACTTTGAGACTCATTTTTAAGTTTACTGTCTTACCTTGACCCTTAGACTTGAAATTCTAGACTGTTTTTCAGCATATAATCTGTTTTTTTCCACAAGTAAGAATTGGATATTCTCTACCTCCAGGTATTTGGCTCTTGCTAGCCTAAATAAATATGCCCAACTATTAAATCCCCCTAACTCGGTGTAGCTCTGAGAGTAGGTGGCACAATTCTGGAGGCATTATCTGTGTGGTCAGTGTTGTTGCTAATATGATTTAATGCAGACCTACCGGTCTGTGAGCTTAAAGATCCATTCACATACCCACTGCCTCTTATGAACCAAGCTCATAGCAGTCAGTACTCTACTCTCCACTAAATACATTTGTCAGAATGCCTTTCTGGTGATGCAGCTCTAGCATCTGTGTTTCCATGACACCCAGATTTTATTGCTCTTCAGTGAAGCAGAGTGATGTTTCTGGTATCTGTCATGACGAAGTGGGCTGGGAGATGGGACATCCTACATATGCAACCAGCCAGCCCCCTCTTAGTATGAAATAGGGATTTCCTGGCAGCACTATGCAGGATGTTCAACCTCCCCACCCATGTGAAGGTGAACTGCTGCACCATGAAATTCCAGTTTCTGCTGAAAGACTTGACGTTGATTGATGCGTCTCCATGTGAATGCTGTCATGAAAGCCTCTTCTGGCCTGGTCTTCTTTTCCTGATGAACTGGCTGCGATTACAAATAGCCTAAATGATCTAAAATCTTCTTAACCAATAACCCACCTCTTACTTGAACTTAAACTCCGTATCTAAATAATATCACTTCCCACCAATTAAATAAAAAGAGAAAAATCTCCTGACATTTATATATACCAAGCTATTTTCTGGGTTACAGACATTCCCCAGCTCCACCTCCAATTTAGTCAACCTGTATTGCTTGATTCTAAATGATATAAACACACTTCTTGTACTACAGTAGAGGCAGTTCTATGGCTGGAAGACCCTTGATGGACTGCACACAATTTTTCGCCAAAGCTATCCCAGATGTATCACAAGTTAGTTGCCAAAAACACAGGCCTAGAAGCATCATAATGAGACGCAAGGCTCTAGGGCTCTGCAATGTGACCACCACACTATCACAAGAATAGCATGGGAAAGACTGGCCCCCATGATTCAGTTACCTCACCCTGGGTCTCTGCACAATATGTGGGAATTCTGGGAGATACTATTCAACTTGAGATTTGGGTGAGGACATACAAACCATATCAATAGCTAAACACTATATATATATAAAGTTGTGTTCTCTATATATCTGTCATGTATATATGACTGATAAATTTGTGGTTTAAAATTAAGTTATTGCCATTTTTTAAGATTTCTCTAAAACTTTTTCAAATTTACTTTTTTTTTTTTAAAAAAGTGTGTTTCAGGGGTGCAATATTAAAGTAATGATAACTAAAATATAATCCTACCCCATTCTTCATGATGTGATTATTACATATTCTGTTCCTGTATCAAAACATTTCTTGTACTCCATAATATTTATTTATAATATTTTATAACATTTATGTACCTACTATGTACCCCAAAGAATAAAAAGTTAAAAATTTAAAAATAAAACCTATGCCCTGCACTGACAGGACAGACCCTCTTTTGGCAAAGAGGAATCAAGAAAATCCTTAAAACTGAGTTCCCAGCCATGACAGAATGGAAATTCAGACACATCTTATTACACTCCCTCCCTTTTGTGGTTTGGACACAACTGACCAGCATTAATGTTAAAATAGAGATTATAAGACTGACAGAGCAGACTCTATGTGGCAATAAGATATCAGATCATAAATAGGGTCTAAGGACATGGCAGGCGAAGATTAAGTCACACATTCCTGCATTTAAATAATAAACTATGTTCTAACTGTCACAAAGATTTTCTTTTTCTCTAGCAGCAAACCAAGCACTGGGCTTGAAACAAGTAATATTAAAACAATTTTCAGTTCCACCAGCTGTGGACTAGACTGACTCTCAGCCGGTGTTTCACAAGCTATAACTATAGCTTTGACTGAACAAGAGACTGATTTCATTAGCTTTCTCCAGGTAAGATCACTGGCTATGAATTGCATCTGGCTGGTTTACAGAGATTGTGCACTTGTGCACCTTCATGTCCTAAAAAGACCTTTTGATGTAGGGGTCCTAATTGCAATACATGTAAAATTTAAGTCTTTATCCCAAAGTAAGCATGGGTCATATGTTACATGCATGTTTATTCAATATGCATGTGTCACAACCCCTTTCATGAATATTCACAGATCCTCCTGTAATCTGTTGAGTATGTATGTTTAGCTAAACTGTTCATCATAAAGGTCCTATTCCAACCCCTCCTTCTTCCAAATGCTGTAACCCTTCATAAGAAATAAATTTTTTCCTCTCCTTTTCTAAATGTATGCATTTATTGCAGTTGACAGTAACTACTATATTTAATAACAGAAATGTAATTTTCAGAGTAATAAACTACTCAACTTGTTAGTATAATTAGAACAATATTGAAATGGGTTTTAGGAGAACTGGAGCATTTAACAAATTTATGGATTTATTCTCTTTCTTATTCCAAAATAAATTTGAAGTATTTTACCCATGTAGCATTTATTTTTGCATTTAATAAATATTCAGTTGTTAAAATATACTAGACAGAAGGAGATAATTATACTTGTTTTCATGGCTTTATAATATAATGAGTAGTATTATATGATCAAAACTTAGTTAAATAATAAATTGGGCAAATAAACGCACATTGGAGTAGAAAGGGCATTTTAAAAATTGCAGCAATTAAGAGAAGAAGGCTGAAACAAAATAAATAGATAAATGAATAGATAAAACAAAATAAACAAACAAATAAAAAATTGGGATTTTGCAACTGAATCTCAGGCCAGAGAACAGCAAACATTTTCTGTAAAGGGCCAAATAGTAAATATTTTAGTCTTTGTGGGCAATGTGGTCTTTGTTGCAACTACTCAACTCTACTATTGTAGGATGAAATCAGCCATAGAAAATCTTTAAAATAATGGATGTGGTTTTATTCTAGTATGCCTGTTTTTACCAAAAGAGGCAGCCAACAGGATTTGGCCCACAGGCTGTGGTTAGCCAACCTCTGACCTAGAGAGCTAGGAAGGGTGAAGCTGAGATGTGGTGAATGTATTGATTGATGGAGATGATTTATTCATATGTTCAGTGCTGTTGCTTGAAGTTATCAGGAATAGAGCAAATGCTATGTATATTAGGGTACAATTTAAACAATAATCCAGGCACACAAAAGCAGTACACTTTTGCTGCATAAAATAAGCATATTGATAAGGATAGTCATTAGCTTCCTTAGCTTCCTTGAAAGACATTACTATTTGAAAGAGAAAAGGATTTAAAAAGCAATTCACTCAAACCACTAAGAAAATTTAATGAGGAACTTGAACACCTGAAGTTTAATTTCATTAGATACTGAGATTTTCTGTTTTCAGTTGTAATGAAGGTTATCTAATCAAATAAACACAAGAAACCTCATATACATGTGTCCTTCATTTTACACAAAGCCTCATTTTTCATAAAGCTCTTGATCATGTTGTGGAAGTTCCCTTATATTCCTAGTTTGTTGTTTTACCATGGAAGTGTATTGGATTTTCTCAAATGGTTTTTTTGGGTGTCCATGAAGTAATCAGGTATTTTTGTTTTTTACTCTATTAATATAGTGTATTATAATGATTGATTTTCATACGTTGAACCAACCTTGCATTTCTGAGATAACACCATTGTCACAGTGTTCAATCTTTCTTATATACTGCTGGATTCAGTTTGCTAGTAATTTGCTCAGGATTTTTTAATCTATAGCTGTAAGGGGTTTGGGTCTGTAGTTTTCTTGTGATGTACTTGTTTGCTTTTGGCATCAGGATAATATTGGCTTCATAAAGATATTAAAAAACAATCTCCCCACTTTTGTTTTTTGGTAGTTTTTGGAGGATTTGTGTTAATGCTTCCAGGGAACTACCAGACAAGTCAAAAATGAAAATTCTCTGGAAATGAGGCTCTGAAGGAGCTGCAACCTCATTCTATCCCTTCCCTTCCCCCATCAGTAGCTGCCAGGCTGCAGGTTTTCAGCATGATTGCAGGATGTTGGTTTCTAAGGTTACCAGGGCGCTTGAAGGGGGAATGGAAGTAGGACAAGTCAAAATGTCACACGATAGCTATTCTTAACAATATTCAGCCATTTTCTTAAACACACTCTGGGTTGCTACAAGCATTTAGCTAATTTTCAAAGTCCTGAAAAGTTGATTCTGAGAATTTTTGTAAATTTTCTCATTGCTTTTATGAAGGAGAGAATTTTGAAAGTATTTAGCCAGCTATTTTTGCTGATGTCACCAATGTAATTAAAATCACATTTTAAATGTCTATACTCTCACCGAATTTAGAAATTGCATTTGTAGAAAATTCTGTACAATGAAAGCATATTACTAGAGTAATATAGAGAATGGTGCTTTTGAAAATAAGTATGAACGGGAACATGTAAATACTACATTTCTATTCATTTTCCAGTATATAGGGGGTGCATTATACACTGTTCTAAAAAAACCCATAGATATATGATATAGCATTCTAATTTATTTAAAATTGTCTCAAATATTTTATACCTGTCTTTATCTTTACATTTTGCTTGTGTTCATGTTTGCTGCAATTATTTTGTCCCATTCCGCTTCATGTTAACAAAAGTTATTGTAGATAAACCTTTTATATTTACATGCAAATCTGTCAGTCTTCTCATTTGTGTAATCATCTATGGTTTTTTAAAATCTTAGATGCTGGGTAAATATATAGTTGAATAAATATTCTATTCCATTTCTTCTTGTTTTTCTTTGAGTAGGCTTTAAATAGTCAACATTTTCATCTTCCTAGAATTTACTTTTGTATGTGAGATGAGATGAGAAGCTAAATTTATCTAACATGTTTTCTTTTATCATTGATTTTGATGCTTAATTTTTCACTCATAGTAGGACTTATCGCTGTAATTTTTTTCTTTCTTTTTATGCTTAATCTGCCTAATCCTATGCCCACACATTACTGTGTTATTATACTGGTTGTTACTTTGTCATATAGTAAGGAATGGCCTTTCCATTTTCATATTTGAAAACTATTTTTTATAAATATGCATTGAAGTTTATTAAATTATTTTCAGCTTCTACCAGGATGAACTATAGCTTATGGTGTTTAACTTACTGCAGTACCATATTTATATATTGAGCAACCCCTAAAATCATGAGGTAAAAGAAACTTGCATTAGTTAATTATTCTTTTTTCTGTGAAACTTCACATAGATTATCTCATTTATTCCTCAAACAACCTTATAAAGTAGTTAGAGATTAAAACAAAAAAGAAAAAAACAAACACACTGAGATTTGGTGACATTAAATGCCCAAAATGATGCAGTTGGTAATTCGGATTTGAATATCTATCTATCTATCTATCTATCTATCATCCATCATCTTCAAAGCTGTGATTCCATCCTTTTCCTACAATTTGTATTGCATTTCATTTGAATTTTTATATATTCTTAAGTAGGAATTTACTGTGTAGTAGTAGAAAGACAGACATGTAAACACATTTCAGTACATCATTGTAAATTCTATGATGGAGGCAGTGCACATGATGTTCTGAGAGTACTGTGTATGATATACTTAATTATATTCAAGCTCATGAGATAAGCCTTTTCAGAGTAGGCTGGAGATGGAAGAGAGTAAAGTTTGGAGGGAGCAAGAGATTTGTGGAAAATATCAAGGAGATCAGTAATGATGGTTTTGCTTTTAAAAATATTTATTGCTGCTTTATTTGACATGTACTCGATCTATCTAGTATCCTATACTTTCTCCTCTGCCAATTTCTTAGGTTAATACAGATTTACAGATTTTCTCATCCTCCAGCTTTTTAAATTTACCAATAATGTAGTAACAATGGTTGGAGGTACTCAAGATCTTTTACCACTTCCTCATCCTGGCTTAAGAGCCAGAGCTTTGGTATTGTTTTGAACTCTAGATCCTTCAATGTAGTTTTTGCAAATATTTCAAAATTCTACTATCCATTCAATGCTCATTAATTTCTGGTAGGATTTTAGATTTCTTTCTGTTAGGTTTTACAGGATTTGCACAAAATTTTAAAAACGATCGCCAGCACTTTTACAACTCTGTTACTCGAAGGTAATTCGAAAGAAACAGTTTAAGTTGTGACCTGGGGTTGGAGGAAATGATCAAGAAGAAAGGGGTGCCTATTTGTTAGAAGTAGCAATATCTCTTTCTAGTCATCATCCAAATAACTCTTCAGCCCTTCTAAACACAATACATTGGTTCTGAAAGGAGAAATAGGCTGGGCGCGGTGGCTAACGCCTGTAATCCCAACACTTTGGGAGGCTGAGGCTGGTGGATCATGGGGTCAAGAGATTGAGATCATCCTGGCCAACATGGTGAAACCCCATCTCTACTAAAAATACAAAAAATTAGCCAGGCGTAGTGACACATGCCTGTAATCCCAGATACTTAGGAGGCTGAGGCAGGAAAATCGCTTGAACCCAGGAGTTTGCGGTGAGCCGAGAAGGCGCTATTGCACTCCAGCCTGGGCAACAAGAGCGAAACTCTGTCTCAAAAAAAAAAAAAAGAGACACAATGAAAACTTACTGTCAAATAGGTTGAAATAAAGTGATGCTGACAAGTCAAAACAGAGAAAAATGATGGTGACTTGAATTATTAAAGTAAATCTACAGAATTCTAATAGATTATGTTCTGTAGCTTTTAGGGAAATACAATATTGGTGATAACTTATAAGTATTCTTACACAAATATTTCCTCATTTCATTAAGAATAAAACTTGGGTAAAAAGGTCGTATTATGTCATGAAGAATTAGGTTACTTTGAAGTCTGACATGAGCTTTCTACTCCAACCTCATCTCTAGCTATTTTTCCCCTTTCATTTTTCTGTGCCTTTGTATACTTTTGTCTGTCTTGTCTATAATGACATCTGTAATATATCCCTTTTACAAACCTCTTTCCTGTCCAACAAGGCAAACACCTACCCATAGTTAAAGACTCATCTAAGACAGCACTTTATCTGGGAAGCCCTTTCTAAGCCTCCACACACAGAGTTAATTATTTCTTGCTATGTCTTCTTGTAATACCCTACATGTATCTGTATCCTAGCATATGCATTGTACTGTTATTTTCTGTTTATATCTCCTGTTACACTGTAAACTTCATGACATTACAATCTGCCTTTGTACTCTGCGATGTGTGGCATAGCTTAGTTAATATAATAACATATAGATGTCAGTACTTACTTGTATGGTCAATGATATCACAATTCACCTGATTATTGGCATAATCAACCCCACCCAGACTCTCAACCAATGAGAGAAGACCTAGTAGTATGTAAGAAGCTCTTCTCAAATGACTCTTGCCCTCTGTGGCCAGGTTGTTTAGCAGCTGGTCTCACTGCTTAGGTTCCTGAAGGCTAGCTGTTCCAGTGCCCTTGCTACAGAAAAAGATTGTTGGCTGACTAGAGACATAACTTATCCTTCTGTCTGGAAGCAGAATATCCACATTTGGCTTTCCGGATCTCACCTCAGTTCCAGATTCCTCTACATTAAAATCTTCACTGTGTTACATCTTCCCTCAGGATTGACTATCAATACTATCGAAGACACCTCATGTACCATCACAAACAGCTTTCTTGGACTGTCCAGGTACTCCAATTTGGACTGTATCTTGGTGCTTTAGATTTGTGAATTTGAATTCAATTGGCTGAATGAGACTCCAAGATGGAAATAGGATTTTTGGCTCTACTGTTTTATCTTACTCTGGAAGAAATTTATGAAGTTATTGATGGATTGCCTCCACCAAAATGTTATCAAAAATTTCCAAATCTTTATTTTTTAAGTCTGTTTTTGACATTATTTAATCATCAAGGGAAGAGTTTTAAGTGTTATGTGTTAATAAAGGAGATTGTGGTACATGTGAAGAACATGCAAGATTGTTGCATAGGTACACACTTGGCAGTGTGATTTGCTGCCTTCCTCCCCATCACCTACATCTGGCTTCTCTCCCCTTGCTATCTCTCCCCAGCTTCCCACCCCCCACTGTCCCTCCCCTATTTCACCCCAACTGACCCCAGTGTGTAGTTCTTCACATGTACCCCAAAACCTAAAATGCAATAAAGTAAATAAATGGGAAAAAAAAATAAAGGAGATTGTGAAATACATTTTGCTTGTATATAAGGGTTTTATTGGGGGGATAGATATTTATAAGCATGGCAGCATGACTTTTATGAGTGCAAATTAATTGGACAAAACTGTAAAGTCCTTTTCTACTTCATAAGTCTGTGTCATATTTTTTTAAACTAATCATAAATGTAAATATTAAAGGTCACTTGTCTGGTAATGCATGCAAATGTTTATTATACTATTTGATATTTTATTTTTACTTGACAAAATATACATTGTTTACCATAATAATTCAATTGATAAACTGGTATTACTCAGAGGAAGACTGAAAATTAGTATCAACTACTTCAATTCACTACCAGGTTATTTCGGTTTAACAAGACGGCCCTTTTT
>NW_016107850.1:960551-977712 GCF_001604975.1 Cebus imitator
TTGAGACAGTGTCTTGCTCTGTCACTCGGACTGGAGTGCAGTGGTGCAATCACAGCTCACTGCAACCTCTGTCTCCCAGGTTCAAGCAATTCTCCTGTCCCAGTCTTCCAAGTAGCTGGGATTACAGGTGCCTGCCACCACACCCAGCTAATTTTCTTATTTTTAGTAGAGTCGGGCTTTCACCATGTTGGTCAGGCTGGTCTCAAACTCCTGACCTCAAGTGATCCACCCATGTAGGCCTCCCAAAGTGCTGGGATGCTGGGATTACAGGCATGAGCAACTAAGCCCAGCCCAAGATAGTCTTTTTATCATTCTGCTTAAATATTCTTGCTCTGTCTGAGCTACTGGAGGTTATCTTCATAGAATATAACCTGATTTTCATAATGTAGGGTTGTTAAGTGTCTAACCCATGTAGAGGGTGGGGAAACAAATTTGGGGTAACCACAGAGTTTGGGATGGATGCCACTCTATATAATGTTTTCTTTCTACTGAAAAACAATTTAGGTAGGTAGATAATCATTCATAGAATAGTAAAGAAGCAGAATAGAAGGTAGCAAGATTAAAAGTGGGAGCTGATGCCGGGCGTGGTGGCTCATGCGTGTAATCCCAGCACTTTGGGAGGCCAAGGGGTGCAGATCATGAGGTCAGGAGTGCAAGTCCAGCCTGGCCAACGTGGTGAAATCCTGTCTCTACTAAAAAATACAGAAATTAGTCAGGTGTGGTGGCATGCATCTGTAGTCCCAGATACTTGGGAGGCTGAGGCAGGAGAATCGCTTAAACCTGGGAGGCAGAGGTTGCAGTTAGCTGAGACCGTGCCATTGCACTCCAGCCTGGGAAAAAGAGTGAGACAAAAAAAAAAAAAAAAAAAAAAAAAAGGGTGGGAGCTGAACAATGAGATTACATGGACACAGGGAGGGACAGTACACACTGGGGCTGTTGTAGTGGCTGGGTGCGATGGAGAGCATTAGAAAAAATAGCTAATAGATGTTGGGCTTAATACCAAGGTGATGGGTTGATAGGCGCAGCAAACCACCATAGCAGATGTTTACCAATGTAACGAACCTGCACATCCTGCACATGTACCCCGGAACTTAAAAATTTTTAAAAATCTCAAAAATTGTGGCTGCATAGAGCAGTAGGAAAAAGGTGACACTAGGAAGAAATGGTCATTTTACCACGAGGAACCCTGAATGTTTAGGAGATGAACTGGTGGTTGTTAATGGATGACTAATGAAAGCACATGCTGGGAACAGATAGTAGCTCATCAGAAAGCAACAGTTTCCCACAAAGAAGTTTCCTGCAATAACTTGCCCCCTATCTTTTCAGACTATGCATTTAGATAAACACTAACACAAAACATTTACCCTTGGTAGGCAAGCTGCAGATTTAATATGCGAATAGATTTATCAGTGAATTAAATATTTGTAACGAGTGCCTGCAGTGGGAACATACTGCTTTGACCCCTGTCTTTTCACTAAGGCAAATATTGCAGGAAATAATAGAAGAAGAAATGCCATGTAAAGGTAACAGGGGGAATATGTAAGGGTTTCCCTGATAGGAAAACACCACGTATGTGATATCTGTATGTTCTTTGAACATGATACTGTATTACTATTGCCACTGGAGTATGTAGATCGCTTTTGTTATACAAAGACTTTACAGCATTCTATAAACATTAGTGTGTTAATCTTCCAAAAAAAAAAGCATATTGGGTGGGGTCTGAGGAAAACCATGAAAAGAAAAAACTGGCCTTTGGGCCCTTTCTTTACTTTAAACCTCTTTCTCCCATTAATGGTACTTCTATTTTAATTAGGCACTTTTTTTGTGTGTGTGAGATGGAATCTCGCCCTGTTGCCCAGGCTGAAGTACAGTGGCACTATCTTGGTTCACTGCAACCACCTCCTCCCAGGTTCGAGCAGTTCTTTTGCCTCAGCCTCCTGAGTAGCTGGAACTACAGGCACCCGCCACCATGCCCAGCTAATTTTTGTATTTTTAGTAGAGAGGGGTTTCACCATATTGGCCAGGCTGGTTTTGAACTTCTAACCTTGTGATCCGCCTCCCTTGGCCTCCCAAAGTGCTGGGATTACACTCGTGAGCCACTGTGCCTGGTAGGCACTTTGAATTAAAGTTAAATTACTATTGTTGGGACTGTAAGGAGTGGCAGGTGATAGGAAGACATTTTGCCTGATGTGGGAAAGAAAGACAATTTTAGTAGTGCCCCTCAAATCACACCAGCTCAGAGGCTTACTTGGGAACTTCAAGAACTCCAAGCCTTCGAAGAACACAATTGCCCATTCAATGACATGATTAGTCTTACCATATCATTTTTGTCCACTTTATTGATGTACATTTAATGTAGCAGAATATAAAATATATAAATTGGTTTTAAAACTCAGGAACTATACACTTTAGCTGGACTATCACTATCATTTAATCACTTTGGTGAGAGGGGTAGGAATTTTTCTGAAGTTTTTTGATTTGATAAAAATCTTGCTTCAGAGAGGTGGAACACGATGTCTGAATAGAAGCCTCCAGCAATTGTCCCCCACTCACAGGAACACCAAGTTGAATGACTATCCACACAAAGAAGCACCATCATACAAAGAAAAATTAGGTGAGTGATCACAGTACCTGGTTTTAACATCATGTTAAGGAAAGACACTGAAGAGGTAAGGAAAGACAGTCTTGAATTGTCTACACCACCACCACTGCCCCCATCCTCTGTCAGGGGTCACCTGGTGCAGAGAAAGAACCTTTATGCTTGTTGAAGGGAGAACACAGTGATTGTGAGCCTTTGTATTGGAACTCAGTGCTGGTAAGCAACATGGAGCAGAAATCAGCCAGCCCCCACTGAGAGAGCATTTAGATTAGCCCTAGCTAGAAGCAAATTGTCCATCCCGGTGTTCAGAACCTGAGTTCTGTCTGGCAAGTCCCACCACCATGGAGAAAAGTGCCCTGGAGTCCTAAATAAATTTGAAAGGCAGTCTAGGCCATCAGACAAGTCCTGGTGCTGTGCTGGGCTTAGAGCCAGTGCACTTGGGGTGCATGAGAGCTAGTGAGATATCAGCTCGGGTGGCCAAGAGAGTGTTTGCATCACTCCTCCCCTAATCCCTGGCACCACAGCCCACAGCTCTGGGAGACACTCCTTCCCTCTGCTTGAGGTAAGGGGAGATGAATGAGGACCTTGCCCTGCAATCTGAATTCTATTTCAGCCAGAGTAGAATAGGATACCAGGCAGAGTCCTGATGCCCCCATTTCAGATTTAGCTCCTGGAAGACATTTCTTGACACACCTAAGCCAGAAGATAACCCACTACCTTGAAGGGAAGGACCAAGTCCTGGAAGAACTCATCACCTGCTGACTAAAGAACCTTTGGTCCCTGAATAATCATCAATAGTAGCCAAGCAGGACTCGCCATAGGCCTTGGGTGAGACTCAAAGCCCTGCTGGCTTCAGTAGTGACCCAGCACATTCCCAACTGTGGCGGTCATGGGGAGAGACTCTTTCTGATTGAAGAAAGAAGAGTCTTGTAGCCTGGGTACCAGCTTGGTAACAGTAGGGCAGTGTAGCAAGTGGGCTCTTGGGGTCCCCAATTTCAGGCCTTGGTTCTTAGACAGCATATCTACACCTTCCTTGAGCCATAGTGGAGGCCACTGGACTGAATGAAAAGGCACTGGACTGGCAGCATTTACCACAAGCTGACTGAAGAGCCTCTGGGCCTTGAGTGATCACTAGGGGTAGCCAGGCAGTACTCGCCATGTGCATGGGGTGGTGGTGGCCATGGGGAGTGATTCCTTTGCTTGAGAAAAGGGAAGGGAAGAATGGGAAGAACTTTGTCCTGTAGCTTGGGTGTCAGCTTAGCTGCAATAGAATAGAGCATCAGGTAGATTCCTAAGGTAACCGAAACCAGACCCTGGCTCCCAGACAGCGACTCCAGGCCTTCCCAGGGCCAGAGAAACTCACCACCCTGAAGGGAAAGACACAGGCCTGGATGGATTTGTCACCTGCCTATTGCTGACCCTTGGGCCTTCAGTGAACATAGACGGTAGCTAGGCATTGGACATTGCGGGACCTGGGCAGGACCCATTGCTGTGCTGGCTTCAGGTCTAACCTAGTGCAGTCCCAGTGGTGGTGGCCATGGGTTGGGAGAAAGTATTTTCAAACTACGCATCTGACAAGGCATTAATAACCAGAACATATAAGGAGCTCAAACAATTCTATAGGAAAATTCTAGTAAAATAATGCAAAGAATTGGCAAAAGATTTGAATTGACACTTCTCCATAGAAGACACACAAACGGCAAACAGTCATATGAAAAGGGGCTCATCATCACTGATCATCAGAGAAATGCAAATCAAAACTACAGTAAGGTATCATCCCACCCTGGTTAAAATGCCTTACATCTAAAAGACAGGCAGTAACAAATTCTAATGAGAATGTGGAGAAAAGGGAACCCTGGTACACTGTTGGTGGGAATGTAGATTAGTGCAACCACTGTGGGAACAGTTTGGAGGTTACTCCAAAAACTAAAAATTGAGGTACCATACGATCCAGCAATCCCACTGCTGGGTATATACCCAAAAGAAGGGAAATCAGTATATGAAAGACATATCTGCATTCCCATATTTGTTGCAGCACTGTTTACAATAGCTAAGACTTGGAAGTAATGTTAACTGTCCACCAGCAGATAATGAATAAAGAAAAGGTGGTATATATACACAATGGAGTACTATTCAGCCATAAAAAAAAGAGATCCTGGCATTTGCAACAACATGGATGGAACTGGGGGTGATTGTGTTACTCAAAATAAGCCTTGCACAGAAGGACAAACTTCACATGTTCTCACTTATAAATGGGAGTTAAAAAAATTAAAACAATTGAATTCATGGAGATAGGGTAGACTGACAGTTACCAGAGGCTGGGAAGAGTAGCAGGTTTGGGGGAGGGGAGAGAGAAGTGGGTATGGTTAATGGGTTCAATAATATAGTTAGAAAGAATGAATAAGATCTAGTATTTGACAGCACAACATGGTGACTAGAGTCAACAATAATTTATTGTATAATTAAAAATAACTAACAATGGGACAGGTGCGGTGGCTCACACCCGACGGGGGAAGATCATGAGGTCAGGAGATGGAGACCTTCCTGGCCAACATGATGCAACCCCGTCTCTACTAAAAACACAAAAATTAGTTGGGTGTGGTGGTGCGTGCCTGTGTTTGCAGCTACTCGAGAGGCTGAAACAGGGAAATCGCTTGAACCTGGGAGGTGGAGGTTGCAATGAGCCAAGATCGTGCCACTGCACTCTAGCCTGGAGACAGAGTGAGACGCTGTCTCAAAAAAAAAACAAACAAACAAAAAAAAAACCAATAAAAAAAATACAAAAACTAAGAATGTAACTGGATTGTTTGTAACACAAAGATATGATAAATGCCTGAGAAAATGGATGCCCTATTTACCCTGACTTGATTGTTACATATTGTATGTTTGTATCAAAATATCTTATGTATCATACACACACACACACACACACACACACACACACACACACACACCCCTATATATATAGGTGTTTATGTAGGTGTACATCTATATCTATATATATACAATATACCCACAAAAAATTAGTTTAAAAAGAAATAAAATATTGCTTCACAATTAAAATTGAAGTCAGGAAATGTCAAAAGAAAAGGGGTGGAGACAGGTACACAGTTGCAATAATGGATTGACTCTAGCACTATATCACAAGAGAAGGGCCTCAGTTCTGGTCAAGGAAGCAAAAAAGTTTAGCCAGGGAATGAAGGTGTATGTCTACAGCTTGAGAAACAGATTGGTCATATGTCAAAGTTTGAGAACCCAGCACAAAGAAAACAAAAGCCAAAAAGGCAAGAAAAAAAATGGCTACAGAGTAAAATGGAACAATCATGGCATTCCATGGGAAATACCTGCATAGACATAATAGAAAAAAAGTGTCATTTAATCCATGTATACCTATGGCAAAGCCTAGTTCCTGTTCTTCTTTCCCACAGATTAAATGAACTATCTGGCTACATACCTGACTCTCAACCTTTATATTTCATTCCCAGGACACTGACCAGTTTCTTTTTTCTTTGACATGCTTTTTCATCAATAGAAAAGCCTACCTCTTGGCATAAAAAATCTTCATAACATCTGAAGATAAAGTCTGGAAAAAGCTTGTGGTCTGGATTTTAGGTCTGGGTGTCATCCACAAACAGTAGCATAAATAACAGTAGCACAAATAGTGAAAGTGGTTGTATTGCCTAGGGAAAGAATGTAGAGGAAGCAGACACCAGACTAAGGACTTTTATCGTTTTTTGAATTGCTTTCTGCTGAAAATTTATGTCACTGTAACAAGTCCCTGGAAATACTAGCTGAAGGTATTAAATGGAAAACTAACATAGGATGCTATGGAGCAAAAGACTAGATTACTTGCCACTTAAGATCACTGAAAACTTCAGCATTCTACAGTCTTCTGCTGTAAGCATTCATTTGAAAGGTTAAAAAAAAATGCTGTTTTATCCTTCTTCAAAAGTAGATATCATTATCTTACTCCAGAATATATGTACTAAAGCTGAAGAATTTTTAAATGTTTATTTTATTTCTTTTGATCACTTTGATGTCTTTTGGCTCTTGCAAAACTTTGCAGAAACAAAGTAATCATATGCAATTTTAGCATTACAACATCTTGGAGAGAACGATTTCTTAATGATTTTAGTTCTTGTTATCTCAACAATCTTATGGGAAATAGAAGCATATTATTTTTGATTGAGAAACTTATTGTTCAGATACATTTAATTGTTAGTTCAGCATTGTACAGCCTCTACTATGATGTAATATAGAATAAATGTGGACTTCGAGACTAGAAAAACCTAAGTTTGAGACAGAATATCACTAGCTTAGGTGTAACTATCTCCACAAATCCTTCTTGCAACAGCCCTCTCATTCATGAGTTATTTTCCTTTTTTGTTCACAAAAAACTCTGGCATAGATCTGGCTTTACAATTGTCCCACCTTTTATTAAAATGATTAGTTGCCATGTCAGTTTCCTCAATTACAACTCCTTAAAACCAAGGAGAATTTGTTCACTATTAAATCTCCAGCACCCAGTACACAGCTCAGCACATTTTAGGTGTTCCTTTAAATATTTGAAAAGACAGGTGAATAGGTAATTTTTAAGTGGCTTGATTTATTTTTCTTAAAGAAAGAAGGAAAATAGAGTAATTATAATTTTTTTTCAGGTATGTGGACAAAAAAAATCTAAGCATAGCATGTCAGTAAAATCAGGCCAGAAAATATAAAACTAAAGGCATCACCATGAGCAAAATTTCATGAAACCTTTATTGTCAACATTGACTTCATAACAGCTTGTGTTTGGTTGGGTAGTCAGAGAAATTTCTAGCAATTAATTTAGCTTTCTGGAAATATGCCTGAGAAAATGTCAAGTTGTGAAACTCTGTGGCATATTCTAAGATGGCTACCTTTTTGTATTTATGTAGTTGATAATTTTAATATGAGTGCCAGGAAATGCGACAGAAATTTAGTGCAAAATTTCCTGTTCTCATCTAAGATTTCCCACCAAAGTGTCTAACACTATCAATAGATTGGACTTTGCAGCTAGTTTCCAGAGACCCCTATCTGTTAAGTAAAAGATATACATAAGAAAGTTCATGATCTTATACTTGGAACTTCATGCAATTAAAATCACATATGAATACACACTAGCCAAGGCTAAATGGTTCCCATAATTCTATTTAAAAATCCCTGTTGCTGACTCCAGAATTAAATACCTCAATTTAAAATAATTTATTAAGCAGATCTCTCAAAAAGATGATGCAAGAAATTTCATAAATGGATCTTTTTCAAGTGTGGGAGAATTCTTTGTTGCCCCTATATCTCATTGCACTGATACTTTCATCAAAGACTGTTTCTTTGTGGTTTTGAAAATGTAACCAAATTAATATTTAAATTAAATCATTCAAATTAAATGAAAATGATTTAATTAGACCATTTGATTAAAAGGTTGAATCAAATAAGATCTAGTATTTGATAGCACAGCAGGGTGACTACAGTCAACAATAATTTATTCTACATTTTAAAATAACTCAAAGATTATAATTAGATTGTAACACAAAGAAAGCATAAATGCTTGAGGTGATGGATATCCCATTCACCCTGATGTGATTATTATGCCTTGTATGCTTGTATCAGAAGATCTCATATATATATCCCATAAATGAACACACCTTACATGTGTCCAAAAATATTAAAAATAATTTTTTTAAAAGACTGAATCAATTAAAGTTATTCAATAGAATACCTTTATAATGTGTGCACTCAAACCAGGCTTTCCTGCCAAGGAAGTTATCTGATGGTTAGAATTTGTCAGATGGGTATAGTTATCCCCAAATGCTCAAATTCCATTAAGGAGCCAGTGTTTAATTTGGTGAGATCTAACTCATAAAATGGGAAAAATCTATATTAAAACACATGATGCTAACAGGCCAGCAAATACATCCCTAATGGTCAGACTCATGCACAAAAACTACTTCTGATTGGAGTTCATTTTATCACATCAGGATGCCACATCTATCTATGGCAACTAATGAATGATGTGTTTTTTCTATCCTTAGATTCCAGGTAAATTAGTGCTTACATTTTCTTGGATACACTGATGATGACTGAACCTTGGGAGAACACGTACAATTCTGAGTAGAACCTCTTCCATGGTCTAGACAAGTATTTTTAAATGTTTATCGGTTAATACTGAATGCTCAGGCAACATAGAAAAGCCAGAGGAAAAATAACACCAGAAATAACATTTGAGGGAAAAAAAATCCTGATTAGGCCTTGGTAGCTACATGAATGTACAGGTCTGCTTCTCCCCACTCTTAATAAAGACTGCCAAATGCTCTCCATTTCCCATTAATGGGCTCTCTAAGTCCTTTCATTGCTGCCTTATATTCCCTGCTGCTTCATAGGTTGTTTTGAGTCCTTCTGACTAAGCATTATTGGCTGACAGGCACGCGCAGGGAGACTACTGAATCAGATCTTATTGTGAGATGTGAGTTGCTTCTGTGATAAGACAGCTAAATAAATTGCTATAGAAACTTGCTCCTGTGGGATACATCAGTATACATTACATGATCACCAATACTGTGAGTTGATTTCGAAGCCAGATTGGTCTTTGTCTTTATTGCCAAGGTGAGGACCACACTGTAAAGGTTCTGCTAGTAATATCTATTTTAATGTAAATGTTGCAGTAACACATGGAGCCATTTCAAACCTAAGTTTGAGACAGAATATCACTAGCTTAGGTTTTACTACCTCCACAAATCCTTCTTGCAACTGCCCTCTTAGTCATGAGAAAAATAATATATGGGGAAAAAAAAGGACAGCCAAGAAAAAATATATATGGCTAGCCAAAAAAATATCAATGAAATAAATGCTAATGTTTAAATTTTCCATCAATCTGAAGTGCGGCCAAGGTCAGTCTGATGCCACGAGTTACTTCCAGTGCATAAATGTCCTTCAGATAGGATGATGACTTGAGAAGGCTTGAGAAAATGTATAAAAGATGGATGTGCATAAAGGATAAAACGCCTTCAGTCTTCCTCTACCTGAATCCAGTAATTCTACAAAATACACCTTTCTAAAGTAGAAATCATATTATTTCTGTTACGGCCTTAAAAAGTTTTAATGGGAAAAATATGGTATTCTATGGTCCAAACAATAATCTCCAAATGTACTCTAATTTCAGTTGAAATCCAAAGCATATTATAATTTAACATCCGCTCACCTTTTCTAGCTTCCTCTGACATTGACTCAAAGGGTTAATTTCTCTGATGATATCTCACTCTTACATTTTCATTAATTCTTAAGTCATTCCCACTGTCTATAAAGTCAAGTCTTATCTCCTCTTTTCTGCCTTAAGACCCTACTAAAAAGTCATCTTTTCTGGAAAAGATCTAGAACAGTGCCTCACACATAGTGGAGCCTAAATGCATATTAATTAAATGAATAAATGAACAAATTAGTGAATCAGACTTCTGAGCTGATATATTCCTCTTAGAAGTTTGTGTATACCTCTAGTTTAGCATTTATCAAATATTACCATAGTGGAATATGTACATGTATATAAACAAAGAAATAGACAACTTATATGATTTGTATACAAATAGACAAACTATAATTATATGATTCCTTGAAAACACTGACCTGGACTTACTCACTTTTACTTTCTAGAACCTAGCAAATTCTGTAATTCAAAGAAAGTGTCTTACCTAGTACAAACTTCTTGAATAAATGCAACTACTGCTGAATTCAAGTTTATACTACTGGTTATTCCATTTTAATTAATGAATTATTTAGGGTATATTATAAGATATTGCAAAAGGCTTATTTTTCTGCTCATTGTGGTAAGAACGCATATGTTCGAAAACTTTTGAAATATCCCTAAAAATACTGTTTTTTTTGTAATTAAAGTAATTTTTTTTTCAGAGATGAGGAATTTTGAGTGACCATTGGACTTAAGACTCATGCCAACCCTTTGTAACTCACAAGGGGTGATACAAATCATAACAACAAATGCCAAAGAGTTCATATTGCTGAGATTTATCTTATTGTTATGTTATAATTTTGAGCAGCATTCGGTATTAGTGATCTGTGGCAGAAATGATTTCTCTACAGAATATTATATTGATGGATAGGAGAACATATTGAAAATAACCTAAAAGCTTTCCAACCCTTGAAATTCAGTAGTGGTAACTGAACTCAAGAAAATGTTATTTGAGTTTGAAAATGTCTCAGTGAAGCCTCTCCCTGATGATTAATTCTTAGTCATCTCTCCCTTCTCTTACTTCACATGACACTTATTGTGTCTTTGTCACTTGATCTAGACTACTCTACATTGTTTTTTATCTTTTTGTTGGAAACATCAAGGTTAGGAATCATGTCTTATGGCTCTGTCACTCGTGTCTGGGGCACCTAAGTGTGCGTGCATGTGTGTGTGTGTGTGTGTATGCATGCTATGGGCTGTTTAGCTGTTTTACCTTTTGGAAATAACTTTATCAAAATACTTTATTGAGTAATCAGCTACTTAACTAACAGGAGATATTTCCTAATGTTTTAGGAGTCAAGGATTGAGACATGTAAGGTAGATCTGTATAGAATAAGAAAGCTTTTTATTCAGTGCTAAGATAATGTGTTGTCTTTACCATGACCTGTAATAGCATATTATGGATAAATAGTATTTTTATGTGATGACTATGTGTTTTTAAATTATGTGTTAATAAACACACAAAAAACTAGTATTTTTATGTGTGTATTAAAACACCATAACATTTTAAACATTGCAGAGAAAACATGATGGGTTTTCACTTAACTAAATTTAAAGAATATGAGTCCTATTTGAAATTTCTTTGTGTAGGCAACCTACCACTGGTCGGAAACGTCAGTTAAATCCCTTAAGTCATACATCCTTCTGCTAACATCCACATTTTAAAAATTATTACATGCAACTGAAAGCTTTAGACATTTAAGCATGAATGTCTAAAGCATGCTAAAATACACACATCCTGGGGAAAATCAAGAATTACATTGTTTACTGACATTAGAACCCCAAACACCATGAATTTGTCAGATTAATATGTTCCTGGCATAACCGAAGCCAGGTATTATTGAGAAGCCTTAAGTGCCTAGGGTTCTCTTGATTGTAAAGGACTGTGGTCTGGTTCAGTGGACAAACCCTGGCTATGGACTCCACTCCTGGCTTTTATAATACTTAGCTCTGTGTCATTAGAACAATCAATTAACCTCACTGAGCCTTGGTTTCCAGATCTGTAAAATGAAGGAACAGAGTACTTTGAATTTTAAGGCCTCTTTTAGTACTAAAAATTTGGTTATAAACTACTAATTGTCTTCCTAATTATCTGAGGAATATAGAGCTGTCCAAATCATTCTTATAGGCTCAATGAAATTATATTAATAGGGCAATGTTAATACTAATATTATTAATCTGCAGCAAGATTTATATTTACACATGTTTGAAACCACATGAAGGATACAAATATTCTTACCAAAAGTTGTGAATTCCAAAGACCTCTGTTTTGCCACATGCATACCAGAACAACTGGTATAGGTAATAAGTACAAAATTAATTTTACTATAGTTTCCCAATCAGACATTGTCTGTTCCCTAATTGCTGATAGTTCAATCCTCAAATCCCAGTAATTATTCTTTTTCATATATACTGTTCTTGGCTACAGCCAGGTACTCCATTTATGAGAACAGACTTCATTTCAGTCTGACTAGGGTTATTTCAGTCACCCACTGTCTGCCTTGGCAAAATTTTCTTTAGCTTGATTAAATACTTGTTGCCAACTTCCCAAGTGAGAACACTTATGGAACAATGTGCTCTTTTGCAGACATTAACCCTGTTTAACCCTGATTGCACAATAAGGAATTTATTATTTAATTACTCTAAGGCCAGGAGGTAAAATCTGAAGGCACTTTTGTGCCCACGGATGTTTAGTTTATATACGCTGTGGCTTAGGTTAGAAAATCAAGGCACAGTGTTGACCAATCAGTGAAACTGAACTCTTAATAATTAGAAAACCCTATATTAAATGGTATTCACTAGAATTTACCTCAGGACAAATACAGGTGGATTGGAGTAAAGAAGGCCACAACTTGGCAAAAATTATGTCCCTACAGGTATCAAAATTCAAGATACAGGGAGACAAAACTATTACCAAATGGATTTATGGTGGCAACATATTTGTCTTACCTGAATAGGATATTTGTTAAAAAAATAATAAAAATAAAATAAAAATAAAACAAACAAAAAAGAAAAGTATTATATGTCTGGACAATAATGGACAGACTCTGGGGCTTAGTAGTAGAAACTGTCTTTCTAAAACAAAGATCACATGGAACAGTGAGTTTTTAATTTTAGAGTGCATCATAATTACCTGAGGAGCATGTTAAAATGCTGATCCAAACATCAGATAATTCTGATGCACACACATGGTCACATTCTTAAGAATTGTGACTATAATGAATGAAAATGGCCATCTAAAGATCACATATAAAGTTTAGGCATGGGAAATACAGACTGGTAAACTCAAATCTTCCAAACTCCTTATCCACTTTATAATTATTTAAGCCATTAGATAATAGTTCTGTGTGTGTGTGTTTATTGTCTGTGGTTCTCTACAAGATTTTAATTTCCTTAAAGTTAAGGACTATGCTTTTTGTTTATCACTGTAAACCCAGCATCTATTATAAATACTCAGTATCTAAACTAATGGATGATTGAATGAATGAATTTACTTCTTATCTCTAATTGCCAAAAACTGGAAAAAATTTGGCTCAAGCTATCCCATTTTCCTACTTATAGATTTGACATTAAATAGTTATAAACTTGGGAGTGGGAGGAAAATTTCCAGTGTTGTCTGAGAAGAGAGGAAGAATTCATTTCTTTCTTATACCTTATACTCTCCCTCTTCCTCATACCAATGCAATGGATGATCTCTTCTTAAAGTAATTTTACTTTCATTTCCTGTGGATTAAAGAGGGGCTAAGAAAATTTTCAGAGACTGCTCTGTCAATTTTGATATGTTGGTGTGCATATTTTATGCAAGTATGCATTCATATACTCATTATTATTATTATTATTTTGAGACAGAGTCTTGCTCTGTCACTCAGACTCAGATGCAGTGGCACAATCTCAGCTCACTGCAACCTCTGCCCCCAGGGTTCAAGCGATTCTTCTGCCTCAGCCTCTGGAACTACTGGCATACACCAACATTCCAAGATATTTTTTGTATTTTTAGTAGAGACGAAGTTTCACCATATTGGCCAGGCTGGTCTCGAACTCCTGATCTCATGATTTGCCTCCCAAAGTGTTGGTATTATAGGTGTTAGCCACTGCACTCGGCCCCCTATACTCATTTATATGCTTGTATCTGAATATTCATAAGCACATTCAGATTAATATACTGGAACATGATACATGTATTGGTCCATTCAATTTTTCTGTAAATTTTTTTTTTCTGTGAGATGGAGTCTTGCTCTATCACTCAGGCTGGAGTGCAGTGGCACAATCTTGGCTCACTGCAATCACTGTCTTCTGGGTTCAAGAGATTCTCCTGCCTCAGCCTCCTGAGTAGCTGGGATTACAGGCCACCATGCCCAGCTAATATTTGTATTTTTAGTTTCACCATGTTGGTCAGGCCAGTCTCGAACTCCTGACCTCGTGATCTGCCCGCCTCAGCCTCCCAAAGTGCTGGGATTACAGGAGTGAGCCACCACACCCAGTCAATTTTTCTGTAAATCTTTTGATCACTTTTATAATATGATTGAATTATTATGTATTATATAAGCCCATTTATGGATTTGGTTGGTGTGCTCATGGTGCTATTAATTGCCATGGTCAGAAAGCCATATTTATTCAGAATTTAAAAGGGCCTCGTCAATTTCTCTTCTTTGATACTGCTAGAAAAATATATGAAACATTTTGGTTTTTTTATTTGGAGATAGGGTCTCCCCTAGTTGCCCAGGCTGGAGTGCAGTGGCATGATCTCAGCTCACTGCAACCTCTCATTTACTTATTTTAAAAATTCCAAATGTTCCAGTGATGAACTAAATAATCTTGAGCATAAAGAATAACTACAATGTTTCCATAATAAAACTTGTGAATAAGAAGAAATGGACAAAATACCCTTTTTCGTGATTAAATCTTCATGTAATTCTTTAAGTGCAGGTGAAACAAGCACCATAGTAGGTCTATTTTCTAAATGGGAGAAAGGAAAGGGGTATTCATTTTCTACTCTATGCCTCTAATAGACATGTACATTGGTTTAAGTGCTTATATTTCAACTTCTAAAATGAATTTTTACAAATAGAATGAAAGTTTATCTATCTATTTGTCTATCATACATCCTATTACAATGAATTCCCATAAAGTAGAAAATTATTTTTGCTGTAAAGAGGTGGGTCAACTTAAATATTACCTAACCTAAGTGGTTAATTGGCTGGGATTAGGAATCTTTTTGATTTTGTAAAACGTTTCAGTGTAATGGTATTTTTAAATTTATTTCTTTCAAACATATGCATATGATAGAGAAATTGCATTTAAAATTCATTATAAATATAATAAATGAGTAGGAGTAAGGATTTGGAAGGACATATAACTGGATTTTCGCATTTAAACTATTGTGGAACTTCTTGAATACCGTAAGGTTTTTGATTACCCTGAAAAAAACAGTGGTACCTTGTCCCTAGAAATCCATAAAAAGGGAACAGACATCTAACTCCATATAGTGTATAGATATTTTTTAGGTTCTAATATGACAGACTATTCAATCGCTTATAGTCTATCTCAGAAAAAACATTTTTTCTTATGCAAAATGTAAACAAAATATAAATGCTTAGATGTGCAAACCTAACTCAGCATTGTTCAAAAGACACTTGAAGTACCTGCAGATAAATATAAAAACTTGATAGGAAATAAAATAAAATTCTTAGAATGCTAAATATATTATTTTACAATAATAGTAGATAATACTTACATGTCGCTTACTATGTGCCAGACACTGTTACAAGTTCTTTGTCATCATACGTGATTCCTTATATGACTTACCTAAGGTGCCTTAGTCCTCATATCAGTGAGGCACATACTATGATCATCCCCATCTTAAATATTAGAAATCTTGAGTGTATGAGAGCCCTTGGATAAGAGACAAACTTCTTACCCTTCTTATCAGTATTGACCTTAGTTGTGAGTGTGCTAGCAGTATTTCCTTTTGTTACCTCTATAGTCTCTGTGTTCTAAGCTCAAAGACCACTTTTTAATTTTTAGGGGTTGTTAGCATTTTTTTAAACTTCACAGTTAAGATCACTTCTAATTACTGTTAATTATTTAATTATTTTCTTTCTTTCTGAGAAAGTACTGGAACAGATTAACCTCCCTGCAGGAATCAATTAAGAAATAATTAATGAAACTTTCAAAAGCTTTAAATTCCGATGAAAACTTGAAGCACTGAGAATATCTGCCTCAACATTTTATAGGGTGTATGCCAGCAATCAGTGGGAAGCATGAGGATATTCTGTTCCTTGTAAGTGTAAAGTATGATAAAACATTAATCTTAAATCTCTTACGTAGTAACAAAACAAGACCTACACTAAAATATTTGGCAGTTTGTGGCACAGCTGCAATCTCAAGTAGCCTTCTCTTTAAATTATCACAAAAGGGTAATTAAACTGTTGCAAATTCTTTCCTATAGAATTATCCCTGGGCCAAAAGTGTGAAGCAAATAATTTTCTTCTTGAGATAATGTCACTAAGGAGGAGGTCTCAGCTTTCTCGAGAACTGTAATTTTTCTAAGGGTTCTTTCAGTTTACTTTGAAAAGACTGACATTAATGAAGTCATTTCATGCCAAACTTAATTTAAAGTAGGAAGATGAAAACTTGAATATGAAATATATTGACAATATTTTTCAGAAATATCCCACTGGATGTGGTGGCTCATGACTGTAATCCCAACACTTTGGGAGGCTGACACAGGCAGATTGCTTGAGTTTGAGACCATGAGTTTGAGGCCAGCCTGAGCAACATGGTGAAACCCCATCTCTACAAAAAATACAAAAATTAGCTGGGCATGTTGGCATGCGCCTGTAGTCCCAGCGACCTGGGAGCCTGAGGTGGTAGATCACTTGAGTCCTGGGAAATTGAGGCTGCAGTGAGCTGTGATTATGCCATAGCACTCTATCTTGGTCAACAGAGAAAGACCCTGTCTGAAAAAAAAAACGTCCCTGACTTTGCTTGTAACTATACCTCATTTCATCTGAATTGGGAAGAATACATTCATTAAGGGTAAAAATGTTATTAGAATTCATATTCATGAGGCCAGGGGCAGTGGCTCATGCCTATAATCCCAGCACTTTGGGAGGCCGAAGTGGGCGGATCACCTGAGGTCAGGAGTTGGAGACCAGCCTGGTCAACATGGTGAAACCTGTCTCTACTAAAAATACAAAAAAATTATCTGGGTGGGAGGAGGGCGCCTATAATCCCAGCTACTTGGGAGGCTGAGGCAGGAGAATCGCTTGAACCTGGTAGGAGAGGTTACAGTGAGCTGAGAAGGT
>NW_016107850.1:977746-990170 GCF_001604975.1 Cebus imitator
AAAAAAAAAAAAAAAAAAAAGAATCTAATCTCATGAAAGGTAAAAATGTTATTAGAATGCAAAGCGTATATGGTTAGTAAAAATCTGTAATTGGTACAAAGATAGAAGAGAGGAAATGCAGGGGCAGGAATAGGAAATTACTTAGTTTTCTCTTCGTTTAATTAATACTATTGGGTAAAAAAATGCAGAACTGATCCCTGAACTTTAACAGGATTTTTTCATTCTTCAAACCCTTATCTAAACTCAACATATATTGAAAAACTAATGTCCCTCTTATTCCAGGGAATATTTTGAGGATTTCTAATTTAGCTTTGATGTCTTTATTTCTGCATGAAAAGAAAACCCTGGCATTCAACCGTTAGAACCATTTAGAGCAAAACTGAATGGCCGTTTTATACTTTTCCTTTTCTAATCTATTTCATTCAATCTCCTGCATTTCAGATGAGGTCTCTCAAGCATTTATAAACTTTCAGTTCATTTTTTTCCATACCCAACAGATTCCTGGCTTATGAAATCATAAATATTTTCTGGCACCCAATTTTGATGACCTGCTTTTCATACTCTGTGTTCTACTGCCTTCTTAAAACCACAGTTCTGGTACATATTTTTCTGCATGCAAATTGATGCAATGTGTACTACAACAATTGGCTTCCTTCTATAAAATTTTGGAAAGCTCTTTCAACTTTATTGGTAGATTTGTGTTGTATAGAGTCCTCTGGGGAACCAGGCACAAGGACAGATGGCTCCCTCTTATTCAGGATATAGTGTGGTCCAGAAAAAGATTCATCTGGTCTTTGAATTTGGAAAGACTCTCTGTTGCCCAAAAGTGGGTAACTAGTACAAATGTATGCCAAAGACTATATTTCTTGGCAGATGTAGAAAATTGTAATTGATTGCATTTCAGTTCCCTGTGTTTTGTGCCACAATCACTTAGTAAAATGAAAACCAGGGAAAAGAATCAACCAAAATACTTTAGCAATAATGACTTTTTGGGGAAAAAAGCAAAACAAACAAACAAATAAAAAATCCCATCTTTTTTTGACTGACAAAACACAACTTAGAAACTTAGACCCCTAGGGAGAAGTAGGCTGTTACACTGGTCTATGTGATTTCAAGTCAATTGGGCTCAAAACTTTTAAACTATTAGGCTGAAGACACTATTTTGACACCTTTTTAAATAGAATTTTAATATAATTAGAATTTTCTGGAGCCCTTTGAGTAATTTGCATTTTTCTCAGACTGCTTTTGTGATTTAATTTTGTTCTTGGTTATTTGCAGTTCTACTGTGACATATCTAGGTATAGATTTATTTTTATTTGTTTTGCTTGGGTAATCATCGGTCTTCTTAAATCTTTGATGTCTTTCATTAGCTCCAGAAAATTAATCATATTATTTCCAAATACTGTCTCTCTAACCCAATCTCTTTCTCTGTTTCTATGCAAGCCCAATTAGATATTTTGTTACTTTTCTCTGTATGTTACTTTTTTTTTTTTTTTTAGACAAGGTTGGCTGGGTCTTGGTGGCTCATGCCTATAATCCCAGCACTCTCAGAGGCTGAGGTGGGGGGATCACTTGAGCTCAGGCGTTCAAGACCAGCCTGGGAAACATAGCAAGACATTGTCTCCAGAAAAAAATTTAAAAATTAGCCGTGTCTGGTGGTATACACTCATAGTCCCAGCTATTCAGGAGGCTGGGGCAGGAAGATTACTTGAACTCAGGACATCAAGGCTGCAGTGGGCTATGATCACACCACTGCACTCCAGCGAGGGCTGAAGAGTGAGATACTGTCTCCAAATAAAATAAAATAAAATAAAATAAATATATATAGAGAGATGGGGTCTTGCTCTATCATCCAGGATGAAGCGCAGCAATGCAATCAAAGCTCACTATAACCTCGAACTCCTGGGCTGAAGGGATTCTCCCACTTCAGCCTCTCAAGTAGGTAGGAGTACAGGTATATACCACCACACCAGGCTAATATTTTATTTTTAAATTTTTTTTGCAGAGTCATGGTCTTGTTATGTTACCTGGGCTGGTCACAAAATCATAGCCTCAAGTGATCCTCCCACCACAGCCTTCCAAAGTACCGGGAATACAAGCATGAACCACTGAACCCAGCCTATCTTACATATTTCTTAACCTCTCTTATGTTTTCTACATCACCCTCTCTTTTGCATTTTTGACATTTTCTTCTGATAACTTTCTGTTTACTAATTCTCTCTTCAGCCTTGTCTAAGCTGCTCTTAATTTGCTCTTAGTTTTGTTGTTGTTGGTTTTGTTTTTGATTTTTAGAAGATCTGCTTTGTTTCTCAGGTAAGCCAGGCCATTTTTATAGATATGGTACCCTGTAGAAATTTTTCACCTTATAGTTTTTCTTTATCGATAGTAATAATACTTGCTGATATAATATCTGAAGTTTTTCAGGTATATTTATTATATTTGTTGTTTTTCTGCCTCTTGCCAGTGGTACCTTGAACTTGTGTGTGCCTAATTGTTGCTGTTTCTCAAGGGGCTACTTATTCTCTTTGGAAAATTATTTTCAGAATGGGGTTGCTTTTCAGAGAATATTAGCATTTGCTTCTTTCAGACCTTTAGGGGCATATATTCCAAAATTATTACCAACAAAATTTATAGCTTGAACTTTCTGAACAACCTAGTTGATGTGAATCTGGATGACAAATCACTGTGAGTTCTGGCTTATGGTTTAAAATGATCAGGGACAGGTTTACTCTTACCCTCAATTCTAAGGCACCTTTTCTTGCAGACCCTAGAGGTGAGGTTGTGGTTTCCTTTTACCTCTGTTTTATCCTTATACTTATGGTATAGTTCTTTAGGGTGTCAGCTTAAAGGAGGATAACATTCTATTTGAATCCTTGTCTGCATACTTTCAGATTCCCTTATTTAGCAAATTTCCACAAGACAATAGTTGCCTCAGTTCTGAGCTGCCCACATCTGGGTTGCATCCTTCATTTAGATTTTACTCTCTAATTCCTTACTCTACTGTCAGCTCTTCGATAATTTCATACATGCATACATACATATGTGTGTGTGTATATACATACACACAGTTGTTTACCAGTATTCATGAGGAATTGGTTCCAGAACACCCTCAGATACCAAAATCTGCAAATGCTTTAGTCCCTTACATAAAATAGCATAATATTTGCATATAACCTATGCACCTCGCATATACTTTAAATCATCTCTAGATTACTTACAATACCTAATACAATGTAAATCTTATGTGAATAGTTGTTTTACAGTATTGTTTTTATTTGTATTATTTTTATTATTGTTTTGTTACTTTTGTTGTTTTTAAAATATTTTTGATCTATAGTTGATTGAATTTCTAGATACAAAAGGCTGACAGTTCATATAAACATATGCACACAAACACACTCACATATACATTACATCCAATATACTTGTTTGATAGTGTTACTTCAAAAAACCTAGTATATAATCTTACATAGAACAGAATTCATTCATAAACTTATAAAATAAAGTATCTTCTTGTAACCAGTGTCTCCAATTCTACAAATAAGTTGACAAGCAACAAAACATAACAAGAATCTGAGCTGAAAAGATTTTGTAATCCAAGTATAGACTTGTTATTTGAGATAGTTGCTAGCATCTGACTATGAAAATACTCCAGTGGCCTTCTAGAGTAGTGGCAATGTGAAACTAAATGGCCCTAATATCCATGTGAAACTGTTACCCTGCTTGAGTTGAAACAATTTTTACTTAGAATAAAAAGCTGCATTAGAGATGCAGCTTTTACATTTAAAAGTAATTGCAAAAATTCAATGACTTTTGCACCAACCTATATACAAAACATCAGTACTGTTAACAGGTACTTAACTTTGTTTCCACCCTGAAAGACACAAGAGAAAACATATTCTGTGGTTTTAATGGCTGTAGGGAAGGGAAAAGGAAGGTTTCTTTTAATACTTGTTCTCCCACATACTTTCTGCAGCTTTGAAATTTAGTTTTTCTGTCTAAAATTTGAGAAAATTGCCTATTATATTCACTTTACAGGGTTGTTCAGAGATATATCGAAAAAATGTTATGAATACATCAAATATTTAAGCTATCAGCTACAGCTTCCCACACAAGATGACACACTTCTGCCTGAGCTTCCACTGTCCTGATATCTACTGTACTGAGCTAAATTCAGGTCTAGGCAATTAAAGACAATTAAAAAATGCTGCTGCATCAAGAGGCAATTTGATGTTTTGCCAAATAGCTTCTAAAATGGAATCCTGGGGAGGCTAGTCAGTCTATAATTAAGGGCATAAGATTGATATACAGAACTTTTAATTCCGTTTTATCAGTTGGCCCTAGATATATTTATTCTCCATTTCTTTTGTTTATGAAGAGTCCAAAAAGATAGTAAAGAGAATCAAGATGGGAACTGTACTAGTGGCCAGGAACTTAAAGTTTTCTATCACTGACTTGGAATAGCAAATTTTCCTGGGCCAATAGCACAGCCCTCCACCTGTGTCCTGAGGGTCAGTCATGGTCTCTTACAAATGAGGCTTCATCTAGGTAGCTCTGTTTCTATAATATAATGGCAGGTGTAAAGTTTTTTTTTTACATGAAAAAGGAGAAATAATTAACCATACATGATCATTTCTGTCCTTAGTATAACATATATGTTGCATACAAAAACACTAATCCAATACTGCACTGTGGGCTGGAAGGCACTTCCATTTGTAAGCTGACTTATGAGATATTGCAGTTTTTGCCTGTTATTTTGGAAAATGTTGATTTTTTCCCTTTTTTCTTCATTGCTTGATCTCATCCTACTATATTACCACTCAACTAGGACAGATTCTCAAATGTTTCTATCATGTGAATGTAAATATAATTTGCCTGATCACTTTTATTAGAGGCTTCTAAAATAACATTCTAATAAAATCAATTCCTAAGAATAATTTTGTTAATAATTAATAATTAAAATATCACATGTACTAAGATCCAGATACTTTATGAGCTTAATCTCTAGCCCTCAATACCATGCTGTTTCCCTGTTAACATAGGTGAGAAAACATTTTCCAAAGGTGGGATTGTAGAGATTGAAACCTACGTTCATCTGATACCAAAATTCAAGTTCACCTTCACTGCAACACCTTGGAAAATACCATTGAGTTAATGGTATTTCATGCTTATTGACAGATGAATTGACATGGAACCTCGAATATATTCTACTTTCATTATTAAAAAATATCTTCAGAAAAAGGAAAATACTAATTTGTACAGTGACAGCACCACCCACAAGTAGGGGTAGAACTTTATTTTCTTCCAAACATTTTCTGTTATGTAAATATAGGCATTATACATTTCTACAGGAATTTATTCTGTCTCTAAAGGAATATAGCAAAATCACTATTTGCTTCCGGATTTTCATTGGAACTGGACATTTCAGCTTTACATTAGCTATCATTAGTCAGAGTCACTGAATTTGGACAGTACTGATTTATAAACCTCTTCACCCTATAATCCCAGCACTTTGGGAAGCCAAAGTGGATAATCTGTGGTCGGAAGTTTGATACCAGCCTGGCCAACATGAGGGAACGTCTCTACTAAAAATACAAAAATTAGCCGGACATGATGGTGAGCACCTGCAATCCCAGCTACTCAGGAGTCTGAGGCAGAGGAATCACTTGAATCCAGGAGGTGGAGGTTGCGGTGAGCCAAGATTGTGCCACTGCACTCCATCCTGGGTGACAGAGTAAGACTCTGTTTCAATAAACAAACAAACAAATAAATAAATACAAATAGAAAACTCTCCATAAGTTATTCAGTCGATATTGAAAATTAGATATTTTATCTAGTCACACTAAGTTAGAAAATTTTACAATATATAACCTATTTAAATATATTTCTAAAAGTGAAGCATTTTCTTGGAGGCTAGGGCCCTGGTACACACCTCTGTATTCCTAATGCCAAGTGCAATGCCTAACACAAATTGGGAATTCAATAAATATTTGGTGCCCTGAAATGTTGACACATTATCCCAGAAAGTGCCTCCAAAGGTCATTTTCCTATTAGGCCTTATGAACTGTTCAGAGTAAAGCATGTCTTAAAATATAAATATAAAAGTAGCTGGACTAGAAGTAGATGAAATATAAATGCAGAGAAAGGCAATCAGAAAAATCTTCAGAAAGAGTATGGCAATAGATCAACTTTTCAGTACCTAATCACAACACTTCTTAATTATCATTAATAAGTACTACAGGGGGCCCTTGTAAGGGCATTAGTACATTTATTGGTCATTTTATTCATTGTCGTTTTACATATGCTTTGGTGCTATGTTTTAATTCAGCAGATGATAGTTGAGGTAATACGTTTGTCAGGATATCAGTGAGTTTTTATCATAATGTTTTTGCCATCATTTTTTGGTTCCATAGTATTTGCTCTGAAATTTTAAACCACATCTATTTTCCTCTTCAAGAAGTAAATATAGCTCATTGAACACACCTGTAGCTCTGGTGGTTTCTGTGTCTTTCTTCGTAGTCAGAGCCTGGCCTACATGCCAGGAACCATGTCGAAGGGATCTGCAGTTGGTATTGATCTTGACACCGCATACTCTTGTGTGGGTGTTTTCCAGCATGGAAAAATAGAGATAATTGCTAATGTTCAGGGAAACTGGACACTCCAAGCTATGTCACCTTTATGGACACTGAATGATTGAACCATGATGCCACAAAGAATCAAGTGCAATGAACCCCACTAACGTGATTTTTGATGCCAAACATCTGATTGGATGCAGATTTGATGATGCTGTTGTCTAGTCTGATATGAAGCATTGGCCTTTCATGATGGTGAATGATGTTGGCAGGACCGAAGTTCAAGTAGAAAACAAGGGAAAGACCAAAAATTTCTATCCAGAGGAGCTGTCCTCCATGGTTCTGACAAAGATTAAAGAAATTACAGAAGCCTATCTTGGAAAGATTGCTACCAAAGCTGTGGTCACAGTGCCACCTTACTTTAATGACTCTCAGCATCAGGCTATCAAAGATACTGGAACTATTGCTGATCTCAATGTACTTAGAATTATCAGTGAGCCAATTGCTGCTGATATTGCTTATGGCTTAGACAAAAAGGTTGGTGCTGAAAGAAACCTGCTTGTCTTTGACCTGGGAGGTGGCACTTTTGATTTGTCAATCCTCACTATTGAGAATGGAATCTTTGAGGTCAAATCTATAGCCAGAGACACCCACTTGGGTGGAGAAGACTTTGACAACCGAATTGTCAGCCATTTTATTGCTGAGTTCAAGCACAAGCGTAAGAAGGATATCAGTGAGAAGAGAGCTGTAGGATGCTTCCGTATTGCTTGTGAACATGCTAAGCATACTCTCTCTTCCAGCAACCAGGCCATTTTTGAGATAGATTCTCTCCATGAAGGAATCAACTTCTGTACATTCATTACCTGTGCCCAATTTGAAGAACTGAATGCTGACCTGTTCCATGGCATTCTGTGCTCCGTAGAGAAAGCTCTTCAAGATGCCAAACTAAGCAAGTCAGACTCATGATACTGTCCTGGTTGGTGGTTCTACTCATATCCCCAAGATTCAGAAACTTCTCCAAGACTTACTCAAGTGAAAAGAACTGAATAAGAGCATCAAGCCATATGAAGCTGTTGCTTATGTTGCAGCCGTCCAGGCAGCCATCCTATCTGCAGACGAATCTGAAAATGTTCAAGATTTGCTGCTCTTGGATGTCACTCCTCTTTCCCTTGGTATTGAAACTGCTGGTGGAGTCATGACTGTCCTCATCAAGTGTAACACTACAGTTCTTACCAAGCAGACACAGACCTTCATTATCTATTCTGACAACCAGCCTGGTATGCTGATTCAGGTTTATGAAGGTGATTGTGCTATGACCAAGGATGACAACCTGCTTGACAAGTTTGAACTCACAGGCATACCTCCTGACCCCATGGTGTTCCTCAGATTGAAGTCACTTTTGGCCATGATGCCAATGGCATCCTCAATGTATCTACTGTGAACAAGAGTACAGGAAAAGAGAACAAAGATTACTATCACTAATGACAAGGGCCATTTGAGCAAGGAAGACATGGAATATATGGATCAGAAAGCTGAGAAATACACAGCTGAAGCTGAGAGGCAGAGGGACAAAGTGTCATCCAATAATTCACTTGAGTCCTATGCGTTCAACATGAAAGCAAGTGTCAAAGATGAGAAGCTTCAAGGCAAGATTAACGGTGAGGACAAACAGAAGATTCTAGACAAGTGTAATGAAATAATCAACTGGCTTGATAAGAGTCAGACTGCCAAGAAGGAAGAATTTCAACATCAGCAGAAATAGCTGGAGAAAGTCTGCAACACCATCATTACCAAGCTGTACCAGAGTGCAGAAGGAATGGGGGATTCCCTGGTGCTGGAGCTCCTCCCTCTAGTGGTGCTTCTTCAGGACCCACCATTGAAAAAGTTGATTAAGCCAACATAAATATAGATGTAGCATTGTTGCACACATGTAAAACATTGAAGGACTTACATTTGCAGCAAATTCTGTGGCAGTTTTTAAAAGTTCAGCTGCCATAGTAAGTTACTGGGCATTCTCAATACTTGACTATGGAACATGTGCACAGGGAAGGGAAATAACATTGCATTTTATAAGTACTGTATTGTAGGTGGAAAACGCAATGTCTTAAGCTATTTAAAACAGGCACAAGAATATATAATTTAACACTTTGTTAAGAATATATCTCTAAAAGTTACAGAGATATAAGCGCTTGCAATTTTTATAAATTATTAGTGACAAAATGCAATCATGAAGGTATAACTACAATAAAATTGGGCTTCTCTATTTCCCTTAAAAGTTGGGTTGGAATTATGATTATATATAGTAAGTATGAAAAAAATCATCTATGTGGCAATTTGGGAGCTGGGAAAATATCCCATCTACAGTACTTTATTATAATAATTTAATTTGTACCATTGTAAGCCCTATTCTTACCAATTGACTAGGGTGATATGTACCTCTTCTGAACTTCTTAACCACCTATTATTTATTCAATGCAGTCCATCATTAGCACATAACCTCATGTTGTTCAGTATTTTTTATATGAATTTCTGCCTCCCAGCAATACACACAAACACACATATGCATACACATAATTATATTATAAACTCCTTCATAAGCAGGGATTGGGATTAATACATTATGACATTCCACTTTTGTTCAGTGCTGACAAAGAGCAGATACTCAATAAGCGTCTGTATTGTTTGTGGTTTGACCCACGTGTTATAATAGTTAACAATGATTTTTGTTTTCCTTGATAATTATTAGAACCTCTCTATCTTAGAGGCTACTGTGTTCACAGTGACTGCTTAAATTGTTAAAAATGATGGCATTTGGACACAGGGTTGGATGAGATGGGCAGCCTCTAGGTAAAATAAAGGTTTAATTTCATTTAGATATCTGTTTCAGAAGGGATTTATAAACCAAAGCTAAGTGCACAAAGTGAAAGGCGTTTTGGAAATTGTATGGTTTATTTGATCAGTTTCTAAAGGAACTTGTTTAATTCTAGTTTCTGAATAGATTCTGTGGTTGCAGTTGTCTTATTTTGCTAACTAAAATATGTAATATAGAAAATATGCAATTGCAATTTTGGGAATACATTCATCATATTTTCAGCACAAGTGATCTCCAAAATATCTGCTCAGTATCCTAAAAGTGCACTGATAAATATAACTGTTATTCTTGATAAAAGATATGATTCCATGGTATCTGAAAAATTGTCTGTTTTTAGATGATTTAAGAGTCTGTATTCTAATTTGATCAAGATTACTTTAAAATTTAAAATTTAACTTTTGGAAAACTGACATATCATGATATATATTTGGCTATTCCCAATCACAATACATTATTTTGCTTTAACTCCCACATAGGTATTTTTTCATATAGTTTCCCTTATGAAACTGGCTCTTACTACATAAATAAAGTAAACCTTGTTGCAGTAATATTGCTTTATTTGGGGATTTGAGTGGGAAGAAGGGTAAATATTTCCATTTTACTAAAATCATGTATACCAGTTTTTAACTCTGATTTAAGGTTCTTTCCATAAAACTGGTTATGATGGGAAAGAAGTTCTTGTGTACCTGATTTTCAGGGTAAGGAAAACAAAAATGTTAAGCTCAGTTACTGAAAACAATTTTTACTTGTTCCATATACCTGCTTAAGAAAGGCCTTAGAATAATCATATTTTATAGACAAAGTCAAATTTAGAGACATCTAAACAAATCCTCTCATTTCACAAAGGCTCAAAGAAGCCAAGTGACTAAAACTAGATTCCACAGTTAATGGAAAAGCTGAAAACTGAAGGTAGGCCTTCAACACTACCATCCCTTAGTATTAACCAACTGAAGGAAAAATGTAAAAATGCAGAGTGGTGAAATAGCTCACAACAAAGAGTAATTCACCAAGAGTCTGGCATCCCAAAGTAAATCCAAGTTACATTATTGATGCTTTGCCTAATAATTTTATATCCCTACCAACTATCCTCACTGACCTTGTTCCTTTCTAAATTTATTGTTTTCCCAGTCTCAACTTTTGCTGCATCTTTTGGGCCCTTAGGCTAACCTGCAATTATTAGCTTTCGTTTGACAAGACGTGAGTAGGGCTGTTTCTTAAGCCAGAAACTATAGTGATTTCCCTTGATCCCATAAACACGTACAAGTCTCCCCCACAATTAAAGTACTTATTAGACTTTTTGTCTCCCTCTGAAAAATGTTTCCTCTCCTAAAGTTCAGAATCAAGCCCCCCCGACACACATACAAAAAATCCTAGTTACATAAAAAACAAATGCAAAATGTGAATTTTGTTTGAAACCTCATTTACATGAAGCAGCTCGTTTATATCCTAATTTGAGCCAATTATTAAAAGTGAATACTGATTAGGGAGCAGATGATATGAAGTAATCATTTTAACTTTGTATGGTAGAATCTTGTTATGGTGTATGTTTAAAATGTCATTATAATTCAAGGTGTATTAAGAAGTACTTACCAGAGCAGGACTTCTAGAATGGCAGGATGGGAACCTTGGTGAATTCTTTCTCTCACAAAAGCTATAAAAATACTTGCAAAACTACAAAAATCAACTGTTTTAGAATTCTGGAAATTAACCAAAGATACAGATTTAGCTTAAAAGATATTCATTTAAAAAAGGTTTACTGAACTTCGGTTAGAACAGTGGGATCTATGTTGTTTTAACCTGGGGCTACTTTTATTTCCCTCTCACCACAGTAATGGAGCACAGTAACCATGAAAAGCTGGCACCCAGTAAAGAGGGGACTGATTTGTTTTGGAGCTTCATGTAAAGCCCCATCCTTAGAACACTCAATATTTCAACAGTATTTCCAATGATTTATTTGAAACCCATTATTTCCAGGGCTTTGGGCTATTTATCCTGACTCTGAGTTCACTTCTTCAGAAAAAGTGTTATCTCCAGAGTTTTGCAAACAGTAACGTGAGCTGAATTCAATAACATTGCAGTTGCCTAAGCCTATGAACTCAGTTGCAACAAACAAGAAGCTGGCTAAAAATTTAAAAGGAATACATTGGTAATGGGAAAAGGACCAACATAAGGAACTCTAAAATGCTCCAACGTATTTCAGGAGATCTAAAAGGCTGCACAAATGCGTGTGCCTGCACATGTGCCAAGAAAGCTCAGAGAGGATATCAACAACTCATCTCTATCTAACTTTGATGCCAGACTCAAGCAGGAAGTAAAAGCTAATATTAACTTGTAAATTCTCTGAAATTTGAAGGTGCAATCTCCAACAAAAATCCCCTTGGAACAGGGTGGAAGAAAAACTGGCTCATAGCATTTAATAGAATATTCTGAACAATCATTAGCTGACTACAAACAATGCTTATTCAGGGGCAACTCTTAAGAAGTAAGGCTTAAAAAGAAAAAAAAATATCGAAGAAAAATGCTACCAGAGAAAATAGCAGCCACACATTGCAAGGAATACAGAATCTATAGAAGTATCCTAGGAAAGTAACTGAAGCAAGCAGGAAAGAGGATCAAATCTCATAAACAACAATAAACACTAGACGTTGGCATAGATCTGATTTCAAAGTCACTACAATACGTTATTTAAAATGTCCCAGTTTCAACAAGAAATTGCAAGACATGCAAAGAAACAGGAAAGTATGCAAGGTGCAGTGGCTCACACCAGTAATCCTAGCACTTTGGGAGGCCAAGGTGGGTGGATCACTTGAGGTCAACAGTTTGAGACCAGTCTGACCAACATGGTGAAACCCTGTCTCTACTAAAAATACAAAAAATAACCGCGTATTGTGGCAGGCACCTGTAATCCCAGCTGCTCTGGGGGCTGAGGCATGAGAATCACTTGAACCCGGGAGGTGGAGATTGCAGTGAACTGAGATCG
>NW_016107850.1:990227-1008866 GCF_001604975.1 Cebus imitator
AAAAAAAAAAAAAAAAGAAGAAAGAAAGAAAGAAAAAGAAAAAGAAAAGAAAAGAAACAAGAAAGTATGGCATATAGGCAGGAATAAAAGAAGTCAATAGAAAGTGTACTGAGGGCGCAGAGATGATGGACTTATCAGATAAAGAGTTTAAATCAGCTGTATAAATACATTTGAAGAACTAAAGAAGACCATATTTAAAGAATTAAAGAAAATTATAATGATAATGCTCACCAAATAGAGAAAATCAATACAGAGATACAAATTAATATTTAAAAAAACAAACATTCTGAAGTTGAAAAGCACAATAGCTGAAATGGTAAATTCATTAGATAGGCTTAATAGTACATTTCAGAAGAGATAAGAAAGAAACAGTAAACTTGAAGATAAGTCAAAAGAGATGATCCCATATGAAGAACAAAGAGAATAAAGGAAAATGGGAGCCTTAGAGGCCTGTGAGACACCACCAAATTATGCATAACAGGAGTCCAGAAGGATAGGATAGAAAGACACAGAAAAGATATTTGAAGAATCAATGGCTGAAATTTTCCCAAATTTTATAGAAAACACTAATTTACACATCCAAAAGATCAATGAACATCAATTAGGATATATGCAGAGATACACACCTAGATACTTCATAGTTTAGTTGAAAGGCAATGACAAAGAGCAAATTTGTATCCCAGAACTTAAATAATAAAAAAGCCAGTAAAAGAAAATAAAAACATAGTAAAAAAAATCCAAAAAGAATTTAATGAGTTATAATAACTACCTTACTTAATTATGTTATGCTTAATTGCTTGGCATATAGCTGGAACCCAATATATTGTACCTATATCTATTATTAGCTTTATTTTCGTTATTGTGATTGTATTCATAGCATAAAATCATTTCATCAAGGCCACAGCTTTGCTCTAGTAGTCACTGAATAAAAAAAGGCAATTGGTAAGAAAGTAAGGTGAGTCTAGGTTTAAATTTGCTGTTCCACTACTTTTTTCTTTATTTACTCTTTTATTTTTTCTATTAATTATCACCTATGTGTACTGTCAAATTAACTGCTTTTTTTCAAATAGTTTTAACACTTGTCTGAAAAATATTGCTAGGGAACATGAGATAAGGCTAGAAGTGTCATATAATGGCACTTGAAATCTCTTGTAATATTTTTTGCTTACTTCAAAGTATAAATTAGACAGCTCTTAATTTCATTGTTAGAATAGTTTACAACACAATTAAGTACAGTCTTAGATTCTCTCACTACAGTTGCCAACTTTTGTTCAGTCATTTATGTAACAAGTTAAATAGAGCTTACAATGATGTATAAACAACATTATGAGTCACTGAAAATGAAACTTTCAGGTGAATAATCCATAGTAAAAGCCAATTGAGTAACTTGTCATAGTATTACATGCTAAAGAGTTGATTTATGAAACATTGGTCTTCAAAAATTGCCTTAATATTTTTCAATGAAATAAGTTTGGGGAAGTGGCCATTTAATTTTCCTGTTCCACTTAAATGACAAGAAGCTTACCTTACTCTGTTGAATTTAAACTCAGAAAATATACATGTATGTTATGTTATGTTATGTTACACTATATTGCATTATATTTGAACCAATATACTACTTCCAGAACATTTGTTTTGGTACATGTGAAAATATGTAATTTACATTTTAATATGTATAATATCTTTTTACTTGTAGATAGTGGTTTGGTTTAATGTAATACTAAAAATAATAATAACTTTAAAATTATATAGAAAGTTAAAATTTACTAAATATTTTGACATTTAGCTTTTAATATTCACAAATAACTGTGGAGTAGATGCTAAGTGAGATATTACAGGTTAAAATACTTACCAAGATAGGTACACAATAAAAGTTAGTCATTTATAAAAGAGAACCTAGTTTTAGAGACAACCAGTGACTTACCAAAATCAAAATATTAGTATAACATTACTTAAGAGTCATTTGATCAAAAAGACTTAGTTAAAAAAGGGTATTTCTTAGAATTAATGCTAAGGGAAACTACCAAGCTTTAAATATATCATTAACTTATTAATATTTAGCTTTTATATAATTTTCTATTGAACAATTTCCTTTCTATTAGTATCCAAACAAATTATACTATAAAGTTTAGTGGACATAATTTGTCATCTTATTTACTCCAATTGCCCTTCAACAGAACACTGAGGTTGATTACAATGGTAATCACTTTTTTTCATTTAAAGGGGAATTAATTCCCCTTTAAAGTTTTGTTCTATAGAATTTTGAGGAGAAAATAGTTTTTTTCTTAGCCAGTGAAGGCTTTTATGTTCTAAGACCAAACTTGATCTAGAATAAGAAAACCTCTTGCTCTTCAGAAGACAGCCTGATTTAATTATCCTATGTGTACTCTAAGTACTAACTCAGAATACTCTTTCTGCTTCATTCTAAATAGAGTAAAAATCCACAATTGCCATGATCTTACAATTACATAAAAAACAACAATATAAAATCTTCAGTGGCTTGGCTAATTTGCAATTGTACATGTTCCCATAAAGACTTGTATATCCCATAACATATTACCACAGAATAAAAATACAAATAAACAGGATGAAAATAAAAATTCGATCTCCAATATCTATGTTACTAAGTATTTCTCAGTGAAAAAAACCCCATTGGAAAATCAATCTCATTCTTGATTGTCTTGTTGATGCTCTTCTTTAAAAATAAACAATGGCATTGGGTCATGGGAAAACTTAATTCATTATGTTTACTTTGAGGATTTGATGTTATGTGAACATTGAGTAAGCAGCTTGTATTTACTATATTTTGAATGCAAAATAACTAAATAGCAAATATTTTTTATTTTTGATATGTTTTATTTGAAACATAAAACAGACTTTAGCATACAAGGAGTATGGAAATTTGACTAAAGAGGAAAAGAAAAAAACTAACTTTTAATGATTAGTCCAGTGAACCGTTTACTACACAGTTCAAGCACTCTGTTAGGAGTACATAGAGAAAAATGTGAACTTTCTTTCTTTCTTTCTTTTTTTCCGAGGCTCACTCTATCACCAGGCTGGAGTGCAGTGGTGCAATCTCGGCTCGCTACAAGCTCTGACTTTCTGGTTCAAGAGATTCTCCTGCCTCAGCCTCCTGAGTAGCTGGGATTACATGCACGAGCCACCGCGCCCAACTAATTTTTGTATTTTTGGTAGAGACAGGGTTTCACCATGTTGGCGAGGATGGTCTCGATCTCCTGATCTCGTAATCTGCCTGCCTCCCAAAGTGTTGGGATTACAGGCCTGAGCCATCTATTTGGCTTATGAAAGACATCTTTCAATATTGAGTTAATGCCCTTTAAGATAAAGGCTTAGTAGGCTATTTTTATTTATCACGTAATGTTTAAGAGTGGGGATTATGGGTATATGGTCCTTTCATTCTAAGCAAATTTTTTTTTAACGTTCACTTAGATGGCAACAAGGAAAAAATGTCTTCTGAGTTATTAAATTAATATGTAATTAATTAGTAGGTTTTTCATCTATGATCTCTTGCTGGGACTAACCAAACTGATTATAAAGATTATAGGAGCATAAAAGCACATATGAAATGTAACACTATTGTATGAAACAGAAATTCTTATTTTCATCTCCCTATCATTGACAAAAGCACTAAACTTATATCTTCATAATGATACTTTCAGATTTTGAGTAACTTGTTCAAAGTGGTATAACTAGGTATCTTAATTATGGAATCTTAAGACATAAAAGCCAACCTCAAACAAATCTAATTCAAGCTCTTATTCCAGTCATAAATTCCTTGCAAAACCAGCAGTGATGGCTGGTGGTGTCCTTTCTTTGAAAGATAGAGCTTTTATTGAACCGTAAGCTGATTCTTTCTATATCTTTTACCATTTATCTTGCTTTTGTCTTTGGAAGCATATAAGCATGAAAATTCTTCAAGTCTTTGAAGATATGATCCCTCCCATTTCTCTTTAATTTAATTTATAATCGCATGATAGCAGAGGCATTACAATCTGGGCTTTCAAACTGCCTTAGGCGGGTGTTAATAGAGTCTGAACTGAACTGAAACAAAATTATTTTGAGTAAAGCTATAGTTCTAAAACAGTGTGCATCAGCTAGGATAATGTACAGTACTAATAAGTATACAATAACTATTAACTATTAGTATTATAGTAAGGCATGGAGAAGTTACCCTTAAATATAGAAAGGACTATTTCCTTAGTTATGTTACTCTGTTTCTAGAGCTATATCAAGACATAAAGCAAGAATCAATGTATTTTTTTTTTCTGGAATATAGTATGTTTAACATTTCCATGGGTCGGTGGCAGAAATAGAATTCTGGCTAGCTGGGAAAATGGGACCTTTAAATATCACTGATACGAAGATGGATATTAGCCTTTTGTGGCCCTAAAATGAGGTAAAATTGTGTACTTCAATTTATCTTACCTGCAAAGTGGGAAAAATATAAAACTGTGCTTATACATTGGTTGTGTGGATTGAATAAGATAAATGGACAGAGTAAGTGTTCAATTAAAGTTAGCTACTATAATTCTTGTTATAAGCATTTCCTTCACCATCGTAATTGAACCCAGTCAAAAGGCTCTTTGGATAGACATACAGGCTTTGGGGGGAAAGTCCATGATGTCAGGGCTGAGACTTAGCTCTCTAGGAATTGGCACATTAGCAGATAATATAAAAATCACTGAAAGTTTCCAAGGCTGGTCATGGTGGCTCATCCTTGTATTTTCAGCACTTTGTGAAGCTGAGGTAGGTAGATTGCTTTAGCCCAGGAGTTTATGATCAGCTTAGGCAACATGGTGAAACCCTGTTGAAAGAAAGGAAAGGAAGGAAAGAAAGGAAAGGAAGGAAGGAAGGAAGGAAGGAAGGAAGGAATGAAGGAAGGAAGGAAGGAAAGAAGGAAGGAAGGAAGGAAGGAGAGAGAAAAAAGAAAGAGAAAGAAAAGAAGCAAAGAGAGAGAAAGAAAGAAGGAAAGAAAGAAAGAAGGAGGAAGGAAAAGGAAAGAAAAAAGAAAGAGGAGCGAGAGAAAGAAAGCAAGAAAAAGAAGGAAAGAGAAAGAAAGAAAGAAGAAAGAAAGAAAAAGAAAGAGAAAGGAAGAAAGAAAGAAGGAAAGATTCCATGAAGGAATGAGATTTAAGAAGAAAAATAAAAAATGAGGAGAATCTTCAAATCATCAGTACTGGACACTCCAGAGGAAACTCTAGTCTCACTTGAGAAGACAGAGGACGTCTCCTCTTAAGGAAGAAAACGTAGGAGGTGTGTCCCATAGTTGGCAGTAGAACACTGATAGTATTTGAACTTTTGGTGCATTTTCTTTATGGATTAAATAAGGATAGAATATGTATAACACTTGGAACAATGTCAGGCCCTGAGTAAAAACTCAGGTGTTGGCTGTTATTATTTAGCTTTGACAGTGCTGCCTATCTGCCTGTAGTAAAATTATTTTTGCAAGCAGAATTGGAATGTTAACTAAAATTACATGATTTATTTATTTTGTGTATGTATTGGAGAATTAAACCAGTAATTAATATGTAAAACTTGCATATTTCTAAGGAGGATAGAAGAGACAAACAGCAAAGGATAACCAGAGGTAGAAGACTCTAGATATAAGAACAAAAATCAGGACGTCTTCATTATAATTTAAATATACTGATGCCATTATTCTTTTTATACTTAGAATTGAAATTTACCCAGTAAATAAATTTTTTCTCTAGGATAAATAGCCCACAGTGAAGTGATTAAGGATATTGGTAAAGGGAAAGGGCATATTGGGAGAAGACATTTCAACCCCAAAGTAATTATTCACAAGTGAAGATGTGTGGGCCTGGGAATTTTCAAGAATGTCACCTCATGAACTGATTTACAAAGGGGAAGGAGGCCTTCATTTATCCATTTAAAAAAAAAAAGACCAGATATAGGAGTAGATGCTAGGTATATACAAGTACATAAGACTGACCAGTTACTGCTAAGCTTTTCAGAGGGAAGTTTTTTGGTGAATGCCTGAGGACAGGAATTAAGGCATCAGTATATAGACTTAAGATCAGCTCAATGGAATATGTGAGCCCTGTAGATGACAAACATAAGTAAAAAAGAAAGATAAGAGATAGCTGTTTTACAGAAGGACTCTGTGAAGGGGACAGGGACAAGTATTGCTTTTTCAATGTTTAGATAACAAAGTGTGCCACAGTTATAAAGGGGCATTTTCCTAATTTACTCAAGGAACAGAGCTAAGTACAGTGAAGACTGAAACAAACGCAGCATCATGTGGTCTCTTGAGGGTTTGTAGATTTGGCAGCCCTCAGTAACAGCACTCTGGAGAGGTAACCAGCATTCTCACGGAAGGCACCGGTGGTGAAATGGCAAAGCATCTGCGGAGACCACAATGCCTGGTGGGAGACTGTGGATGCCCAACAGACATGGCGGTACTCAGCAGATGCTGAGCAAATGATGATGGATACCCATGGCAGATGATGGATGCCCAGCAGATACTGTAAATGATGGCAGGTGATGGTGGATACTTGTGTGCTCCATGAAAGCCCAGAGGAGTTGCAGCAATGCATCATGATCATATATGAGAACCCCTGGGGACTTCTAGAAATACTTAGTGGAAAATGAGTATACTTTTTCTGGAAGGCTGGACAACAAGCCAGTGAATGTGGAGTATCAGCATGAAAGCCATCTCTTCTGTGCTCACAACTGTGATGCCTGTCACAAATGTAAATACTTTTAGGGACCAGGTAGGTAGTATCAGTGGGTAGGACAGCTGGGTCTAAGAAGATGGGGAGTGGTAGAAAACACAGCAAAGTTAGAACTCACTCTTAAAAGGTATTCAAATTATAAAGTTTAAAAAGTGTTGGCTAAGTCAAAACAAAATTTATCTGCAGGCAAAATTCAGCCAAAGAGCCACTAGAACAATCTGTTCCAATGCCCTGGAGCTTAATATGTCATCTATCTAGGGATGTGGTACCACCTTTATTCACATAAGAAAATTGTTTCACTTTGAGAATGAATTCTAGCTATACAAATTTTGGAGGTATTTAATATATATGAGAAGATTGTCTTCTATCATTCATTAACCATTTCAAAGAAATCAGGGAGATTCTGTTTATTACATGTTTATTTTCATAAACTGTATATGTTTCCAGAACATTTAGGACAACTTAGACTCCATAGAATAACTTTTGATGGAATTCTTGAAAATCCCCAGGGATGACAGTGGAAAATATGATGGATCTATACTTTCTAGATCTATTCCCAAACCTTCTTTCCCACATGTAGTTCTGAACTCTAGGTTTGACAATCTCTACCTTTTACAAAAAGGCATACATCTCTAGGAAAAGGGGATTAGGATTTAAGGAATTCTTCAAAAGAAATGAAGACAAAACTAGAAACACTCCAGGAAGATTTATAAGCATATATTCCATTTTAATGGAATAACTAAATTTCAAAGATAATTCACTGTCATATATATATATATATATATATATATATATATATATATGGAGAGAGAGAGAGACAGATACAAACAGAGAGATAGAGTAATTTTTGGAGGAGAGGGTGCCTTATTAGGCAGTTCTATGTTTTAATGTAGTTATTCATTAAAGGAACATTCTAAGTGACATATAACATGAAGCGATGAATACAAGCAAGGGCTTTGGAGCTTGTTAGGCCTATGCTTAATAATCAGTTGTGCTACTGAAACGTTCTAAGGTCTTGGACATATTACTTAAGTCTTCTATACATTCCTTTATTTAAAATATGAAAAAATAGATAATACACATTCCTTTGGAAGAGTTAAATTAGTTAACACATGCGAAATTCTTTGCAGAATGCCCGGGGAAATAGTATGTTCTCAGTTAATGTATTTATTTTTAATGTAAAGATGAAATGAGTTGATTGTAGTCTAGGGCTTTACATAGTTACTAGTCAACAATTTTAGTTCTCTCCCTTCCAGTATTCAAATCCTTCCAAATTTCCATGAACATGCTTAACCAGTTGGTTAGTTTCCTTTGTACATAGATAATCTTATGTTTTAATAAAAAGCAACCCTTTTATAACTTCCACAGGAATTTTAGCTACCAGACTTATTCTCATTCACAGGTTTTTTTATTCAGGTGAACAGAAAACCAAGCCTAATACATTTACATTCTCAAAGGATTCAAATTAAGTATTTGGATAATTATTACTACTGGCCCTAACTTAGAAAGATAAGCAAAACACTATAAAGAATTTTAAATGCCTTAAAATTATATTGGTGTTTACTTGCTTTAATTCATTAAAGTGGCTTTAATTACATTATGTAATTTTCAATTTCTGAAAGCACTTCCTCTAATTAAGAAAAAAATGCATAATGCATTTCCATAACAAAGTAACCTAAAATCTACTTCTGGCACAGATGTTTGATTGCATGGGTTGCATGCTAGTAATGAAGAGAGAAACCTATGTCTCCTATATTCTCTGTATGTCTAGTTTGATTGAGGTCTTGCAAATGATTATAAATATGCTGTTGTCTGAAAAGAAATTATGGCTATTAGAAAGAGGATGTGGGCCAGATGTGGTGACTCATGCCTGTAATCACAGCAGTTTGGGAGGCCGAGGTGGGAGGATTGCTTGATCCCAGGACTTTGAGATCAGCCTGGGCAACACAGTGAGACCCTATCTCTACAAATAAATAATAACAACAACAACAGCAACAAATTAGTAGGACATGGTGGCATGCACCTGTGGTCCCAACTACTCAGGAGGCTGAGGCAGGAGGATTGCCTAAGCCCAGGAGGTCAAGGCTGCAGTGAGCTGTGATGGCACCACCACACTCCAGCCTGGGTGACAGACTAAGAATCTGTCTCAAAAAAGAAAAAAAAGAGGATGTGGGATTGTGTATTTCCATTGTAGTAAATTAAATAACACATATGAAAGCATCATGAGTGCTCAATAGCACATATTATATGGTAATGTATAGATAGAGAATCAGAAGTTCAAGAATGAACTCCCTGTACTTGTATAAATTAATCCAATTGCTTTGAAAAAGAAATTACTTTCATTTTGTAGCCTCAAATATTGGTAGGTAAAAATCACCCAAGAAGAAGGCTATAGAAACTTGCTGGAGGACACTTCCTTTGTGGAACATCCATTTCAAAACCACATAGAAATGTGTAATAATAATAATAAATTGCAGTTTAATCCTGCAAAGCTACATAGATTGGCAAGTATTGACTTAAATAGTTAACATTTCTTTTTACCTGTTGCTTTTTGCTTATTACTGGAAAGGATATTTTTCCAGTTGCTTCCCTCTCCTTACTCCCAATGTATCTGTGTCTATGAATGACTGTCAATTTCCAAAGTCAGGGTACCATCCAGATTTTTAATAATTGTTTTGCACATTGTGAAGGAATCTTTAACATGGGGCAGTAAGTCCAAATATCTGTGTATGAATGTAATACTTACTACGTATCAGTACTGATATTGATTTAAATGTGTTGTTTTTTCTCCATTGGTGATTTGCTTGTTAATGGAGCATTAATTTGTTTAGTAATATTTGTGTTTCTTCTGTTTTGTTAAAGGGTAGCTGGCATAGAAGACTTATATACTTGAAAATCTCAGAAAAAAACATATGTTTTTGAAAGACCTAATGGATAACAAAACACATTTTTTTTTAAGAGACAGGTTCTCATTCTGTTGCCCAGGATGGAGCGCAGTGGCATGATCACAGGTTACTGCAGCCTCAAATTCCCAGGCTCAACTCATCCTCTTACCTCAGCCTCATAAGTAGCTGGGACTACTGGAATGCTACTATGCGGGGCTATTTTTAAATTCTTTGTAGTGATAGGAGTCTCACTATGTTGCCCAGGCTATTCCAATACTTTTGGCCTCAAATGGTCCTCCTGTCTCAGCCTCTGAAACCTCTGGGATTACAGGCATGAACCACCATGCCCAACCAGATAACAAACACCTTTAAGTTGGACATTCACCATTATTGTAAATGTTATTTCCTTTTGAGACTTATATACTGGTGTTTAAAAACCAAAATAAACTGGGATAACATGTTGTATTTTCCAATGAATAAAATACATGTGATAATATTCAATTGTGTACATTGAGTTGAATAAATTGATGTAATTTCACTATGTATGAGTGTGATCATTATTATTAAAACTTTGGGTAGCAAATCTGTTTACAGAAGAAAGAGGCATAGGATTACATAAACATGTGACTGAGCAAAGGCTTATTATTTCCATGTTTGTGTGTTTGTGTTTTCTAAGGTTTTATTCCTCCTAACCTTACCATGTGGAGAACACACACCTATCTCTTTACAGGAATCTTAGTAGGCTGGCAAGAAGTAGAGAGGTGGTTTCCTAATACGCGTTAGCAGACATATTTAGGCTAGGTATTGTTTTTGTTAAATAATAAAATGGTGATTGCAAATTGAAATTGTAGAATATAACATAATCCTGTTAGCAAAATTTCAATTAAACACATTTGAACTATTTGATACCTATACATTGGTGATTTTAAGCACACAAGGAAAAAAAATTTATGTTGGTGAATATAAACATTCAGTGATTTTAGTTTTTATTGGGTGGCTTTTTGGAGTCCTATCACTATAGAATTTCAAGTTGAGTTTATAGGCACAGAATGTCCAGTTTACCTGAACGATTTAGGTACTTGTTTGGCTGCAGTAGAATTCACAAAGAAAAGGTAAAAAAACCTCAGCCTTATACATTTTGGAGTTCTCCTGTTTTTTGTTTGTTTGTTTCATTATATTTTTGAAGATTATGAAGTTGTGGCTAAACTAGTCACAAAAAAATTAAAATTATATTGGAAATATATGAGATGTGATTGAAATATAAATTTGGTGTTGGTGGTGACGTGGCAGTCTATGGAATATTATTTAGAGAAAATGGGTTTCTTTTTCATGATTTAATTGAAAACTGTGTTAATCTATAATAGAATGATGACAAGGACAATTTATTCCAGTTTTTTTTTTATTTTTATAACCTTAGCTATAAACATTGTCCTCACTGAAGGATGTAATTTCTAAAATAATAGCAATTTGTCTATAGTATCTATTTTCTGCTACCGGTATTATTATATTACATATATAGGTATTGTTACACATTTATATATATATATATATATATATATATATATATATATATATATACATACATTTCCTCACTAGAGAGATCAAGGTCCCCTGAGAGATGGAAGTTCCAGGTCTTAGTATGAAATGAGTCTGGATTGCTTCACAATTTATATATGCCTTACATATACATTTTTTAATTGAAATTTTTATTTAATTGTAAGTGTGGATTGACAGGCAGTTAGTTTCAAGAGATGATGCCAAGAGATCACATGTGGTCTTTACTCAGTTCCCTCCAATGGTAACATCTTGAAAAATTACAGTAAAATAGCGAAACCAAGATATTGACATTGATATAGCCAAGATGCAGAACATTATTAACATCACTGGATTTATCCTGTTGCTCTTTTATAGCCAGACCCACTTTCCTTCTCTGCTCCCTATCATTAAACCCTGGAAACTATTAACCTGGTCTCTATATCTATAATTTTGTCATAGAAAGATTTATAAATGGAAGCATACAGCATGTTATGTTCTGGTATTGGCATTTTTCACACAGCATAATTCTCTGGAGAATCATCCAAGTTGTTGCGAGAATCAGTAGTTCATTCCTTTTTATCGTTGAGTGGTATTCCATGATATGGTTGTACCACAGTTTGTTCACCTGTTAAATGTTGTTTCCAGTTTGGGGCTATTATGAATAAAGCCGCTATAAACATCAGTGGACAGGTTTTTGTGTAAATACAAATCTTCATTTCTCTGGGATAAATGCCCAGGAGTGCAACTGCTGGATTGTTTAGTAATTGTTTGTTTAGATTTGTAAGAAACTGCCAGTGTTTTCCAAAGCTGCTGTCCCATTTTACATTCCCACCAGCAATGCATGAGTGATCCAGTTTCTCTACATCCTTGGCAGAATTTAGTTTTGTCACGATTTTTTATTCTAGCCATTCTGATAGATATGGAGTAGAATCTCATAGTGGTTTTTGTTTTGTTTTTTGAGGTCTTGCTCTGTTGCCTAGGTTGGAGGGTAGTGGTTTGATCACAGCTCACTGCAGTCTTAAACTCTCAAGCAATCCTCCTGCCCCAGCCTCCCGAGTAGTTGGGACTGCACCACCACATTCAGCTATTTTCTCAAGTTTCTTATAGATATAGGATCTTGCAGTGTTGCCCGTCTCAAACTCCTGGCCTCAAGTGATCTTTTAAAAGTTTTAGGATTTACAAAACCTTCCTGTAGTTTAAATTTGCATTTCCTTAATGTCTAATAATTGATGTCAAACATCTTTTATATTCTGTACAATGAAATGTCTCTTTAGGTCTTTTGCACATTACCTAAAAAAATTTTTACTTTTTTTCTGTTGTGATTTGAGAGTTCTTTATATGTTCTACATACTAGTTATAGTAGGGTGAAAAATTACTCCCAAAAAGATAGCCATGACCTAATGCCTGGAACCTTTGTTACCTTGTATGGCAATAAAGAGGAATCTTTGCAGAGGTAATTAAGTTAAGGATCTTGAGATGAAGAGATCATTCTGTATTACATAGGTGGGCCCTGAATACAATCACATTTATCCTTATAAAAGGGGAGCAGAGGCAAATTTCAGAAAGATGAGAAGAAGGCAACGTGATTACAGAGGCAGAGAATGGAGTGATGTGGCCACAAGCCAAAGAATGCCGGTAGTCGCCAGAATCTAAAATTCCCAAACAAAGGATATTCTCAGAGTCTCTGGAGGGAAGGAGCATGACCTTATAGACAAGTTGATTTCAGCCTAATAATACTGATTTCAGACTTTTGACTTCCAGAACAGGGAGAGAATAAATTTCTGTTGTTTTAAGCCATCAAGTTTGTGGAATTTTTTACAGGAGATAGAGGAAACTAATACATTATTCTTTTGTTGGATTTCTGATTTGCAAATATTTCTCTCCTTCTGTAGATGGTCTTCTCATTATTCCTTTAAAGGGCTATTTTGCAGAGCAAAAGTTTTTCATTTTGATAAAGTCCAATTTATAGCTTTTTAAATTTTATGTATTGGACTTTTGCTGTCAAAATCTAAGAATTCTACCAAGCCCTAGAATCTAAAAATTTTGCAATTTTTTTTCTAAAAGTTTTATAGTTTTACATTTTACATTTAAGTCTATGGTCTGTTTTAATTTTGGTATAAGTTATCAAGTTAGATCAAAGTTCATTTGTTTTTAACTATGGAGGATCAATTTCTTTGGCACCATTTGTTCCTTTATTGAATTACATTGTCACCTTTGTCAAAAATCAATTGAACATATTTATGTGGGTATATTTCTGAATTCTCTGTTCTGTTCAATTGATCTTCGTGTTCCTTCCTCTGCCAGTATGATATTGTCTTGATTACTGAAGCTGTGTTGTAATCCTTAATATGAGGTACAATGATTCCTCTCACTTTTTTCTTTTTCAAGGTTGTTTTAGCTCTTCAAGGACATACCTGTGTCTTTCTATACAAATTTTAAAACAAGCTTGATCATGTCTAAAAATCCTTTCTGGGGTTTTGATAGAAATTGCATTAAATAAATTTGAGAAATGTTATGGGCTGAATTTTATCTCCCTAAAATTCATATGTTGAAATCCTAACCCCAGTACGTCAGAACATGGCTGTATTTAGAGGTAGTGCCTTTAAAGAGGTGATAATGTTAAAATGAGGTTATTAGGGTGGGCCCTAATCCAATATGACTGGTATCCTTTAAGAAGAAGAAAAGTGGACATAGTAAAGAGGGAAGACAATGTGTACGTCACAAGAAGAAGATGGCCATCTACAAAGCCAAGGAGGGAGACCTTAGAAGAAACAAATTCTACGGATACTTTGACCTCTGACTTCTAGCCTCCAAAACTTTGGCAAAATAACTGTTGTTTAAGCCACACAGTCTGTGGTAGTTTGTTATAGAGGTCAAACAAACTAATCAAGGAAGAACTGGTATCATTATGATGTTGACTCTTCCAATCCATGAACAGTGTATGTCTCCTTATTTATGTCTTTGATTTCATGTATCAACATTTTGTAATGTTAACTACAAATTTTACACATATTTTATTACATTTAGATCTGAGTATTTTAAGTTATCGTAAATAATATTGAATTTTATTTTGAGTTTCTGTATGATCATTGTTAATATAAAAATGTCATTGACTTCTGCGTGTTGATTTTGTACCCTTGTGACCTTGTTGAACTCACTAATTCTAGGAGTTTCTTTGTAGGTTCTTTGAGATTTTCTACAAAAACAATTACATCATGTGCACGTGGAAACAGTTTTACTTATTTCTTTCTAATCATATGCCTTTTTTTTTTGCCTTATTGCAATGGCTACCCAACAAAGGAAGACACATATATTAGTTTCCTATAACTGCTGTAAGAAATTACCACAAACTTGGTGACTTAAAACAACTTTCAGTCCTATGTTGTATAATAGTGATGAGAATAGATATCCTCGCCTTAATCTTAGAGGGAATGCTTTCTGTCTTGCACCCAGGACTGTTTCCGCTACTATTCGGAGATGAGCCCCCGATCACTGAATATGCATCATTTTCTAAGTCCATGCTTTGGTTTCTTTGGTTTTGTCTATACCTGTTAGTAATCCTGAGTTGCAGGCCTCTGCAATACCTAGACCAAGACATATTGGAGATAAAAAGAAATTGTTGGGAAGTCACTACAATGTCATTCTTCAAGTACTGAGTTCCCCAGCCAGTTCATCTTCTTTGCACTTTCAGAGCCCTTTTTATAAATGTCTATCAAATTATTTATTTAGTTGTATTTAGAGGAGATCATCAGGGAAAAGTGAGTCTACTCCATCTTGTCCCTGAATCATGTATTTTTTTAAATAGTTATCAAATATTATATAAAAATACAAGTTTAATAACAGGTTTGTTTGTTTGTTTGTTTGTTTTAGATGAGCCTAGAAGATCTAATTGTTACTATGGAACTTGGAAATATTTTGAAACAATTTCTTGGGTTCCTAAAGTTGACTGTGGATGAAGCTGACTAGCAATTCAACTGGGAGTGACAAAAAGAAGAGGTGCTAGGCTGGTAACAAAGGATGGGAACATCTGTGGTTGGCTTCTGTTGGGTGAGGAATAGGGTGATATTGTGACTTTAGTGGTAGCTAATTAAATGCAGCATTATAATACCCCTTGGGAATTTTGCCAGTGTGAATGCAAAAATAGAGCTTTGTCAGTTACTCTGTGTTTATGCATAGAGCTATGTCAGCTACTCTATGTTTGTGATATTCTTCGTTGTATTGCACTAGTCAATTAGCTATGGATCATGAGACTTAAAATTCTGGTACAGTGGATCAGAAGGCATGAGCTTTTCTTTTGAGAGAATCAAAGGGTACCTGGAGAACACTTGCTAGGTGACTTGGAAGGGGATCTGAAAATACTCTAAGAATGGCAAGAAAAAATAATAATGCTGTAAGTAAAAATGTAGCTTATTGCATAAGAGATACTGAGATTTTCACAAATTACATAATACCTTTTCAAATATATTTAAATATTTTTCTTATTTGTGCATGTCTTTGTTGTACTAAAATAAATATGTGCTGTCTAAGATACTATTCCAAAAATTACTGATTTAAGTGGTTTATTGCGTTCTAACTTATTCATGGTCTAAATAGCTAAAGCCTGAGAGTTTCTATATCATTATATTAAAAAGTGTCTGAACATTAATACATTTAATGGTGTATGCTCACTTGCATTAGCAATTTGAAGACATTGTTATATATCTGATATATCTGTTCCCAGGTCTCAGCTTGCATCTCTTAAGTTTAATGGTCTTAGTCTTTTTGAAATTAGTTCTGTTTTGTTGTTGTTTTGTTTTTGCTTTTTTTCTGTTTTAATGAAAAGTAGAACTCAGGGAAGAATCCTATCATAGCCAATCTTCCCAGAAGTTTGGAGTGAGTAGGAATTTGAAGGGGGAAGAAAATTATAGCAATAACAATATTTTCAAACTAGAGATCGGAGGTCATTGTGGAAATACACTACTGCAAAAAAAAGTTATATGTTTATGGGAGTGAGAATAATACTTTTGAAGTATACTGTGAAATAAGTACCTCAATGACAACCAAAGGCCTCATTATTTTTAAATAGTCATTTTGAAGCATATTGTGGAGTAAGTACCCGAATGACACCGAATGAACATTTGAGGCACTGATCCAATTCACAAAATTATCTTCATTTCTGCCCATTTTGAAGCATTTCTTTAAACAGCATAGTTACCTTCTTGGCATTCTAGGGAACAATCTGAGTTTTAATTTTCCTCTAATTAAGCTTACATGTCCCACATTCTCCCCAAAATCTTCTCCTGCCTTTTAAATGTAAACTTTGAGTGTTAACATGCTACAATGACAAGAATAGTGTTATAATCAGCGAGATCTAGGTTCCAATTTTGACTTTGCTGTCTAGTAGTCTAATCATGTGACCTTGGGCAAGTTATTGCCTAAATGAGAAATAAGTAAGCTGCATGAAGGCAGAAATTTGTTTTGTGTACCAGACACAGAACCTAGATGTGTGCTTGGTATAGGTGGGTGCTCAATAAATGATTGCCAAATGAATGATCTTCACTTTTTAAGTCTATAATGTTGTTTTTGTGAGAATTTTAAAATAACCTTGAGCCCAGGAGTCTGAGGCCTGCCTGGGCAGCATAGCAAAACCCCATCTCCACAAAAATTAAAAAAAAAAAAAAATACAATGAAAACAACTGCTAAGCTCTTGACATCTCACCATCTCTGTGAAGTCTTCCTGAACTATCTTTACCCAGCTCTAGTCCAATAATTTCATACATATTCAGTCTCATTACCTCCTCCTCTTATGTGTATGAACTTGCTGTTTGATTAAAACTGAACATATTGGTGTTTTTATTGTGTCTGCTACCTTTCTTTGTAGGTATTTACTTAGGTTTGTCTCTTTGACAAAGAGGGCAATATTTTCTCTGCTATCTATTGAAGTGTTTAAAAACATTGGTTCAAAAGCCACACAGCCTTAGTTTAAAATTCCTGCTCTACAATATACGAATTATGTGGCCTTCTGTGAATTACCAAAAAAACTTCTTCCTCTGTTCTATTTTATGTAAACTATGGATGACAACAGAATCTAAATCATATGGTAAGAATTAAATGATCAAATACATGTAAAGTGCTTAAAACAGTGCCTGGCACGTAAGGAAAAACAACTGTTAGCTATGATTATTGTAGTTTTCTGCAAAGCTACATACAAATAATTATATACAACTTTCTTAAAGACTCACCTCTAGACAGTGTTGATAGTTGAATGATATATCCTTATGTAATTGATTTATTTACAAATATTTGAGATATATATCTAATTTCTTCCAAGTAATAGAAGACAGAACAGATTAAATGTGACACCTCAAATACACATACAATGACATGGTAACAGGATGGGAAAAGAAAGCTGGAAAAAAATTATTTGAACAATGGCAGGGTAAATGTTACAGGTTCAGCGTTTTCAAGTTGAATTTAGCAGAAGCAAAATTCTTCATCATTCTTTTTTTTTTCAAGAGTTCATTGCTACCTGAAATGCACTGATGGGGTGGAATGATGATTCACGTTTCACTGCCTCTGAAGATACCGTTTAAGTTTGCCAGTTCTTGAAGTAGTTGCACTTACACACAGATGCATCAACTCAGACAAAAACATACCAATCCACCACAAGAAAAATGGGTGTGATCTGAGTTCCTAAACGAATAAAAATGTTTAAAAATTCAAGTCTTCATTATCACCTAACTTCAGCCTTAAAGTCTGTTATCTATATAGGAATTAAATGGGCTCATATTTATAACCTATCTTTAATCTGCAAACAATAGCTCTATGAATGAAAACATATATACTGAAATATCATGTAATGGTAAGGGGCAATTTGAGGGTTGCTTTCAGTATATAAGGAAAATAGACTTAGAACAGCAATGATTTTTTATTTTTTCCTTAAAGATATATGATGACTATCCTTTTGGTTAATTATTACAAATGTTTTTGGGTTTTTGTTTTTGTTTTTTGAGACACTGTTTCACTGTCAACTCAGATTGTAATGAGGTTAATTCCTGCATATCTTTTAGATCCCCACTTAGATGTCACTTCCTCTGGAAGCTTTCTGACACTACACTGACCACCTTTTTTGATCCTATAGTTCTCTTTCATCCTATTTGCCATATTGCAGGGTAATTGTCTGCTTTTGAGCCTCTCTACTGTAAGACTCTAAAGTACATTTTTTTGTTGTTGTTTTTTGAGACAGGGTCTTGCTCTGTCAACCAGGCTGGAGTGCAGTGGTGCAATCTCGGTTCACTGCAGCCTCAACCTCCTGGGCTCTGGGCTCAAGCCATCCTCCCAGCTCAGCCTCCAAGTAGCTGGGACTACAGACATGCACCACCATGTCCAGCTAATTTCTGTATCTTTTTGCAGAGATGGGGTTTTGCCATGTTGCCCAGGCTGCTCTTGAGCTCCTGGGCTCAAGCGATTCTTCCACCTCGGTCTTCCAAAGTGTTGGGATTGCAGGCGTGAGCCACCACACC
>NW_016107850.1:1011108-1066362 GCF_001604975.1 Cebus imitator
AGCCTCCTAAAGTACTAGGATTACAGGCATGAGTCACCGCACCCTGCCACTTGTGGTGATTTTAGCTCCATCTTAGGCTTCCTAATAGCTTTCCCCTGGTTTTATTTCATGCTGTTTTTCCTGGAGTACCCTTCTTCTACATAACAGCATGGGGCAAGAGCCTAATAGATAGTTCAATGTGATTTCTTGTTTGTTTTTCTACTTACAGGTAATTTGAAATTTGAATGTTATCTACACTTAATGGTGGTATTGTGTAATTTTTTTGTTTTTCTTATTTTTTTTTTGTTTATTTGGGCAGGAAAATGGATTTATGCTAATACCATTATTTGGCCACTCACATTTTTTTAAAGGGAGAAGCTGGCAAAACAGACACGACAGAACAAAGTATACTTCTAAATCACAGTTTCATTTCATTCCAGTAATCTTTTCTTAATTTTGGAGCAATAGAGTGTTAAAATGCCCACTGAGGCGATAAAATACTGGTGCTTTGAGGGTAATACATCACTGAAACTCGATGAAGAATAAGAAAGGCATATTTTCTGAGAACACTTTATAAAATGCCTATTAAGATAATCTACTATTGCTGTAGGTTTAGAACAGGTTAATTATTTTTTATATTTCATAAGAGATTATTTTCTAGATGCATTTATTTTCTTTTAGGATTCAACAAGTAGATACACTTTCAATATCATTTCTTCTAGTCTAATTCCATTATACACCCCAGACAACTGGAAGTCTATTTTAGTTCTTTGTGAGATAAATGTATTAGCAATTAAATTCAAACGGGCTCTCCAATGTCCTAGTAAAGATAATTTGTAGAATGGCATAAACAATTTTGATTGTTCATCATAAATATTAGCCAGAAACAAAAACTTAGGTTAAAATGAACAGAATGAAGGGATGGAAGAAAATCAAAAGAAAAATTAGAAAACCTCTTTAAAATCAGTATATTGAAACTTTCAATGCCTGAATATTTATAGTGATAATGTGAACTTGCACTTATATACTTAGTAATTAATTTGCTATCTCTTGCCTCTTTGTAATAACACAAATCATAGACTCCATCAACAAGAAGAATATCTATTATTGAGTGCCCATTTTGTGCCAAGCATTTAGTTTGGCAGCTTTAAAAAGGATTTCTTAAAATATGTTTATTAAAGAGGATGAACCTGTTTTTCCTTCTTTGTATCAGAGATGATAATAGGTATGTGTACCTTCCAGAACACAGGGGTTGAAAGATGTTTCTGTTACTGTTCCATTCAGTACATTGTAAGGCAACTAACTGTTCATTCATTGTTCAAAAAGACACTAAGCAAGAGAGCAACTATGCATGATTTTAATATATTATAAAATGTCTGTTTTGCTTTTTGAAGACTGCTACTGATTTATTTAATAAATATGATACACACATCCAATTCCTTCTGTCACACAATTTGCTTTTCTCTTTTTCCAGATGTTACAAGTAAAATAATTAATTTTATGAGTGTTTACTAAAACACCTGGCACAAACTTATAACATAATATGAGATTGAAAAGCGAATAAAATTGTACTTACCATAAAGTATTGCAAGGAGAGACAGGGGCATGACAAGTAGTCCCACTAGCATATCAGCAATGGCTAGGGACATTAAGAAGTAATTGGTGGCATTGTGCAGTTTCTTTTCCATGCTTACTGCCATGATAACGAGGATGTTGCCACCTATTGTCATGATTATTATTATGACGATTGCAAGTGCTGGCCAGTTTTGTACCCCGTCTGGGAATTTGAAGCGTCCACCATCGGAGGTATTGAAAATGTCAGTTACTAGAGCAGCTACTGGGCTTACAGAAATATCGCATTGCCAAACCAATAGGCCAATTAGGTGCACACTGAAAATTAAGAAGAAAAAAACAAATCAGGTACATATTATATTGCTTATGTACAATATGTTTCTCATGCAAAACAACTGCTTCTTCAAGGATCATTGTCATCATCATCATCATCATTTCTACTCTCTTAATTAAATCTCAATATTTGCTCTTTCTCTCCAAAAAACACTAATGTTTATTGAGTAATTATCATGAGTTAGGCACTTAGTTTGCTGAAACGTATATGTATAGTCTCATTTGATCATATTAAATGATCTCATGATGTCAGTTCTAATTTATATCTAACATGTAGATGAGAAGACTGAGTGAGGTTCAGAAAGGATAAGTAAATTTTTCAACCCAAAACAGCCAGTAAGTGGTGGGGCCAGGATCTATACTCAGGTCCCACTGATTTCAAAGTCTATGTTTTAAATTTTTACTGTGATCTGAAACCATAGTATTGCTTGATTTGCTGTAATAGACTATTCTTTATATTTTTAAAATACTAATTCCTTTAGATATGTTCTAGACAGCTGGTAACAGAATGAAGGGAGATTTTCTTAAAGGATCCATTACCCTAACAAGGAAATTGGAAGTTGCCGTCTTTTGATCCAAAGCTAAGAAGGAATTAAGTTGCCATCAGACGAACTTCAGGCAAGTGTCTGGAAGAGGTACAGTGGGTTTTGAAAAATGTACCCATTCATTTCATTTTAGAACATTTTCTACCTTCTCACATTTGCAAAGTGGCATTATGCAGGTTCAATTGTTTCTTAATGTTTGTCTTTTATTTTCTGGGCCACATCCTAGGCTAGAAAATAATTTGCAGTGATGATTAATGCCAATGGATTTGTGACTTCTCATGCACTGGAATTAAATATCTTAAGTCATTTAAAATGTACATTTCTCATGATGTTCCTTAGGTATATTCTACCAGTAAGAATTTCAGGCCAGGTGGCAGGCTATTGCAAGAGATAGATGTGGTTGTCATTTGCACATTCTAAATTATTATCCACCTCCGGCGACATGAGATTTATTCAAGTTACGTACGTAAGTGTTCTCTCAAAGTGTAAGCTCCTAAAATGTCTGATAAAGCTACACAGTTTTTTCTTAAATAAAATAGACAAGAAAGCCAGCATGTTCAACATTTCCTGCTTAAAACCAAGAAATGTTATCTGTGAATGACTGATTTATGTTTATTCCATGTGTTGTGATAGTTATTTAATGAATATTAAACAGCAACATGAGGATGCCTTTCCTATATGTAGTGGTTATTCAACTTTGATATTATTTATAGAGGATAAAATTGCCTCTGGTTGCACAATATATGCTATATTGTTTTCTATGCAAGATAGTCAAAGGAAGATTCTTTCTGAAATTAGGGAGATGTAACACATGATATAACATTCAGAGTCTATGTGTTCTCCATGTTAAGTATTTTTATGTCATTATCCCAGTCACTTGTTCTTTGAACTGAAGATAGTATCTCCAGGCAGAGAAAATATATGTGTGGTTTAATTGACTAATTGCTTACTACCATTATCAGAGAAATCATAATTCTTATCAAATAATGAGAAGTAATCAGTAAATTCTTCCAAATGCATTATTTTCCCAGAACAAAGAAAATAGGCAAAAATAATACAGGATTCCACAATCTATATCATAATTAGTCCGTGATTAATATGAGTAAAAATTATTGAAATAAAGGACCACATAAATAGAAGCAAATTAGTTGTTCTCAGCTTTGATTACTCTGTCACTATTTATTGCATGTGGCATGTGGCCAATGTCCTGGCTATATGACCTCAATAATTTTTGACCACTCACTTAACCTGTCAGAACATCAACTTCTTCATCTATACAAGGATGATCTCTATCAAATGGTTGTTGTGAAAATTAAATGATACATGTCAAACTTAAAAATAATACCTGTGTCATAATAGGCCCTCAGCAAATGCTGGAGCTTACCTTCTGTCTGCCTTCATAGTTAAACAAAAGTATTTTATGGTTGCTATATCCCAACTCAAGTATTTCAAAATTTGCCAGGATAATTTAAGCCCCGATTTTATTTCGAGACGATGTCTATGTGTGAAGAACTGGAGTCAGAAAAGTAATCTTAAAGCCACGACATTTTCTAGGGTCTTTTCTGGCCTAGTTGATGAAACACTTGTCCTCCTGGTATTTTAAAAAAACAATGTTCCGTTTTAAATTAGCTGATGATCATGACAAGTAGTCCCACAAAAATTGATCTCAAATACTAAACTGCATCTTCAGTTGTTGATTGCAGAATGACAAATATATTTATCCTTAAACCTATAGAATAAGGTCCTAGAGGAATATGTAGTCTGCTTCAAATCTTCTAAGTAAATTGTGAAAACCTCGAAATTCCTTCATATGTCTCTAAAAATGGTAGAGGAGTACAGGACAAAACTGTGCATAACAAAACATACACAAAAATTATGTCGAATTATGAATTTGAGTATCTTTGAGTTTGGACTGTTTCAAGTAGTTATCTAGCCTATCTTTACTGGTCAGAAATATTTTTTCAAAATTAAAAAATCCGTGAGACAAATGCTGAATTATTGAAGGAAGTAGTCTTGTCAGATCTAAACATATCTGTTGTGAATTACAAAATAAGGTAATGGTGTTAGGATAAATCTTGAAAGACTATTTGCTTCACTTTCCTGGTTTCAATTAAATTCAGTTTAATACATTTTTATTGAGCACTACCTATGGACAAGATTTCATAATTTTTATTAAAGTTTAACACTTCATTCTACAGTTTTGTAATGAAGAATTGGCTGTATTATAATTAAACCTAGTTTTTAATACATGCTCAGTGAAATTATAAAGTCCTTTTACAAAATAGGAGTAATTTAGGTCTTGCTCTTAAAGCTTGTGCTAATTGTTTTTAAGCTCATAGGAATCTCATAGGAAACACACGAAAGTCATAATTTCTCTCTGAAATGCATATAATTTACTCATTGCTACTAAAGTTTTAATGAAAATATCATTTTACATTCTTAGTAGATAAACAAAATAATTTAATTTAAAAAGATGAATACATTTAAAATCTACTGAGTTTTTGTATGACCTAGGACAATGAGTATTGTTGGAAGACAAGAATTGTTTCTTGTTTCTCTTGACAGAATATTTTTTAAAATGTATATAAATTATTTAATTAATTTCATAGCAGAATAATCTGGTGCCCTTTATGGCAGCCCTATACTTTGGTATATGGGCCAATGGCTGTATACTAAATTGGCACAGACTCATGGGATAGGAATACTTGTCCTTTCATTTCCCATACCCAACATTTTTTTCTCTTATTTATCATTGTCCTTCACTCTTTTCTTTCCCAGTTGTTTGCTCTAGCTCTCTTGGAATCTTGCATACTTGTGACTATCATCACAACAATCACACCCAAGATGGGCCACGGTGATGCACATGGCAGTGGATCCAATGTTGCTGAAATGTGTATCCACCACACTGTAAACTTTTTTCTGGGTAAGCTTCTTTACAAGAATCATAAAGGAGACTACCTAGGAGAAAGGAGATTTGGGGTTTCTCAACTATACCTATCAGAGTATGCATAGCTTTGGATCTTTTTTTCTATGCCCTGTTCTTCAAAAAGTAGGATTGGAAGAAACCACTCCAACATTTTACTATGTGAAAAGAAGGTATACCTGGATTAGATCAAATGTAGAACTGCCTATTACTTGAATCTCACTCTTTACCTACCCCCTTTATGGGGTAGGCAACTACTGGGTCACTGCATCAAGACTTCTGAGGATGACTTTGTTTTTTTTTCCCACCCAGCTACATTGCCAAGTCCCTACTCCCTAATTTCTGACCTTTTCTTTTGCTACCTTAACTATCCTTCATAAAACCAGAGACATTTCATTCTCCTAACTGTTCAGTTCATGCAAGAAGGAAAAGGAAAGAAACTTTTTCCTTTCTAAGTTTTACCCATGGAAAAAGTAACCATGAATATTGGGATTATTTGAACTGAGGGCATTATCATCATATTACTTGTTTAAATACATGAGATATGGTGCTTGTTAGAGTCCAAATTATTGTTGTTTTCCCATTAATTATTTTTGAATAGGACACACCCGTAATATTAGTCTTTTGTAATGCACGTTATTTATGCAGATTGATGCAAATATAGCTGGTTATAAGGAAGCATTTTTTAAATGTTGAACAAGCTACCAAGCAAAGTTATCTTTTTACTAAAATAACAATTAGTAATATCCTTACAGGAACGAATGCACCGCGTTCCTCAGGTTCACCATGATTGCTTCAGTCTTAAGCAACCAAAGTTTAAAATTGAGAAGAGGAAATTAACAGATTAGATTCATCCTTTCTGTAGAGAGAACAAGAAGAAAGAGAAAATTAGTTAAAAGCCCAAATAACTCACATAGAAACCAACTAAATAAGCTTAAATACACTTAATTGGTGATAAGAAACAGTTAATACTTAATTCAACAAACAGGCAAGCATGTTACACTGTGTAAGTCATAAAATACGGCAAATAGGGCAGATTTTTCAATTATTTATCATCACAGTTTTAAAAAATTTACTCTAACGTTTTATTTATACATGGTTTCTACCAAATTTCCCCCTCTTGGAGTACACATGGCTTCAAATCAGTATTTTGAGAAAGAAATTAAGAATATATTCTTCTTAGTTTGCAAACCATTGAGAGAAAATACGTGATCTAATAATTAAATAGCAGGTCTAGAATAAAAAGGTTTCATCTTTTAGCAACAGGGTAAACCAAAGCAAGTTTTAAGCATTCTATAAACTGAACACATTTTAAACATTTCTAGTTTTGATTGCTTCAAAGTGAAGAAACCTGCAATAACATAGTTCTCTTTATACTTTTGCATTAACCAACAACATTCTCCATAGGGCAGGAACAGGTTTATACCAAATAAATGAATTGATTAAATTTACTGTATTAAATATAGCAACCCACCCTAGTACTGATCAGTTAGTAGCCAACAGATAATGTTACAGAGAGAGGACATGGTATAATACTGAAAATTTCAAACTAAAAGTTAGTTGCATTAGATGATTGAAACAAAAGTCTTTAGTTTCTTTTGTGGATTAAGAAGTAACAATACATCTTCTAAAGTACTAGGCAGAAAACATGAAATCCAAACAACTTATCAAAGAATTTCAGAGTGAATGTCTCTTATTTCTGTAGGCTGTTTTTTAAAGAGTTATTTCCTGCATCAAACCCAACCAAATATTTACATAGTGGATTATTCATCAATTAGCACTCACTATAATTGGTATGTTAAAATGTTGGCCAAAAATAGACTGGATGCAAATTTACTAAGAACCTCTTTCCTGCGTTTTCTATTAGGATTTTGATTACACTCTCTACCCACACCAAACATCTAACTGTATTCTTTTCTGATATTATAAAGCTATTTAAGAGTCAGGATCATGACACTGTTAAATTCACATGCACTGAGGTGTCAATGAGAACAATTTAGGGGTATGTGTGTGAACGTGTGAGAGAGAGGGTGAGAAAGACAGAGAATTGAATAGCTTGGGAACATAGAATAACACTGAAAGATTATCTGTTTTGTCTAGTTTGTAAATATGTGTATACCTATATAACAAACCTGTATGATCTGCACATATACTCCAGAACTTAAAGTGTAATTGAAAAAAAAAAAAAGAAATACGCTCATGAAAATCTGCCTTAATAAGCTTTCTTTAGTGCTACTAGCTTCTTCTAGAAATTTGGAAGTAAAATTTAACAAGACGAAATCACATCTCCCTAGGTTTTCCATCTCATTTAATAGCATTATCCTTCTCATTGAAGATACATATTTAATGTTTTCTGCCTTATTCATTCTTTAGCTCTCATTTGTCAGTTCTACCAGTGCTACCAACACAAAAGTCAATCTCAAAATCCCCTTACTACAGTAATACACAAAATGTGGCTTTCTGATAGCTAGGAACTCAAAATATTCTGTGTGTGTGAGAGAGAGTGATATCAGCCTGACCATTGGTCAGGCCAATTCTGAACCTTAAAATTTTGCCAGACAACATACACATCTCTTTCTCTGGGAGGTCTGAAAATCAGTGACAGAAAAAATGATGAGGGAAACCAAAAGGTCCCATCCTGTTTCTTAGCTTTCAATAAATATCAAAATGCTTCCCTTTTCCTTGTGCTAAAAGTATTAAAATGGTTTTCAATATTTATTTTTATGTATCCAAATATTAATACAATTTTTAAAGGTTCAAAGATACAGTAAAATATGTGGTGTTCCAATACAGTATAAGAAAACAAGCTTGATATAATAATAATCTCATGAATCACTTTATTAGCCACATTTTTATCTATGGATGTATTCCATTACGGTTACTCAAAATATTATATTCTTTTAAAAATTAGCCAGCTTTGTATGCTTTTCACATGTATATTTTCCTTAGAAATATAAGCAGAAAGATTAAACACCAAATATTTATTTTTTTAAGTTTCAATTTTATTGAGAAGAATGAGTAATAATCACAAAAAATATTACATATACAGATTTCCAATTTATTAACTAAAATTACTTGTAGGCAAAATCATGTCTCCCCATGCAGTTAAACTTTGCATGAACACTGACTAGACATGATAGAAAATACGCCTGAACTGGTGGCAAAAGTTTAGGAACATGGTGTGATAGGAATAAATTATATGAATCATGTAAAGTAAATTATGTTACATGTTTCCTCAAATGGCCAGGTCACTGTAATGATGATATTTTGCAATAAGAAATGTTCCGTGAGTAATTCTACTAAAATAGGAAGTGATGTAAAATTTCTTAAATCTTGGATAAGATCAATCAACAAAAGAAACGGAAAAACATAACAAAACAATTATAATGAAACTTTTTGATCTGCATATATAGAATTTTCTTGTCTATGCAATGCAACTTTCAAAGTCACTTGAACACAAAAAGAATACTTGTAAATTCAAGTTTTCAAATCTGGGAAAGCTTGTGCTTTGAGAAATGTTTTAAAAATTGCTTGTGAGATAATTGATGAAATAATTGACTAATTTTTAATGAGAGTTTATAAGATTCTTCTAGAAACTAGGTTTGATAATTTAATAAGTATTATAATTTATAATTATATTATTAATATAATCATCACTATAATATAAAATAAAACAAATTAGCTATCTCAAGTATGCAGAGAAAATCACAGATTAAATCATAGAGATAAGATCAGGATCAGTAAATACTCAGATCAACCTCTCATTCCTTTCTACAACATAAATCACAGAAATTTTCATGCTCTCTCTAAAGCACTGTAAGATCTTCAGGCATCAATAACAGTAACTACAGTTGCTAAGGCAAATGGGAAACATTAGTTTTCATATAATTTTCAATAGTATAATTTTACACAAGATATTGCAGAATAACCTTAATTAATGTGAAAGTTTAAGTGTGATTCCATACCATGAGTATTATATTTAATTCATGCCTATGAAATGTATGTTCATATGCCTATATGGCATGTATCACACAGCATATGTCATCCAAAATAGTGTGAACACTCCAAAACAACTGAACCAAAATCAAGTCTCCACTGGACATTTGGAAATAAGTTGCAAACTATCAGAATCAATATCACTCACAGAAATACTTAGAAGTTATCATCAATAATCATCTTCGAAGTAAAAGTAATTAAAAAATAAGTTGAAAACTGTGGGACATAGCAAGACACCATCTCCACAAAAAACTCAGCCCCATGTGCTGGTACAGGCCTGTAGTCCCAGCTACTGTGGAGTGGGCTTGGGGACTGAGGTGGGGGGATGGCTTGAGGCCAGGAGATGGAGTCTGCAGTGAGCCGCGATCACACAACTGCACTCCAGTCTGGGTGACACAGTGAGACTCTGTCTCAAAAAAAAATTAACAAAACCAAAGAAACCAAAAAACTTTCCATGTAACATCCACAGTCCTTAGCCAAGTGCTGGGTACAAAGTAACTGGCTGATTGATGGGAAGGTAAGAGATTTAAGGTGTGAAGTCAAAAGATACTATCTAAGAATAAAGGAAGAGCTGTGGTTTTGCGCAAATTGTGCTTGGAGAGGATAGAAGCTTACAACTTTATTGAAAACGCTTGCCTTGAATCCTCTAAAGCTAATAATTTATAATTCATTTTTACCATTATTTTTTTCTACCCTTTTGCATTAAAGAAAGATTGGTCATGTTTCAATTGCGTTTTCTGTGCTTATATTATTTTTTATTCGTTCTTTCCTAGACCTGGTCAAACATGATATTGATGAGAAAAAAAAAAAAAAAGCCAGCATTTCTACTCATGTTTTAACAAAAACTAGAGAGTCTAGATTAACCCATGAAAAGACATAGTTTACATTAGATTTCTGGAAATTCCATTAGCACATCGTAGTGATGCAGCATATTTCCTGTCAAAGTGAAAGACTAAATTTCACATTAAATTTTTTTATAATGTAGAATAGGCCAGGTATGATGGCTCATGCCTATAATTCCAGCACTTTGGGAGGCCGGGGCAGGTGGATTTCTTGAGCTCAGGAGTTCAAGACAAGCCTGGGCAAAATGGCAAAACCCCCTTGTCTACAAAAAATACAAAAAAAATTGCCAGATATGGTGGTTCATGCCTCTGGTCCCAGCTAATCAAGAGGCTGAGGTGGGAGGGTCCCTTGAAGCCAGGTGGTCGAGGCTGCCGTGAATCCTGATCACATCACTTCACTCGAGCTCGGGCAACAGACACTGTCTCAAAAAAAATTGTAGCATATAGTCAACTAGATCATTTCTGTCTGACTTTTTATAGCAAAGCATTTAAAAATTGAAAAAATAATAATACATATAGAAGTTTGATATTTATCAGTTTTCAGTGTTCAGAAATTATGACTCATAATCCAAAATTTATTCCTCTAGTTATTATACCCGCTGAGCTTTTAGCAGATGGCTAAATCAAAATGAATTAGCATAAATGTTCAGATTAGTCCTGGGAAGACTGTATTAATGTGGCACAGATTTACAACAATTTGGGGGGAAATTATTTAATTCAAAAATTATCCTTAGGAATAATGAATGTTGTAGGAAATTTTCCTTTCAACATCAAATGTACTCTAGTGATTGTCTAATAAATCATACATTTGTCATACTAAAAACTTACCTTTGCTAACTATAGTCAAATCAGATAGTTTTTATTATTTTGATAGAAAGTTTTTCAGTTATTATCATCAACAAATTTAAAGACTACTCATTACTTTTATTCCCTCCCCTCCAAGATAGTATTAAATAGTTATTTAAATAGATTTACCTATTCTTCCTATACTTGGAATTCAAATGGAAAAACATATATATTTTCCCCTCATTTGTATTTACTAAATACCTCTGCTTGTGTTTGACAAGTTCCATGAGAGTAATTATTGTTAAATTATGTGCAAATTAACACAACAGTTAACTCAAACTCTACAGTATATAAAATTATGTTTTTCACAGCTAGACCTATTCCATTTACATAAAATAATACTTAAAAAGCATACACTTCCCAATTGATAGAGTTAAAGTAGCTGTTGCAAATCACTCTGTGATAATAGTAACGGACATGGAGAGAATTTGCCTTAGTGGGCAGAATGCCCAGCAATTTGAAACTGCTTTCTCCATAGGAGGTAGCAGAACAATGTGGGCATTATCTCAGCATAAGTATGCACATAGCACAATAAACTGAAGGCTGTCAGAAAGCAGAGCTAATGGAGCAAACCATATGCTAAATCTCTGTGTTGGAGACCAACTCCAACTGATCTGCAGGACCAAAAGCTGTATAACAGTAGATTTACATATTCAAATATTTATTGATTGCTTATTATGTGCCAGGCAGTATGCCAGATGTTGGACATGTAGTAGTAACTGAGGTAGACAAGTCCCCTGCTCCAACGGAGCTTACATTCTAGCTGAAGATACACAAAGTAAACATTTAAACAAAGAGGTAGGATAATTTCAAATAGTGATAATTGCTATGAATAAAATTAAATTGCATCGTGAGATAAAGAGTGATTGAGGGAAATACATTAAGTGGATCCATGTACATAGCCATAGCTTGAGGTTAGATATTTTTTAAATATTGTAATATACAAATAATATTTGCCAGCGTTCGCCAGCTACTCTCCATCACAATATAAAATAGTCATTTTATACTGGTGAGTTAAGCACATCACAAGTGTCACTGATGGAAGCAGATCAAAATTTTCTCTTAATTTGATTTTAATTTTGCAAGCTAGAAAAAAATCCTCTTTATCTTATGTCAAGATACTTAAAAATCAATTTAGTTGCATACTAAAACGCATTCCCACCTGCATTTACAATGATGTCTCCTCGCCCACAAGAAATTCCCACTTCCCATTTCATTAGATTAAGAGGTCACAAACTTTTCACTATATAACAGGGCCTTCTGGTTGTGGAGGGTTCCAGCTGAGTCATGAAAAGCGAAAAGTTCAGTCAGTTGCCCAGATGTATTTATTGCCAAATTACACAAGGTAATTGGATACATCTGGACAGCTGAATGAACTCTTAACTCTTCGTCTCTCCAACAGCTCTTTGTTCTTGGCTTCAAGACATCCTATATAAAGGGAAAAGAAACAAACAAAAAGCTGCTTCAAAGTTGAAGGGTCAGTTTCTGGTTTTGCTGTCCTATCTGGAAAAAAAGAAGCAATTTCTGCCATTATTTTATAACTTATTGATATAAAATGTATATAACTCATAAAATTCAGAAATAGCTAGAAATACAAGGGTAATAGAGTTAAATTCAAATATGTCATGAATACAGAAAACTGAGACAACAAAAATTAATTTTCATAATGAATAATTTATATTATGTATAATTAATTTTAGTATTCAACACCCCAGCCATTAAACATGTGTAGTTAGCAGTAGGAGACATGAGTTCTAGTCCTGACTCTTATCACTTACTTGATGTGTGTCACTCAACCTTTTTGAGTTTCACTGTTTTCATCCATGACATGAAGTTGCGAAAGAGGACCTCTATCCCTTTTTGCTCTGAAATGCTGTGATTTGGGTTTTCTTCGTAAATGATTGACATTATTCTATACTGTTTTACAAACAAGATACTTCTAAATAGCTGAGTTTGGTTACAATTAAATCCTACTTGTTATTGCTAATTAAATGTAAAACATAACATTCACCTGAAAAGCCTCGTTTGAAAGGAATGAGAAAGCGACTTTCAACTTGAGTATTCTCATAATGCAGTCTATACATACCACAAATTAATATTTAGGTATTCCATACCATACCTTTGTCTACTTTCTTAAATGAATCCTTAAATACATTTCTCATTCCTAAAAAGACCACACAGACTCTTAAAAACCTTAAACAAAATTATTTATTGGTGATTTTCTTATTTTAAAAAATCTTGTACCTAGAATACTTCACAAAAAGTGAAGTATAAGAAGTAATGGCCAGCTTTGCAGCTATCTAAAGCTTGTCTTCTGCTTTAGTGATTTAATTCTCAGCTAGAATGTTTATTGTTTTGTGTACTCTTCTATCATTTTGTTTATTTATAGAAAAAAACAGTATTTCAATTTGACAACTTTCAAAATAGGGTTTCCTGTCCCAGTACTACGAACTTTATATCAGATGGTGTCAATATTTAGCGAAACAGATATGCCTATCTTATAACTCCCCTCAGTGTAATGAAGGCTAAAATATCAGACCACAAATGACATGTAATTTATTTTCACTTTTTAAATTTTCTGATTTGATTTGTGGAGAATACTTCAATTTATCCTCTCAGAGTACCTTCTGTACAACTCAATTTGCAAAATAAAACCTGTCAGAAAGTTCGAACTAACAAATCTTCGAATCCTTTTTCTCATGACTGTGTGTGTGTGTGTGTGTGTGTGTGTGTGTGTGTACATGTGTTTTGAGAGTAAGGAACGAAAACAAAGATGCTACAACTACACACATTTTATTATAACCACCCTCCAAAACACCATGATTTCATAAATTATTTCACAATAATTCAAAGCCCTTTGAATGATTGAATACTTTCCTTCATGTTTTTCAAAATTTACCTAATATTAAAAATCTATGACCTATTGATCACTGAAAATTTGGATAAAATAACTCATTTGTCAAATAACAGATGCTTCATACAACATCTGTTTCTACATCTCACTGAAAGATTCTATATATAGACAGTCACGATTGTTCCACCCACTTGAATGCCATGGAGACCGTTTCTATCACACAGACTTGTTCTATAATATAGACCAACTGTACGCAATTTTGCTAAAATGTCAACATGTTCTACAGTTTTATCCAATGTTAAAGTACATTTTAAAAAGAAAAAAATGAGATATTTCTGAGACTATTAAGAAAACTTGAATATGGACTGGGGTAGTAGATTATAATAAGGAATTATGCTTAAAATTTTTGGGGGGATGGTAATTGCATCATGGTTTTGCAGTAATGTAGCCACAATTTTAGAAATAGATAGTGAAGCAATGTGAAATAATTCAACAAAGAGAATGGGAAAGAGAAAGGGATAGATTGGCTGCAAAATTTTAATAATCATTGAATCTGGGTGATAGTGTTATGGAGGACCACTGTACTGTCTCTACGACTGTTTATGTTTGAAAGTTTTTCAAAATAAATTATAAATGAGATATGCTTTAAAGTTTTCTCAAAGATGGAAGACTTCATTTTTTATACTCAACCCGCTTTTATTTTTAGCATTTTATATGTCACCAGTCCAGTTGATAAAAACAAAAGGAAACAAAAACATTATTTTAATTATCTCCTAAAATAATGGGAATGATGTCTTTTCTGTAGTAAAAAATTAGTCTTTCTTGATCACATAAAATGATACAGGTATCTTTAATCTTTGATGACTTTCTCTCCAGTGAATATAACGATAATATATTTTGAAAAAAATGGTCTTTGGGTAAACCACATTTCCAATAACAATTTATTAAAGTATTTGGATCAGTACCATCCCTTCCACTTAACTACAGCTGACAATGACATGAGTTCTCTCATATAAGCTCTCCCTGGGGAGGTGCAATGATGAAAATTCAGTAAATACAGGCCATATCTCTAATTTGGCAAAGATCTTAAATATCTTTCAGGACAACAATATGATTATTCAGAGAAAGGCAACTGACTGTAAATAAGGTGTTCTGACAGCTGCACATCTAATATGCATATTATGGTATTTAAATGTGTTATGAGTTTCTCTGTAAATTCAAAATTGGTTCCATCCTGCATGACTGGGCATAATTTTTCAATATCAGGGACTAAATAAGTTGAAAAGTTGCATTGATTAAAGTATTTATTTCTCATTGGAAATCTCTGTTTACTGAGGAAATTTATGAAAGAAAATGTATTTGGTGCAAATCAGTACTGAGGTATGGTGTGACACCTTTGTCATACAGGTGATTTTACAGACCTTTTGTATTATGCAGAGAAATATGTTAAAAGGAGTATTTTATTATTTTCTTTCATTCCAGGGATTGCATATTTCATGAGACCACAGAAATGACATCTAAATAATAATGCTTTACTTTTCAAAATTGCATATGATGCTAACTAAATTATGCATGTGCTTAGCAAAAATAGATTATATGCATCAACATTAATATTTGTTCTTCTTTAAGTAGTAAACCATAGGCAGTGTTGCTTCTTCTATTGCTGCATTTTTAAAACTGTCATAAAGAGCCATTATTTATTTTGTAAATAACAATTGATATGCTCCTTATATTAATATGAAGAATTGATATAAATCTTCTTTTATAAATAACGATTTCTAGGTTAAAGTTGTAAGACCCTACTTTTTAAAATGCAGGTATTGTGTTTATGAAACAAAATCTACAAACAGTTAATGGCCACCTACTTTGTTCCAGGGACTGTGATAAGTTAGTTTCACCTCATGTTAACAGAAATCCATTTTACAGAAAAATAAATTGTGAAGTTCAAAGAGGGCAAGCTATTTTTTCTAATAAATGGCAGGGTTAAGATTCTGAAAGCATGTTTTAGTGACTTAAAAAAAAAACACACACACATTTAGGAAGGCAGCATCAATGAAGAGTTTATCAAGGCATTATTCATTTATTCAATGCATTTATTTAATGTCGTGTGCTTGGCAATGGCAATGTTCTAGACAATTGGGATATACCAGCGAATAAAGCAAAGACCTCTGTCCATGTGGAGGTATGTTCTTGTTCTCTCCATTACTTACCAAGTTTTTCTTAATAATTTATGGTAAAATAAATTGGTATAATTTCTAAATGTTTTCAAGATTTTATTCATCTGTTCTATAAGTAAAATAATGAAAGTTATGCAAGCTACTTTTTGCAAATTATCTCAATCTTTAAGGAAATTCCCTAACATATATGTGCTTATATATTCACTACTGTTCTCTGTTCATATATAATTTTTTCTGTCACCTGCCGGTATTGGGGCACTGAAACAAAATCAGTTGTTATTGTATCATGAAAGATTCCTCAAGTTTTAAAGTCTTATTTTAAATGACTAAAATATTTTGGTCCAAATTAAACCATCTGTATACAGAAGCAACTAAGAAAATGAAAGCAGGTAGAAGAATTGGCAATATAGTGCCTCCATAGACAATCTAGCCAATCATATTATATTGCCTATACTTTAAGTAGGCTTGAAAAATTCTACAGGTTCCATAAAACACTTGCTACTCAGAGAAAGTCAGAAATAATTCTAAATGGTCTTTACAGGTAACTTGCCTAATATTTGGAAATTAGCTTCATGAATCAAGTATCCAGCTCATGTGAATATTTGTGAAAACGTAGTGATTAGCCTCCCACACACCTTTTGGCTTGATACCTTGCATTCTGGCAGTAGAGAAGCTATTAGTAGAGGACTTTATAAAGTTTATGTCACTGAATCTGTCATTGTGATATACCCTGGGAAGTGCTACTGTCTAAGGCACCATCTGTTGCCCTAAGATAAATATAAAAAAGAATAAGAAGTCTCAATTGAGTCATTCCTGTGGAAATGGCACAACATGAAAAAACTATAAAAAATGAATACATAATAATTGTTTCTATTTGTTAATTTATTATTATATGCCAGGTGATGTGAGAAATACTCTCTATATTTTTTTCTCATTTAATCTTTGCTATGAAAACAATGCAATACAAGATTAAAAGATAAATTGTTGAATGACCACATACAGCTAATAAGTCATAGAGCAGGATTCAATTTTAGACATGTTGCACCCCAATATCTATATTTTTTCACTCCAGATCACTGTCTTTTATAGTGGTCCTTTTATTTTTATAGAAACGATAAAATTTTCCACATTAAACATTGTACCTGTCAATCTCTATGTCTAATAAGCGTACCCTCATGAGCAGTATTGAAAGGGAATACTTAAAGATCATCCAACTTTCTGTTGCTTTTTGTAGTTTTGTTGTTTAGAGACAGGGATCTCACTACATTGCCTTGATTGGTATCGAACTCCTGGGCTCAAGCCTTTCTCCCATCTCAGCTTCCTGAGGAGCTGAGGCCACAGGAGGCACATGCCATGGTGCAAAGTTCTGACTTTCTGTTTTAATAGTTAAGGAATCTGACCCAGAAGAGATAAATGACTTGTTCAATATTCTTATGTTAATTTTTGTCAGTGCCAAGATTAGAAGCCAGTCTCCTGTTCCTTTTCCAGTCCTTTGATTGGGAGCCTTACTGATAGCAAAAAGTCCCGAAGAGTCACGGATGATCAGTGTCTCACTTGTTTATGCATAACTGCTAGTACAATTGTCTCATTGCCTCTCTTTAAGTGAAAGAAAATGAAGGAAATGTCGTAGACTACAAAATTAAATGCAGTAGGAAGCTACTTTGGAATGCATTTATGAACACTTGGCTCTGCAAATATTCAAAGAAGGAGCTCAGGCAGAAAGGCAGGCATGAAGAAAGTAGCAAATGAAGGAGAAGAGGAATAAGAACATGAAGGAAGGAAGAAGAAAACAGAAAGAAGAAAGGCAAAGAAATTGTTGTCCTATAGTCTGTATTAATTACTAGATGCCTGGAAGCTCCGCATGGTTATGTTATGTCTCCTGTTCCAGGGACAAATTCTGGCAAGAATATGCTGGCAAGACTACTCTCAAACATAAGCTGTTTATGCAAAAACTTTGTTAAATCTTACAGTTGCTTTCTCGATCATTTAATTTACTCACAACAATAGCAGTGGAACAAAGTGATTTTTAGATACAATTAACACTTCCATGACTACAGCAAAAATTAAAAAATGGCAATTTTGTTCTGTAGAAAAACATAACGGTTGATTTATTCAAACAAGTAGTATAGAGATAATCCAATCAACCAATATTCCTAGATTATTATTTTACTATAGTTTGTGAATTTCCCATAATTTACAAAATTCTGGACAGAATAAAACTTGACTAGGGAGGTTTAAAATAGAGATCTTGATATCTGACAAATTAAATTTGAAGAAAAACAACAGTGAAAAAGAANTAGCAGTTAAGAATATTTCTGCATCCAATGACACAGAAAAGACTTTTATAAAGGAAAATCTAAAAAAGGGGGAAGAATACATTTATGGGTGGCTTCTAATAATGGGAGACAATTTTAGCTCTGGCTCACTAGGATCGACCTAAGTGATTCACAAGATGGTACTGCCTTTGATATTGCTAACACTGTTTAATTGTACTAGTTGTTTTGAAAGCAATGACTTTTTTGAAGCAATAATGTATCCGACTATCATTTAAGATTTGCCAAAGAATGCCTTTTCTCTCTAGGCCATATAGTTAAGTAACCAGAGAAAGTCTTTGGTCCATTACATATGAAGCTGAAAAATACTAAAACTTAAAAAAAAAAAATTAGAGTCTCCCTCTGTCACCCAAGCTGGAGTTCAGTGTCATGATCATAGCTCACTGCAACCTTGAATTCCTGGGCTCAAACAGTTCTCCCGCCTCAGCCTCCCTAGTAGCTAGGACTATAGGCATGAATCACCATGCCTGCTTGATTATTTTTTAATTATGTTTTTTAGCTATAGAGTCTTGCTATGTTGCCCAGGCTGGTCTTGAACTCCTGGCCTCAAGCAAGCCTGCTATCTTAGCCTCCCAAAGTAGTGCTGAGATTTATAGGCGTGGCCCGCCACACCAGGCCAATACTAAAACTTTTGAGCCAGGAAACTAATGTTATGACTCTAAACCTTCAGGTTAAAATGCATACAATAATAGAATAAGTTGACTTTAACTGTCGTTAATGGAAGACAGTTAAAGTCAACTTATCAAAGTATGCTGCATTTGAAGAAGCATAGAACCTTGGGGTCCAAAGATGGAAAATTGAGTTCAACTTTCACTTCTTAGCTACTTATTTGAGTAACTCATTTAATTTTTCTGTGCCTTTGTTTAATTTGATGTGTGGGCAAAAAGTTGATAATGTGTGAAACTGCTATTAAAAATCTAAATGAGTAGCAAATGCTAAAATAAAGGTCTATGTTAATTTCATGAGTAAATAAATTTTCTAAAATTAGCCAATAGAATTATCTGATATTTGGGATTATGCTCAGAGTGACATGATTAGTTATGAAAATAGTTAACATTGATTACTTCCCTACTATGCAACTCTGATAAAATAGATTTTTAACAAAACAACTCTCAGCAAAAATTTATTTTAACTGGATGTTTTATTTTGGCTTTATTAAAGAGTAGGAGAAAAAACAAGTAAAAAATGGTTATAATACATTTTTCGAAATGTATTATATGCCTTGAATAAAAGGCACAGTTGACATCAGAAGGACTGAATTGACTGTATGTGCACTGAACTAGAATTGAAATGGTAGAGTTTCCAGATATTCAAATGAGAAGGACTGACAACCACTCTGAGAATTTATAAGAACAGGGAAAGAAAAAAAGTCACTTACTTAGGTCATGAATTGCAATATGGAATAAATGGCCTGTAAAAGGAGAAATTATTTCTTACAGTGAAGAAATCACTCTTTGGTCGCAGATTTAGCATAAATACACTCTCTAGTCACTTTCATCTTTAAAAGAGGCTGAATTGTAGCACCATCCTCAGCTAAAATCTGCAGCTTTTGGCAAATCAGTCAAGAAAATAGTAAAAAGACCTTTAAAGTGATGTTTACATCTTTAGGTTTTACAGTGTCATTAAAATAATGAACTTGTGATCCATCTTTATAAACATGGTTTTTAAAAATTGTTTTTATTTTATTTATTTATTTTTGAGACAGGCTGAAGTGCAATGGCGCCATCAAAGCTCTCTGCAGCCTTGATGTCCTGCATTCAATCCATCCTCCCACCTCTGTCTCTCAAGTAGCTGGGACTACGGGCACATGCCACCATGCCCAGCCTGATTTAATCTAAATGCCTGCAATGATATTTTGAATAGAAATTCCTCTGAGAAGTTCCTATTATTTTACCATTTTCCAAGCAAATAGTACACACTTAAAATAGTTCTTGAATACTTTTTGCTTCAAGTTGTAAGAATAATTTGTTTTTAGAATTTTTTTCTGAGTTGATGTTAGGACGGCTGACTGGTAGTCATTGACAGATTGTAATTGCTTTCTCTGTGCAATAGTAATTGAAATTTTTGGTTTTGTTTCATTATTTTGAATAAACTACAGGAAAAAAATCTGGACAAACCGTATAATCTTCCATTTTTTAAAAAGTAATTAAAATATTACCACATAGTACTTTAATTTTATAAAATTACGTGTCAGTTATATATAATTGTTGGTTACTACTTTTCTCTTGACTGGATTTCCAAAAGCAATAGATTTCAACTCAAGATGGTGATATGACCCATCCAATTATAAAAAGAGAATGAAGCTGACTACAGATTGTATTTACGCAAATCTATTTTTAGACATCATAATTTTTTGCTCTTAAATCTTGAAATGAGTGTAAAATGATCAAATACCTGGGCCATTTTTACTTTTAAGTTCAGAAAAATCAGAAGAAGTAGATGTGGGGGAAATGGGCATGGACAACTCATTTAAAGCCATTATATTGATTCAAATCCCATCCTTGAAGCTTCTGTTTCAGCAGGGTATTTGTTATTCAATAAAATAATGGTAATAAAATGAAGAGCCAGTGAATTAGGGAAGGTGCATTATCTCCTTCAAACTTTAGAACATGATATAATGCTTTTTTATTGACAAAGTCAGGTGGAATTATATGCCTTCACATCTATTCATAATGATTTAGAGTAGCATGTCAGCCCTATTTACAGTTAGAGATCATTCATTCATATTTGACTTTAAGGAATTACTCAATGCTTCATTACACTAGTTATGTCATTACAAAAGAAAAAGGACATGAATGAGTGCAAAATCATCTGCCAATGCAACCTGCTAGAAGAAAATGAAGAGATCTATTATGCTCACATTTTCCTTTAAATCTGCACACTCATGCCTTCCTTACCAAAAAAAATATAACTGAATCAAAAGAAATGCAATAGGCTAATATCTGTGGAAGAAACTTTTGATGTTAATGAGGAAACTGGCAGTCATATAAAATCATATGCTCATAGGAAATACAGACGCAAGAAAGAACACATTGCCTAGCAGCTTGATATTTCTTCTCCTCTTCCATAAAAATTATAGCTATGTAAAGATTTTTCAAAATCAATATTGTCATTGTGAAGTTGTAGAGGGTGACTTTCAAAGTATAACAATGTGTAGTTGCTTTCCATAGAATTGGCAGTAACGTGAATGACAGAGATGACACATCAGCTGTGGCACTCTGAGAAAAAGCTCACATGAACCTAAATGTTAGCAAGATTTCTAACAAAAAACACTTAATGAGGAATAAATAAAATAATTTATATTGATAGTCATTATTAATTTATTGAATAAATCTTAACTGAAGGCCATCCATGTGTCAGGTATTGTGCTAGGTGCTAGTGACATGGTATTAGGCAAAATTGACATGATCCTTTTTGTATGAAGAATAAAGACCTTGTGGAAATAATTACCAATTCTATATTGTTGGAGTTTATGATCAGTACTAAAGAAGGGAAGAGGCAGGAGGCTATGGAGAGGTAAATTTTGATTGGTTGGTCAAATATGGTTTCTTCACAAAGTTAACAATTATCTGGGACCTGAAAGATTCATGCTGTGCCAATTTTTCATTAGGCTACAGGGTTATTGGAAAAAAGAACTGTGTTTCAGTCTCAAGTCTGGTATAGTTCCAAAGCTATAGTTGTGCAATAATTATATTAAAAAGTCATAGCTTAAAGCAAAAAAAATCTATAAGAATATTTCTAAAAGAAAACTGGAGGACATTAAACAAGCTATACCACATTGATATGTGTTTTATTGTTGAACAATCACAAGAATTGTGATTGAGGTAGAATTTTAATACTTAATATATAGACTACCTTTTGTGGCCACTTTTAAGTTCAGGCAACACACATTTTAAAGCTGCTGTCTGGTGGCTATCACAATGACTACTATTAGTGATTATTTATACTGGTGAACACTGTGGAAGGTTTTACACAGAATAAAATGCTCCTACCTGGATGGAACAGGCTATGTGAGTACAAATTGAATTCCTAAGCCTCTTTTTTCACATTGAAACTAAATTTAAGTGCACATGACAAAGATACTGATGTGAAAGGAGAAAGGGATAAATTAGTATTTAAAAGAACAGATAACTCATTTCAAAAAAAATTTTTTTTTTTTTAGACGGAGGTTTTTGCTCTTGTTGCCCAGGCTAGAGTACAATGGCGTGATCTCGGCTCACCGCAACCTCCGCCTTCCGGGTTCAAGCGATTCTCCTGCCTCAGCCTCACAAGTAGCTGAGATTACAAGCGCCCATCACCACACTGGCTAATTTTGTACTTTTAGTAGAGACGGGGTTTCTCCATGTTGATCACGTTGGTCTCAAACTCCCGACCTCAGGGGATCCGCCAGCTTCAGCCTCCCAAAGTGCTGGGATTACAGGCATGAGCCACCGCACCCACCTTCAAATGTTATCTTAATCCCAATTTTGATAGATCTGTTTTGTAAAACATCAATATTACAAATGGGGCTTCAAAAAAGTGAAAGGAAAGTGACTGTCTTTTCCAATTTAGTTAGAACAAAACAAAACACATTAGTAGGTTTGGTCATAAATTTTTGTAAGTTAAATTAATATTTTCCTTTGATGAAATAGAATAGATTTGAAAATAACATCATTTATTGCACAAAGTAAAAATTAGTACTCTTTGGTGAAACACTTCAGTGTGTGTGTGCGCGCGTGTATGTTCTAGATTGAACAGTACAACATATTTCAATGCTATGGATATCAGTCAAAAAATTGAAGGGTACTGGAAGTCTTTCCATGATAATGGAATTTTTTCTACCATACTAACCCAAGCTCTCATACCTGTAAATATGAGATATTACTCCTGTGAGTATGTTGCCTTATATGGCAAAAAGAATTATCCAACTGGAGTTAACCTCATTCTATTAGCATTTTAAAAGCAGATAATATTCTCTGGCTTATAAGTGAAAGGAGTGTCCAAGTGAAGCATGAAAAGGCTTCCACATGCAGTTGCTGGCTTTGAAGATGGAAAGGGCCACGTTAGAAGAAATGTAGGCTGCTTGTAGGGGCAGAGGGTGGCCCCTGGTTGACAGTCAGCAAGGAAGCAGGGACCTCAGTCTTACAACCATGAAGAACTAAACCCGCTATTGACTTGAATTAGCGTGAAAGCAGATTTTTTCCAGAACCTCTAGATGAAAGCTGAGCCCAGCTAGCACCTAGACTTCAGCCTTGTGAGACATTAAACAGAGAACCCAGATAAGGTCCCTGGACTTCTGACTTACAGAACAGTGAGCCAATAAATGAATATTGTTTTAAGCTACTAGGATTTTTTTGTTGTTTGTTTTTTTGGCAATTTGTTACACAGCAGTAGAAACCTAATACTGTTAGTCAATACAGTTAATGTAAGAGGTACAAGAAGAAGTAATGAGGATGTAAGCTTAAGCAAAAAATACATTCTCAGTCAAATGATTAGTAGAGAACAGGGGTGAAGAACAGAGGAACTGCAGGATGTAGCAGGTAAAAGCTGGTCCTTTCTGTTAGGTAAAACTGTTTCTTCGCTATCGGAGAAAATGGATATGAGGAAATGCCTACATTTTATTTATATTTTCTAGTATCCTCCTAAATAAAAATGGGAGATTAAGGCTTAGAATTTTCTAACGTTTTATCTGAAGGATAAAGAAATTTGGGAAAGAATCAAGTTGCACATTACCAGAATCCATCTTAATAAGAAAACTTTATTGGATTTGAACAAGCCTGAATAGAAATTGAACTAAATTTATGCCAAAAAAGCAGGAAATATTTTGTTTCGATTAATGCAAACTAATGAGTCAAGTGATTGAGTCAATGCATTTCTAGATTGGTGGCACAAAAGAAAAAGGAAACACCGGAAAGCCCTGCTTGCATGGTATACAGAATCAGTCAAAACACTGATGGATCAAAAGCAAATAAATGATAAATGTATTCCAGAATGTACAGACTGAAATTCCTCTGAGACTTTGGCTGACAAATATTACTTACTTAAGGAAAGTTTCTCAGAAATTAAAACCCAGAGCTATCAGATCATAAAAAGAAAATTTCTGAATAGGCTGTAATTGTTATTGAAACACTGAGGCAATTAAAATCTTAAATGTGAGAAAAGGCAAAGAGCCGATGGCTTCCCAGGAGAAAGCTATAAAACTTTAAATATCTCCTGTGCTCTAAACTGCTCAAAGGACTAGCAGGATTATTATGTTTTTAAATCCTTTCCCTGCAGTGTAACCTCACGGAAATCCATTAATAAGCAACCACTATGAGCATTATTTTCTTTGCTTTAAGATTTATGCGATAAAAGGATAAATGCTAGGCCCACAAAGAAGAAGAAAATAGGCGAAAGATGAACAAATAAGTATCATCAACATAGCATAGTTTGGACAATGATTATCAAATTCTTTTCCTCTTGTTGTCCTGTAAATCCTTAACGGAGTCCAGCAAATAATGAAAATAAAATGATTTTCAACTGGATAAATGAAAAAATAAAAACTCTATTATCTGTGTACTTTAATTCAGCTTTGCTCCTACTTCTATTACTGTCCATCTTCGTAGGCTTGTTTGGCTGAAGCAAAACATTGTTTTTAGAGTTTCTAATCTTATTTTCCATACCCAAATAGCATAAGTAACTGCTACACCTAATTTTATGCTTTTAAGTAGCACACGTAAGACTTCCTTTTGTTCTTCCACATATTCTTTTTGGTTTCTCAATAAATTTGAAGCATCATCTTAGCACATGCTACTGATTATATATACATTTTGTTTGCAAGTAGGGGTGGAAGATGGTAAAGCAGATATTATGGGCATAGCCTAAAAGTCACTATATTGCCAAAAATGATGGGTGACCTGACTGTTATAGTTAATAAAAGAAACCAGTGAATAAAACTTTACTGTAGCCTTTGGAGAATAGATATATGTTCATTTTTTTCCTGGTATGCTTAATGTATGGTCTTGCTTGAAGTTAGAGAAAAGTGTTAATGCCTATATAGTCCTATTCAATAATATATAAAGCATGCTCATTTATAGGACTTAGAAGAATTGACTCATATATTGAAAGCATGCTACTTGAACAAAACTGTCTCATTAGTGACATTCATTTGTTTCCTAGTGTGACTATACAATTCCTGTTGCTAATGAAAAGAAAGCTTGCTAAATCCAATCTTAAATTATACTTAAATAGGGAAAATGACATTAAGCCTCACTGCAACTCATCATTTTTATAATTGTGCATTTATATAGCATTTAATATTTGCAATGTGCAAGATAAATGACCCCATATTAGCTCTCCTACTGAGTTTGGAGAGTCAGAGTGAGAATATAACTCTATTGTTCAATTAACCAAGTAAAAAGCTCACAAACCTCATAGGAATGATTAGCTCACTGTAGCTACTATTTGCATAGCATTGGTGGTTTCCAGCTAGTATTTATTACTGAATGGGAAAATATTTAAATTATTGTTTATAAAATTCTGCTATTGAAAAATTCATAGCTCTTCCAAAGATTTCAGTGAATAAATATCATGGTGCCAGGAATTAATATGACATGTTTAAATGAGTTTTTTGTGTTTATTACAATCAACTTGTAAAGGTAAAAGAAAACAATCATGATGACATTAAAGATAGATATTGACATAATAGTAAATGTGAAAATCCATATTATGTATTAAAGACATATTTGGATAATTGAAAGAAATTTTGCCTATTCAGGGCACCAAATAAGTGTTCCAGCCATATGGAAGAAAATCACTTAATAGAAAGAAAAATTTCCCAAAGTAGCACAATTGTAATCTTATTTCATGATGAAAAATTTTAGACCACTGTTAGGTACTGCAAGAGGGATATGTTGAATTGGATCAAAACTGACAGAGAAAGAAAGCTACATTTGTTGAGAAAATGAATTATTTCAAGGAGTAGCAAATGATTACAGTCTAAAAAATAATCACCTTGCTGACTATATTACTCTCAATCTGTGTATTTCATGTAAATCACCTTGAGTTGACTGTGATTTCTAAAATGATTAATTTGAGAGATGGCCTGAAAGGAGTGAAAAATGAATAAAAATAAAATTTAAAATGACTGTGCTAGACCTAGGATTATGTAGATATACAAAATAGATGATGGAGTTAAGCATACAAAATAGATGATGTAGTTAAGCATGCAAAGTAGTGTTTAGTGAAAAACAGTATGTCCCTCTGAGCTGTTTGTATGTTTTCTTTGTTGCATGTTTCTGCACTAAAACAGTCCAATAAATATTTAGTTGAGAAGTAAAAGAACAGAGTTTAGAATACATATAATCTGTGGTTTCATAAAGCACAAGTAGATGGAATTTATTTTGGATGTTCAAAATATTAACAGTGACAACAAAATAAAAAAGAAATTCTGTGTAAAATGCCTGAATTTCACCATGTGAAAATTACTAATAAATGGAAGCCAAGAAAAAATTGTGGAATAAAATTTATTCTTTTTCATGCTTTCAAGAGTGAAAGGAAATAAACAGTTTCATTAATTATCTTATCTTTTTCTTTTGATGAGCAACATTATCTTGCCAGGGAAAAGCTAAGTGGGGCAATTCCAAAATCTGAGGCAAATCCAAAGGTATTAATTGTTAAAACTTTAAAACGTTCAGGAAAAACATACTAAAGTTTGATAATTATAATCATGTTTGACACTAAATAACATTTTCTAGAGTTTTGTTTGGCCATACCATTATTTGCCTATTTTTTTATAGTTGGAGAAACTTCAGATATAAAGCATTGCCAGCTGCTCAAAAGGACAATGTGTTTTCACTATGTTGTTTTTCTTCTCATTGTTTCATTTCTTTTTCTTTTTTTTTAGAGACAATGTTGTTCTGTTGCCCAGGCTGGAGCACAGTGGCAGGATCATAGCTCGACTACCGGGTTCAAGCAATCCTCCTGCCTCGGCCTCCCAAAGTGTTGAGATTACAGGGGTGAGCCGTCACACCCAGCAGGTTTACATTTTTAATTGTACCACTTTCTCTCCTTATTGCCAACCTGAAAAATTAATCTTAGTATCTTATGGTGAGGAAAAATGGCTGACTCATAACAGTAAATAACTGAGACATTCAAACATTTTAGTTTACCAATTTATAACGAAATATTTTGATGAGTTCATCCCAATTTTTTCTGGCATTTCCACCCTGATTAAAGTCAGGCTGGCACTGACAAAGGACTTAACTAAGGGCTAGAATGAATGGAAAGTTGCTGGCCTTCCTGCTTTCTGTTTTTCCTTATTATTCACAGACAACAACACAGCTATTTTCTTCAAAAAGAAGGCAAATTAAACGAGTTCAGCAGAGATATGTTTAAATAATTCATGGACATCACCTTTAATATGGAAGAACTGCATATCTCCATATTAGATCATAATTCTGTTCTTCCTATGACGTTCATTTTGTGGATATCATATGTGTCTGGTAAATGTCATTTCTTTTCTAAACTTCTCCTTTACTACAACTGAAATATTTATGCTCTAAGTCAGTGGTTCTCAGCCAGGGGAGATTTTACCCCTGAAGAGACATTTAACAATGACTGGAGTCATTAATGTTGGTCATAATTGGAAGATTGTGGCTACTGACATCTAGTGGGTAAAGGTCAGAAATGCTGAAAAACAACCTGCAGTGCACAGGACAACCCTCCACAACAAATATTTGACCCAAAATGTCAAATATACCAAGGCTGAGAAATCCTGGTCTAACTATACCTTGTCAATGACTTAATCTCTTTTTATTTATCATAACTCTTCACTGAGGGATCTAAGTTGTCTGTATTCAATTATGTATGTTTCACATAGATCTTTGTTATCTACTTCCTGTTATCTTTTAAGAGACAGGAAGTCCTGGAATGTTCTACACAAAGCTCTTATTCTGGTCATCTGAAGCTATTTTATAATCCTTGACATGGAGATGCTTCTCTTCTCTCCATACTTCCTTTATCCTTCTTCCATATCTCTTTCCTCTGTCTACTCTTTTTATTTTCCTTTCTCTATCCCTTCCTTTATCACTCTATCTTACCCAACAAACATAAAAAACTGAAACATCCTGTTTTTGTTTGACATATATATTGAAATATTTATATGCTTGTTATTAAACAGTTGTTTGAGGAAATATTATATTATTTATCTGTAATAACATAAAAACTGGTTGCTATCTATTATGCAATCCTTGACAGAAGGAAATAATCTCTCCTACCTCTGAAATCCTTTTAGCCCTTTCATGTGGTTTCATTCACAAGGTTCTTTTCATAGCCGTCCTTGTATTATACTGCCTTTATGCTCCAAAGTCCTAGTATAATACTTTGTACATAGTAGGCACTCAAGAAACATTTGCTGAATAAATTTTCTGTGAGCCATTGGCTTTCAAAGAGACAAGCAAGCTGTGTAGTTAGATATGGGAATGGGCTAGCATTTGGTATGTTAATTAGTTTTTTCCAAATTTATCTCCTAGGCAGCATTTCTGCTGATTATCTTCTTAAGTCACAATACTTATTCTTATAATACCTATATTGCTTAGCACTTAAAAACTATTTCAACATTGAAAGAAAAGTTTCACCAAAAGATTATAGTATGTTCAAACCACCCCATACAGTAATAGATGACAAAAGCAGAGGCAAATAAAATGTCAAGGATATACATATTAAGATACTGACTTGGTTCGTGATGCCCAAGTCACATGCCTCTAGTTAATAAATGTATACATAAAAGATCTTACAATGAATACTTAAATCTTTTAATTATACTTGATAAGGGAAAGCTACTTAATTAGATAAAGCTACATATTTTTTTAAAAAGGAAAACTTAAGTATGAGTATTCTCTTTGGAAAGGTTCACTGGCATTGTTCATTTCGTTGTCTATAGAACTCACTAATTGTCTTATAATAGTCAATGAAGTACTTGAAGTCGTCTTATGAAATGAGTGGGCAGGAATAAGTATTTCTAAAATGCTCTACTTTCTTTTTGGCTGGGAAGTGATAATGATATCTGGTAACTGTTAAAATTATATTCTTCTTGAAATAAAACATATAACCTTAAATGTCGAATTTTAAAGACGATAAAAATGCTTTTTCTGGAATTTTCTAATATTCAAACTAAATACTTCTGAAGTATAAAAATTCTTCTGAAGAGAAAAATTGATAGTGACTTCTGAGAGGAGCGCTTTCTCTATGAAAATAAAGATAATAATTTAGGAGAAATGTAATATTTCTCTTGTAGGAAAAATGCAGACTCTTCCCTTAGCAAGAAAATAAGGCCTGAAAATAGTTGGTTGTGGCATTTTCTCTCCTAAGATTTCAAAAATTCCAAGCTAGCAGTAACTGTATCAAGAAGATGTATAGATGTTATTTTTTCTAACAAGCAATGGCCATCTGGGATGAATACATTTTATGAAACAATCTATTCATTTGTATAAATATACTGGTAATTTGTTTTAAAAATGCAAAGATACCAAATATAACTGACCAAGTGAATCCAAACTATGTCTCTAACTATCACTGTAGATATTTGTCATTAAATTCCCTACGACAGGACCTGGCAAAAAGTAGGAGTTCAGTAAATACATGTTGAATGAAGAAACTATTGAGTAGTTAAGATTCTGTAAAGAATATGCAGAGAATTAAGACAGCCTGTATGGTAGAGAATATAATTAAAAAGAAAATGCAAATAATTGTTTAAAAACTTGCTTTGTCAAAGATAGAGAGTTAACAAAAAGTAAGGGTTACGTGATAAACAGGTAAGCTTTGGTTTCATACAAAAATCCTTTCTAAATTAGTCTGTAACAGAGCAAAATAAGCTTGATTTCTATGTTAAGTGGGCTTCATCACTACTATTGTTCTGTCACCTCTAACATTTACCATCAGGTATTTGATAAGGTGATTTTCACTTTACCCTAGTCCTATACATGCCCATTTCTAGATCACAAATACTTGTTTGCCATTGATTTCTGTATAATTAGTATTTCACTACTAAGAAAAATTCTCAAGGAAACCAAAGAAGGAAGTATTCTAGTATTCGTTTTAAGGAAAAGTCCTGTCTTTCTCACCATATGACTTTGTTCTACAAGATACTCAATCACTTTTACCTTCAATCGCTTCTTCTATAAAATGGAATTAGTAATAGTATAGGGTTATAAGGATTGAGAATGATAAAAATTAAGATGATTATTGTAATCAATATGATTGTGATGCTAAAGTAAAAATATCGATACTCACGGAAGGAATATCTGTTTAATGATCCAATGCTTTCTCATCCATAAATAGGATGCAATGGAGTGTCAGAAAAAGGATCAACCTAGGGTATAAGCCATATGTCTTCCATGACACAATAAATGTATTAAATAATTCTCAAATTTTTTCTAGTACTGTGTTTGTATTAATGCTTTCATTCCAGAGAATGAATCAAATCATTTCATGCTTATTATTTTTAATCCATATTAATTGAGTTATATTTTTATAACATTCATCTCAAGCTAATACTCAACTAATATAAAGGCAACCACATGCTCTATTATCCCAGATTTACTATTTAGTTACTAATTTGCTCTTTATGGTATGAAGGTATCCTTTAAGGATCATCTATTCTTGTTTGTGAGTTACTTCCTCAAATTCAGTCTTTCAGTTAAAACTTGTTCATTGTATTCTATTTTCTACATATAATTTTTTGTTAGGGTTGAATGAAAAATGCGAGAACAAAATGATACTGAAAAAGAAACATCTTGAAGGGTATGGAGGCAGATGGAAAACAGTCAAATATCAAACTCATGTAGTGTTAGTTTTAGTTTCTTTTCAAAAGTATTCTGGAGAAGAAAAGAAACAATAGAAGGAAAACTATCACATGTTAAATTACAGGTAATGTGCTAGGAAGAACTTTCACGTGTTAGCATATTTGATTCTTTCCCTCTACTCGGAGAGGAGGAAATAGCTGGGTTGCAAGCTGGAAATTCTTAACCAGATATATATCTGCATCTCCCCAAAGTCAAGAACTGTCACGATCATCTTTATTGCTCTGAGGATAAGGGCTGCCTTTCTGGGGTCCTGCTCAGATGTGTTGACCAAAATGATTCCTCGCTGAGGAAACAGACTTTTCAAACTAGTGATAGACGTGACAGATGCTTTAGTCGGAGATTACGCAGAAAGTTGCAGCATTGCTGTTCCTATTATTTGAATTGAAAAAATTAAATGTGTCTCCTGAGCTGTCAAATTGATACCTTTTATAAATTCTGAATTTAAAAAAATGAGATCTGAATTATTTTACAAATGACAGATAATGATCCAAGCAATAACTACAAACTTAATTTCACCTAAAAAAATTACTGCATCACAAACCAAACTTAATCTACCATATTATAGTTCTACTTTAACTATTAAGTTACTGACTTAGGAAGATTAAACGTTGTATTAAAATTATAATAAATATTAGTTTATGGACTACCATCTTTACATTGTTTGGTTATAATAAGTCATTTCATATATCACAAATCCTACACTCATTTCCATTTGGAGGAAGTGATGCTGTCTTTGAAGTCACACAGAAATGGTTCTCTGGCATATGAAAAAATGCTCAATATCACTAATTATCAGGGAAATGCAAATCAAACCCACAATGCAATATTATCTTACTCTGATGAATGGCCAGAGTTAAAAAATCAAAAAAATAATGGACGTTGGTATGGATGTGGTGGAAAGGGAAGACTTCCACACTGCCGGTGGAAATGTAAACTAGTGCAACCACTATGGAAAACAGTATGGAGATTCCGTAAAGAACTAAAAGTAGAACTACTATTTGACCCAGCAATCCCACTACTGGGCATCTATCCAGAGGAAAATAAGTCATTATATGAATAAGACATTTGCACTTGCATGTTTATAGCAGCAGAATTTGCAATTGCAAACATATGGAACCAGCCTAAATGCCCATCAGGCAATGAGTGGATAAAGAAAATGTTATATACATGTGTGTGTATATATATATGCATATATATAAACATACATATATATGTATATATAAACATTATATGTGTGTATATATGTATATATACATATATATGTGTATATATGTATATATACATATATATGTGTATATATATACACATATATATTTAACAATAAAATTTATTATGTTTAAGTATTAATGCTTTCATTCCAGAGAATGAATCAAGTAAAACATTGCATGCTTATTGTTTTTAATCTGTATTGAGTTTTATTTTTATAATACTCATCTCAAGCTAATACACAACTAATATAAAGACGAGCACATTTTCTTGATCCACTCATTGCTTGATGGATATATATATATATATCATGAAATACTACTCAGCCATAAAAAGGAATGAAATAATGGCATTTGCAGCAACCTAGATGAAGCTGGAGACCGTTATTCTAAGTGAAGTAACTTAGGAATGGAAAACCAAACACAGTATGTTCTCACCTACACGTGAGAGCTAATGTATGAGGATGCGAAAAGCTTAAGCATGATATAATGGGACTCTGGAGACTCACGGGGAAGCGTTGGAGGAGCGTGAGGAATAAAAGACTGCACACTGGGTGCAATATACACTGCTTAGGTGATAGGTATATCAAAATCTCACAAATCTCCACTAAAGAACTTATCCATGTAACCCAAAACCACTTGTTCCCCAGAAACTATTGAAAAAATAATAATAAAAGAAATGGTGGTCTGGAACACCACAGCTACGCAAATTTTCTCAGTTTTCTCTTTAGTACTCAGCCCTGGACAGCCAAATAGTACTAACTCTGTTGAGTCTGATTTGTTAAACAAAATGCCCATTAACTTACTAGTTGATAATAAAAAAAAATGTAAATATATATGTGGATTCAATTCTCATGTACATTTCTATGACTAGCAATAAAAATCTGCTAAAATTAGAATTCACCTTACCAACCATTAAGGAATAAATGATAAAATACCTTTCTAACCCCAGGTAACAAAAGTACTGTACACATAATTCAGCTGAATCAAGTGCACTACTTGTTAAACCTGACTTTTAAACTATAAGAGGATTTTTAAATTATGTCATGGTTACTAATATATGTTTATCATTAACTGATAATAAAAAATTATTTTTCTTCATAGTGGTGTGTGCTGTAGGGCAATTGCTACAGCATTGGAGTAGCACTTTTTGCAGTTGCATGTCAATTTATTTTTTCTTTCTTTCCTTTCTTTCCCTTCCTCTCTCCCTCTCTCCTTCCCTCCCTCCCTTCCTTCCTTCATTTTTTGTTTCTTTTTTTAATGGAGTCTCACTCTGTTGCCCAGGCTGTAGTGCAGTGGCATGATCTCGGCTCACTGCAACCTCTGCCTCCTGGGTTCAAGGAATTCTACTGCCTCAGCCTCCCGAGTAGCTGGGATTACAGGCATGTGCCACCACTGCTGGCTAAATTTTTTTATTTTTAGTAGAGATGAGGTTTCATCATATTGGCCACGCTGGTCTTAAACTTCTGACCTCAGGTGATCCACCTGTCTTGGCCTCCCGAAGTGCTGGTATTACAGATGTGAGCCTCCATGCCCGGCCGTGAACTTCAATTCCAGGTTTGTTTTTTTGTCTTTTAAAAAGTGCCATGCTTTATGAAGCAAATGGAAATGCCTCTGAGACTTTGGGTAACAAATACTACCTCCTTAAGGAAAGCTTCAACATTTATGATCATTTTAACATTTATAACCATTATACAGAAAATTTTAATGAAGATCATGAGCATAGTACAAAAGGAAAAAGCTTGAGACATTAAAAAATGCCCAAGAATGGAGCTGGTATTTTTAAAAGAAGGCAGATAAAATAAATTCTGTATTAAGAGACCACTGGTTAAGAGTTTCAACTGCGCTTTACATTTATATATAAATTGTCAATCTCATTATTTAGTTGATTAAAAAACAATAATACTTTTAAAACTTCATATTATTCAGAAATTATACTTGTAAATTTTACAGATCATATTAAGGTGGTCTCAAAATTGGACAAACCAGTCTTAATTGTTAATCTTATTTGCAATATAATCTTAATTAATCTTAATTACAATACAAAATTCTTAATAAAACAAAAACAAATTTTAGACATCCGTTCTTTGATTAAAGAATTACAAATATTTTTAAAGAATAGATATGACACAAGTGACATTTTGTAAACAATGTACTAGTATGGATACCTTGAGATGATGTTGAAAGACTTTCAAATTCTCAAATCAATGAAAGTATATAAAATGTGTAAAACACGAAGATATTATTAAGTAAGGCATAATACAGCTGATGTACTGTGAAAGTACAAATGTAATTGTGTCTATGAACCAACACCAGACCAAATTGTTTTCTGAACAATGTAAACTTCATCAGTATTGTTTTTCATCTGTATTTCCCACTTAGCATCTTGCTACACATGCTAAGCAACTGTTCTGCGTAGTATTTTCCAAAGCAAATTTTAAACCCTTAATGGAAGAAAATAAATGACAGGAATGATCTTTTAAATTTACAAAATCTCTTCTAAACTTCAGTGTAATTAAGTCAATGCCATGAATTCAACTATTACCGTAGTTTTCAAAATGATGTCTCCATCATTGACTTTACACAGAAATTTTATTTAATGTAAGAAAAGCATCAGCTGCAGAAGCTACATCAAATATTAAAATAATTTTAAATTTTTTCCACTCTTCTTTCAAAATGAAAACAAATTAAAATTCATGAGTTTTTGTATTATTTATTTTTTTATCTGAAATATTATAAAAGCATTGCTATTCTTATTTACGGTGAGGAGATGTAAAATTGCATAAAAGTTATATAATTTATTTTACAGTTATATCCACTGATGTGTGCCATAAGTCTTTTGTAATCTGCTTTTAAATGTTATTTTAAAAATTTATTTTAATAAAATATATAAATATACTCTGTGGGAGTAATATGGGTAAAATTTCCTTTCCTTTCTAGCCTTGCCTACTTTCTAAATTAAATGGAATATTTCGTATGGTAGACAGTTTAAAGCACTTACATTTTAAAATGATTCATAACATTTTATTTTAATTAACAATAACAACCCTGCCCACCTTGGTAGACCCATGGCACTCTCAGAAATAAGTCTCTAAAACATTCTAACATTGGAACTTCAGCCTCAACCAAAGATGAATAATTCTAGCAATAAATTGTCAAAGTTACCACTAAAAGCAAGAGTAATGGTATTTTCTCATAGGGGGTATAATATTTCCAAAATGTGTATGTGCTCAGTGGCATCAAATTGCATACATTCTTTTTTTCTCTATTTGTCCATGAAGAAGAGCTCTGGGGGATGTTGACCTGGTAGGGAATTATTTCTGGAACATGCTAGGAAGTGCAGTAGCTGAAAATTATTCCTTCAGCTGAAGAATTTTCATATGATAATCTGGTAAAAACTTTTAGATAACAAATTATTTTTGTAAAAGATTCATTTTCATCATGTCTGGGAACAATGAAATATTGAAAGTAGTGAATGCTAATAGGGAAGGGCTGTCATAAAAGTTACCAAAATAATCTCAATTTATATTGTTGCTTTGAAAAGGATTTGTTCTATATCAACTGCCCTTAAGAGTGTGAAGTTGTAATTATGGTCATAAGATGATCAGACCAATTTCCTTAATGATGAAACCTTCACTAAAACAGGGGAAATAAAATAGTTTTCTATTCGAATATCAGGTAGCAAAATCACTACCTGTGCACATCAGCTAATTTGAATAACAACATTTTTAACATGGAAAAACTACTGGCTAGGTAGAAGTAGTTAATCAAAAATCATTGTTTTTTTGCCTCTGCAAAATAAGACAATTGGATTAGACTCTTTTTGTTCTAAAGTGCTATGACTCTATGATAATCCACTGCTATAACCTGTTTTAGATAAACATACGGCACCTGGCAGACATCTAACCCTTAGGCAATCCAGAGATTGACAATCCCCCTGGCAGCAGGTCACTGTCTAATTTCAGGTTTATATATGTTAGGCAAAGATTCATCTTCTGAAAGGTGTATCAGCACATGTAAACATACACAGTAATAAAACACACTATGCCAGTTCTAATAGGAAATTAGCACTTCACTAATAAATTCAGAAGTCATGTAATCCGTCCAATGAAGTGTTAGCAATGAAAAGAGATAGTTTTACTGACAGTCTCCATACACGGAAGGTGTGAAACAAGAATATTCTATTAATATCTTTCTTATAAGCTGTGTAGTCCAGATAATTAAGCATTGTTCTTGCGGAAGGAGAAGATTTAATTAGTCTGCGACATTTAGAAACTATTAATAAATGTCGAAATATTAATCAATCTTATAGCTGCTGTTAACTGGTTCACTAATACATTATGGTGGAATTTATTAATGATACAAATTAATGGTATTATGGTATAAATGTTATAAATTAATAAAATATTTTTAAACATGATGATAACCTTTAGAAAACAAATACCCATCAAATTTGAAGGTCACTAAAATGTCATGACTGCAGTATTCAAATTCTATTACTGCTCTTGTTTCCATTTCAGTGCATCAAACTACATCTCATTATTAATTGAAAGATTTTAGCCTTTCGATCTACTGATGTACTTATATAAACTTCTTACTTGTCTACATTTCAAGAAAAAAGCTTTTTATGGCAGATTTTTTATAAAAAGAGCTATTATAAATTAAACTTTTAATACAAAAAAATTAGCTGGGCATGGTGGCATGTGCCTGTAATCCCAGCTATTGGGGAGGCTGAGGCAGGAAAATCACTTGAACCTGGGAGGCAGAGGTTGCAGTGAGCTGAGATTGCACCACAGCACTCCAGTCTAGAAGACAGAATGAGATGATGTCTCAAAAATAAAATAACATAAAATAATTTAAAAAGCTAAACTTTTAAAATAGTAAACCATTTATATCATAGTTATTTTTTAAATATCTTGTTTTAGTCCTTTTCCTGTAAAGACCTATTTTTAATATATCATAAGGAGGAGAAATACAATCCTCGCACTACTGTTCTCATTTTCATAAATTTGGTATTTTTGCAAAAATGCTGCAATACCTTATATGCCAAAAAGGCTTTTGCCCTTATTCTTAGCATGCTTTTAAATAGTCTCATAAAAGTAGAAATTATCTGCCTATTTTTCTTTAGAAAAATATCTCCCCCTTTCAAGATATAGCCAAGAGAACCAGGGTAATTGCTAAATAAAAGTAACTTTAAAATAATTTAAGGCTGTGAAATAAGAGAAGTACTTTCTATTATTATATACCTGGCTTCTAAGAAGAAAATAAAGCACATTCCAAAGCAAATTTTTACTTTATGAAGAACATTTAATTTCAGGATAGGCGATGCCTCTTAAAATAAGTATAAGCTTTTGTCCAGCTACGTTTAACTCTTGGCTGAAAGTTCTTAGAACAATATCTTTACTTGAGATTCGGTAATAATTTCATCCTATTGAATTATTTAATCTTGATCAGCTAACCATTTTAAAAAACGTGACAAGCAAACAAACATGATAGAAAATGTAATAGGATACTTCAAGGGAACTTATAACATAAAACTGATGAAAATATATAAAAATACTAAATTAATATACAATAATAACTGAGTAGCTTGTGAAATCTATTGGTACAGTTTATCTCAAAGGGCTCTCAATATAAAGCTGTTTGCTTATGTTATTAAAATAGAATTTATATTAATTAAATATATTTTCACTGCTGGCAAGGGTCATTTTATTTTAGGGTAAAGAGATGTGCCTTAGCAATTGAATGAACTTGTACAGAGAATATTGTTATTTCCAAAGATAATTCTCAAAACACATTTTTAAGTGTAATAAAAGATCATTCTCAGAAGTCAAGCATTTTGAACAGTCATTCTTTTACTAGGTTGCATTGCCTGAAATTCCTAAACACTTTTTCTTTTTTTGTTTTTCTTTGTTTTTGCTTTTTTGAGACGGAGTCTCACTCTGTCACCCAGGCTGGAGTGCAGTGGCAAGATCTTGGCTCACTGCAAACTCTTCCCCCTGAATTCAAGCGATTCTCATGCCTCAGCCTCCCAAGTAGCTCAGATCCTGAGTAGCTGGGATCACAGGTCACCACGCCCCACTAATTTTTGTGTTTTTAGTAGAGACAGCATTTCACCATGTTGGCCAAGCTGGTCTCAAACTCCTGAGCTCAAGTGATCCACCCGCCTCTGCCTCCCGAAATGCTGGGATTACAGGTGTGAGCCACTGTGCCCCGCTGGCTTGTTCTCCTTTACCAGTACATAAGTTTGATGGATGATGAGTCCCTTTGCCTCTCTCCCCCCATGATAGGATGAAATTTCAGCTTACATTGACTAGGGTTAGAGAATGCAGGAAAAAAAGGACTTAAAAGTCTAAGTATGACATCAGGTACATCTGTGTATGAATGTATTTGTTTTGTATGACTAGATGACATAATAGTATAAATGAATAGCAGTTTCAAGGTAAGTTATCTCTATCCTCAATCTATTATATTCATCATTATGTTTCAACAAGTGTTGTAAAGAACCTCAAAGAGAGATCATTTATCTTTTGAGTATGTAACAACCACTGACGGATTAAAAATAGAGTCTACATTTCCAAAGCTTAAGCATTTCATTAGACTTCCAAGAGTGACACAGAGTTGTCACCTCCATCATGCTTGGTAGGATCATATGATCATAATTACAACGTTATAGTGTGGTATCTAATCAGTAAGATATGCTTGCCTGGTATTATCAATATGGGTACATATTTTCCAATTTGGCAGAAAGGGAATCTTCCAGGTACAGTTTAATAATGTTAGATTAATGGATGTCTGCGAATGAAGTGAACAGAGGCAAATTGCCCCCTTCACATAGTTATATGCATTACACTGTTTCACTTCTTAAAAGAAAAGCCTAAAGAGAAATGTAAGATGAAGCCTATTACACACCAGTATTTTACAGAGTTTCAGAATCATCAAGGAAAGGTATTGGGGATGGAGGGAAGAAAAGGCAGAGGGTGAGCAAGAGACAGACCTTATCTCTAGAAGAACTACAGATTTCTTTCTCTTTTCCTGGATAAACAAAAGATAAAAGATTTATGTTGATGAAGAATGTTAGGAGCCCTTACTATAAAACGTAAACATTAGAAAGTTCATGAAGAAGACTTTTAAAGAGAAAGAAAAACACATTTTATTTCCAAGGCAACCTTATTTTTCTGAACTTTGAAATCCTAAAAAGAGCAGCATATTAAAAAATATAAAAAGCATATTTACATATGGAAATATGTCGAAATTTGAATTTTAATGTGTTGCCACCCACTAATTACAGACACAAAGTAGTCCAGTTTTAGAAGATTCAGCTTCTACTTAAAATAGTATTACATATGTTAAAATATACATAAAAAGTTATTGTTGGCAGAAAATGGCAAATTTTAATCACCAATTTAATCTCAGTTGTAGCATTTTAAAGATACGCATTTATCTTTCTTCCATTAATGCTTTAAATATGCTTCTTTTTGGTTCTAGATATTCCTTTCTTGTTCCATTTATTAAAAAAGAAAATTGTAAGTCTGTTAAATGAGTTTTCTAATTTTTAAATCCTTTCTCTGAATGTAAGGTACTTATATCTTAATGGCATGTATACATTTTAAACAATTGAATTTTATAGGTGGCAAAACTTATTTAAAAATAAGCCTTAATTTAAAATTGTTCAGCTACTCAAAATGAAAAATATCCTCCTGGAAATTAAAATAAGGAATCCATGTGTTCCTTATCTCATTTTATTGAATGCATTTTATTTGTTTCTTCTCTTGTGACATTGCTGGCCATACAACTGTGTATTTGAAACCTCATGTTTATGGAAAGGGGAATGTAGTTATTAGAAAGCACACAGGCAGAGAGGAACATGTTTTGACAATAGAAGCCACTAATACATTTCCTAACACATTACAAAAACACAAAAACATTAAGGTTAGCCTTTTTCAGCATAAGTTTACACTGTACAAACAAGAGGACTGAGACTACCAAGATTTGGTAATCTTGAAATTAGATAACCAAAATACCTGACAGTTTGCAAAAGAGTGTTTTTCACATTAATCTGAGAGATAAAAGGCAAACCAGAGAAAACATTATTGAAGGAGGAACATTATTTCATCTCTTTGGAGCTAGAGATTAAAAACTCCAACTGTATATTGTAAATTGAGTCCTCTTTATCCTTTTGTTTCTTGCAATGTTCATGCTAAAGCTTGCTCTGTCATTAGCTAATTTAGGATAAGTCATTCTCTTGAAGAATGAATTTTTTCATCTTTAAAATAGAAGTAACATCTATTTCAAAGAGTTGTGGGACACATATGAAATCCATCAAGTAAAAGTACATAATGCCCAGTAGGAACTTAAAAGATTTTAGTTATAACAATCATTAAGGCTGACAAAGATTAAAGGAGGTGATTTAATAATGATATCTAAATGTAAATAGTAATCTTACCTGGAATAAAATTACCAACTGTCCTCAGTTTCTACAAAGGGGATGGAGTATGAGAGAGGATAAATTTTTGGTACAATATGTTTAACTTTGATATAAGAAAGAAAGATGCTGAAATGTATTAAATATTGAAATAGGATTCTGTACGAAGCATAAGGCTGGTAATCAGACAAAATGAGCTTTCCACGTTGCTGTCAACAATGTTAACAAGTATGATACATCATATTCCCTTCCAGCATCTAAATTAATTGTCTAATATATGCACCATATTCTGCATGGCAGTATTTTATCCCTAGAAGGCAATGACAGGTGTCTCTGTGGAAAGTATCAGGTTTGAAGCAGCAAAATTTTGAAACAAATAGAATAAAGGGCCATACAATTTTTTAAAAAATTAACACTAAATGTTGCTTTAAATAAAGTCTCTACACATGCCTTTTCGTATTGAAGAAGTTAAGAATGTGCCACCCCAAAAATATGCCATTCTGGCATATTGACCATTTTGAGTTAAAGACACTTGAAAAAAAGCAGATACAAGATCACTCCAACCTTCATTTTGTTTCTTAGACACAAGAGATGAAATTCCCATGTGCAAGATACCTTCCTTATACCAGAAGGAATGTTTCAACCTTACCATCAAGGATGAGAAGTGACTACCAAGGGAAATCTGTGCAAACACACTATGTCAGACTAACCCTTATTTCCTGCCCACATCTCCACCCAAACAACTCCCATGACCCTAGACCTTTTGCCTTGTCACATTTTCACAACTTATTACTTTTGTCCAATTCAGCACGTAGGTGTTCAATTCTAATGATGTCTTTGGGACCTCATTTTCTTAAGTCTCCTGTGTTATGTAGTTTTTATTAAATTCACTTATATGCTTTTCTCCTGTTGTTCTGTCTTACATCAGTTTAATTCTCAGGCTCAGCCAGAAAAGCACCCTAAGAGAGTAGAGGCGAAATTTTTTCTTCTCTATGGTACACATTACTCACTTAATAAATTGCTTTTAATCCCCACAGAATTTAACCTACCAACTAATCTTATGCATAATTTTATTTATTTTTCATTCTTGGCAAGATAATTAAGAAACTTCATGGGTATTAGAAGTGGCTTTGGGACCTGGTAATTAACTACTGCCTATTCAAAGAGGAAACAATTTCCTCTCTGTTATTTTGGTCATCTAATTCTGTTTATTTTCTCTGTGGTTCCAAATTTAAGTAAATAAATTGTAATAAAAATTGTCCAATTGTAAAATCAAGTGAAGTAGGTATGCTGTGTAATATGCAGGTATACATCAGTATTATCAAATTCAAAAGTTATAAATTTAGAGTGAGTCACATATTAGTAACCAAGAAAACATTATTCTAGAACTTAAATTTTACTGATTCAGAGATGACATCATATCCTTCAGGAGGCTCAGTGTGGCATGATGGGGAAAGCACTGAGCTAGAAGTGAAGACCTAGATTCTATTTTTGTGAACCTGGGCAAGACTCAATCTTCTTGGCATGTAATTTCCTCTATAAACATCTCTTATGTATTATTGCAAGCTATTAGATTTAGGAATACAGTTATAAGTATGAAATGGCTTATTTTATGGAGCTTACATTCTAGTTGAGTGTTATTTTCTCACTGGATTATCTCTAAGGTCATCTTCACTTTTAAACATCTGTGACACTGGTCCAGGTGCAGTGGCTCATGCCTGTAATCCTAGCACTTTGGGAGGCCAAGGTGGGTAGATCACTTGAGTCCAGGAGTTTGAGACCAGCCTGGCCAACATGGTGAAACCCCATCTCTACTAAAAATGCAAAAATTAGCCAGGCATGGTGGAGCGTGCCTGTGATCCCAGCTACTTAGGAGGCTGAGGTAAGAGAATTGCTTGAACCTGGGAGGTGGAGGTTGCAGTTAGCTGAAATCACATAACTAAACTTCAGCCTGGACAGCAGAGCAAGACTCTGTCTCTAATAATGATAACAATAAATTTAAAAAATAAAAATAAAAATCTGTGTTACTAAGGTTCTTTAAGACTGCCAAGGACAAGCTGGCATTGCATGTAGAAAAAGTACATATCAACTGTATATTAAGTATGGAATAACAAAAATAGGGAAATAATCAGGCCCCTGCCCACAGAAGGATCTTAATCCATAATTGTTCATATAACCATCTCTTAGACTCTTAAATTCTTAGACACTAAAAGTCTTGCTGTGTTTCCAAGGTGTGGCTTAGTAGGTCTGTGTTTCCAACATTTTACTTTTCTGCCTTGTATTTTTACTTTATTTATTTAATTTTTTTCTTTAGGAAACTCTTCTGGAAGCCCAGGAGGATATCTTGTTTGTGGGGTAACATAAACCCTTTTAACTGTCTGATTACTGGGCAATAAAAACATTTTATCGTGAAATTCGTACCTTTTCTAACTATGTAGCTACATAATAAAAATGGAACGTCTTAAGGCTAACAGTTTCAAAGTGATCTGTGAGTGGCTAACAAACTGAATGAGGGGGTGGGAGATAAAAATTCCTATATCTTTTGAAATGTTGTTACCTAGACCTAAATGTATAATATCCGTAAAATCTATGATACTTTACAGTTTGCAAAGCACTTTCATATTCATTATCTCGTTTGAGCTTCACAAGATTATGATTATCAGAATGTGAAACAGGTAGGGAAATGCAATGTAAATGGCATCATTCGTATTCAATAATTCTTCTTGAGGCTCTATTCATTCCCCAGAATGGTCTGCCTGCTAGTCTCCAATCTGCCACTGCAACACTAGAGCTTAGTTTTCTCTGTCTTAGCTCAACCCTCACAGCCAAATCAACACCAGCATTGTATAGTTTTGCCTATTACTTTTTTCCTAAGTTCAATTAGGAACAGGGAAGTAAGAATATGGGTGGGAAGGTTGACAGGATTTGAGGGGGGTTAGTTTGACCTTTTTAATTTAGGTCTGTTTCACATCAATCTTTCTAAACGTGTGTGTGTGTGTGTGTGTGTGAGAGAGAGAGAGAGAGAGAGAGAGAGAGAGAGAGAGAGAGAGAAACACTAAATACACAGTCTCAAGATATTTTCTCATGCACATAACTGTCCGATCAACCTTTAATATCTACTATATGTGCAGCGAAAGAATCATTCTGCCCATACTTTATTCATACAAGATCTATTTACCTTGATTTATCCTGGAGTACAAATATAATTCAAAGCATAGGAAAGAGGAGAGAAGAATGACCAGACCTTGTGATTCCAAAGAAATTTTATGTTGTAAAATGTCATTGTTTCAAAGCAATACTGAATGATCTTATCTATCATAAAAACTCAAGAAAACAGAAAAAAAAGGTGCTTGAGGGCACCTATGTTTTTAACCATGGCATTAGAGGATTATTTTGATGATCTGGTAAGCCATAGAAGGAAAAAGGGGTGACATTAAAAATGGACATAGTAATATATTCTTTTTTCCTAACCTTGGGTACATGGGACTGAGCTCTCTTATGTTCTATTTGAGTAGGCAGAAAACAATTGCAAGAAGCTTAGGCTGTTTGTAATTATCATCATTTTCTCCTTTATTGACAAGTACTCAAGATAGTTTACATACCATAAAGGCCAATGTGATTTATTATTAAGGAGGGAACTACCTTCCGAGCTTTGTAATTTTGAAAATTGTCAAGTCTTATGGTGTTTCAAAATATAAGGCCTTATTTTGTCATTAAGAAACTGGTGACAAAAAAAATAGCATTTTTATTTTTGTCTAGTACACTGTTTCATTGTACCATGGTTAAAATTCCAGCAAGTGCTTCATTGTCTTATAGGGCTGATCATTTTCTTATAGTTAACTGAAGTTTGTCCTCTAAAAAGAAGAAAAAAACAACTAATATTTCATTAAGACATAGATTTTCCAGATAATTTAAGAGTTGAATTATCAAAATGTCTCTAAATTTGTCTTTTCCTTTTATCTAGGCCCTCATCAACTTTCATCTAGATTATTCCAATAGCCTCCCCATATTTTTCCTTGCTTCTAGACTCTTACCCATTTCAGTTCTTCTCAAAACTGCCACCATAGTTTATTTTCCATACGAGATAAAATCATGTTGTCCATAAGCTCAGGAAATCTATATTGACCACACAAATCCAAACTCTTTAGAACTTAAACAAAATTTCCACAACCTACTTCTCATTTCCTCCTTCAACACAGACCCCGCAAGTACACAACAAGCACATCCAACACGAATTATATTATGTTTCTTGAACATGTTAGGTACTTCCTCTATGCCTTTATTAATACAGAGAGGAAATAAAACACAATTGCTCAGAATTTGAATTCAATTAAGGAGTCCCAGCACTGAACTGAAGGAGGATTTCAAGTAAGCAAATCTGATTTCCTTCTATCCCTTGAATTTCACCCACACCCACTCAGGTTACCTGTTAACCAAATAGTTTTTAGCTCAAATGCAAATAATTCTAGAGTGGCTTTTTGATGGGTTCCTAAAGATTTAACAAATTGTGCGAGCATATTCATTCTGATCTGAAGGCAAAAAGCACAAAACAAAAGAGTATCATAGAGCAATAATAACAAATTATGTGAGCCCTTTATTTGGCACGATTTTCCACATTCCAAATTAAAAACTCTCATGAGTACTTCTGTCAATAATTGATAAATCTATATGAAAGAAAAATACATATTACAATTTAAAATGTGTTACTCTTGTAGATTACAATGAATTCTTCCTTTCCAAATGGGTTTTTTAATGGCCCTAAAAATGGAAACACTTTGCAGCCCAAATTTTTATTTTGTTTCCCTTTTCAAAAGTGAGTCCTTTTTCTTTACCTCAGAAAGCTGAAGTGGAAAACATTTCTGTTTTCAGCATGGAATAATGACTATAGAAAATTGAGGTAATTATATCACAAGATTAAGGATAATTCCAGATGTTGAAGAGGGAGCCTATTTGCTTAGGCATTTTGCTAGATTAGTCAATTTTATTTATTGTGTTTTTTTTTTCTATATGCATTAGGAAGCCACAGACAAAACTTGATTGCAGGCAGATGATTTTCAGGGTTCTTACCTACTCAGTATGAGATACAGTTATCAAAAACAGTCTTAAAAACTTAAAAAAATCTGTCAATATTATAATAATTCCTTACATTCTTTGGCAACTGTCATTACTTTGAATTTTCATTTAATGAAACAAGATGTCAGGGCTTCAGCTAGTTCTGTCTGGCACATTGGGAAGCTACAGCAACTATTTTAGGTCATCACATATTGTATGGTGAGTCATTATTTTACTGTACTACAACAAAGCTCAGGGAAATAAAAAGAATAGTGTAAATGCCAATGGTGCCTAAGTTAGAAATGTCAAGGTGAGAACATAAAATAACCTTTCAACAAGCTCATGTTAGATTAAGTACAACACATGAAAAAAAAATTAGACTGCGCCATTCCAAAGGTCCCTTTCTACTCTATGGATATAGATTAGCAACTTTTTTGGAATCCCTGGGAATTCTTCTGTAGATGAAAATGACAGATTAGATCATTGGCTAACAATACCTGAACAGAAGACTTATGCATTTTAGAAGGATATACTACTATAAGTGTTGAAATTAAAAATAAAAAGGACTTAATCAAAACTCTTGCTGCTATGCTGTTCCAATTACCCAAGTTGGCTTGTGTCGGATTTTCTTGTCTAATTTTTATAAAAGGGAATATTTTTGCACTTATACCATATGCATACAACCATCTAAACTGGCTCATTGAAGATGTATTAAATAATGTAGAACATTTGCTGCTGAGTATACCAGTTCTCTTACAATTATACCACTAGATTTTTAATAATACATCTATGTTGCAGAAAATGTTAATGTAATATTTACAAATCTTTTAGTTTGCTTGTTTTGTAGACACAATGTAGAAGCAAAATATAGCAACTGGCCTAGGGCCTGAGATATTTAGCTTTAATCAAACTAACTATACTTCCGTATTTCTTTGAGGTTTAGATAAATATGATTTTGCAATTATTAACACATTGTATGAAACTGTGAATTGAATTTAAGATTCATCACCTTTCAGACCATAGTAATGAATAAGTATTAAGAAAACTGTCTGGCAGACAGTATAGAGTCAGAACATGTGGATTCTAAAACTGCCTCTGCTTTTAATACACCTATGATCTTAGGGAAGACACTCAACCATAACTTATACACACATCTATTGAGTGAACATAATGCCTGTCTTATGTACTTGGAGGGATTATTGGAAGGCTTAAATAAAATAAGAGATGTTATAATTTTTTAAGATACCATGAAGTATAAAGTATCTCATCCTGCTATGCATTTTGACTTAAGGGCATTGATTGGCCCTGATTACATATCATAATTATATGGTTTCGAAATTTTAGATTTACAATTTGAAGGATATGAGCAGAAATACAATAATAAACTTGTCTGAAGCAGAGAAGCAGGTAAGGAAAAGGGGTGCCAGAAGACAGATTTCTCCTTTATATCCTGACTATTGCAGATTTAGAAAAATAAATAAATTTTTGAAAACAACTGACTTGTGCAAAGTCACTACTATGAGTTCTGAAGTTTCCCTAAACGTTTGTTGTTAACATAAGAAATAGTAGCTATGGAATGTTTCAAATTCTAACATTTAGCCTGTTATTGTGGCTATAGAAACAGACCTTCAGATACTACATAGAATGAACCATATGTCATTCACTTTTTTTCCTAAGGATTTTCTCAGGAGAATATCCTAGAAAACTAGACTATGAAATAGGTGGAAAGATATGTCATGAAGCTCTTTGCTGGGCTGTGATTGCAGAGTCTGGACGTTGTTTAACCAACAGACACATTTGTTCATGAGTTAAAAGGTGCCCCTGCATTGCCTTGAGGCACAGTCTTTGGAAAAACACAACTGCTGAGAACACGGCCATTCTCTTCTCTACTGCCTGTAACAAGGTATGAGTTCAAAGACTCATCAAGCACAGCCTGGAAGCTGACAGTGTCTGATGTCCTTTCTTATTAGAATATATTATATTGTATTTTATTAATGTATTTTCAGAAATTTAGAGACTGAAGATTTTAGTTATAGAAGTAGAATTTTGAGGTTCAATCTGTAGCAAAAAAGTTTCCACAATGTTTCAAAATATCACTTATTTGCACTGCTCATAAATAATATATGTGTTCATTGCACAAAGTTTGAAAAACAAACAAAAAAAATAGTTTAAAAAAATCCCAGGTGATGCTAACCCCCATATATAACTACTGTCAATCTCATACATATTTTCACATATACCTGAAAATAAATACAGAATTTTGTGTCTATGTTTTTCTACTTAATCTTGAGGTTTTTCATTTAAAATAAAACCTCATTACTATATGATGCCAGATCTACTGTAATAAGAACAAGAGGATTTAGGAACATCAAATGCCAAATAATATATGCCTTTTTTCTTTTCTGATTTTATTGGAATCCCCTCCCTTGAAGACAAAGATATCGAGAAGAGAAAATAGCAAAGTGACTTTTCCGAAATTTATAGGAAGGAAAGGTTGAATCACAATAACCTTAGACTTCTTAATCTCTTACTGACAATCTACGTTAGTTTAGCTTAATATCATATATATCTAATTTATTAATGCACATTCTTACCATAAAATCCATTGAAGATAATCATAAAAATGAATGTAATAACTTGGTGAAATAGTTTACCTCTTATTGGTTTTTGTTTCTTGGAATTAATTAAAGTTCACTTCAAACTAATTTTAAGATAAGTCAGGTCACTAAAATGAGACAGAGTATATTGCTGCTTTCAGCCAATTATATTTCTTTGACAATCTTAAGAGTTACCATATAGCTTTCAAGTTAGTCTATTTGACAACTGAGAAGCAGCTTTTGCCCCGAAAAATATCTGGCTTATTAATGGAGAATCATAGAATTTTAAGGTCCAGTTACACATGGGGAAGATGAGATTTAACTAAATCCTGCTGATCTTAAGGATGCAATTAGGTGAACCTCCAGATCCATATCCGTCTTAGTTACAGCTAAATTAAGATAACTGTCCTTCATAGCTTTGCTGTTTTTTTTAACAATAAAAACTTAAATCAGGAAACATTGACTAAACAATTGTTATAAACAGCATATTGTAATATAGTCGAATAATCTGGATATCTACATATGAATATATATGTAAATATACCTGCTGTATTTTCCAAAGTTATATTTGAAACTTCATAGAATGTGTACATGCCTTAATTTGAAGTCTTAGTTGGTTGTGTGCATGCGTACAAGTTAATATATTTAATGGAGAATTAGCTATAGCTACTTTACAGCTAGGTATATAATTATACTATTTCATTCAATTCTCATATCAAAGATAGCGAATATCCATTTTATAGGTAAAGAATATTCCATTTTACAGGGAAACTAAGTAAATTATCCAAGTCTTATATCTAGCACACTCCTTTAAAACTAATTTAGCCTAAGTAAATGTTTACACATAATTTTATTTAAACCAGGAGTGATACTGAAATGTTTATGTGATTTTATCTAAGTGGTGTGAAATATGATTTTTTTTTAGACTGGGTCTCATTCTGTCACCCAAGCTGAATTGCAGTGCTGTGAGCATAGCTCACTGTAAACTTTAACTCCTGGGCTCAAGCGATCCTCCCACCTCAGCCTCCAGAGTCGCTGAGACTACAGGCATGTTACACCATACCCACGTGATTTTTAAATTTTTTTTAGCAGAGATAAGATTAAAATATGATTATGCACCACATTTCAGATAAACTTTAATTTTATAGTCCAAGTTACTCCACTTTTCAGATTTAGCATTTCTCTCTTATAAAGGCAAATGCTCAGTATGTGTTTTTTTTTCTTGTTTATATTTATTTGCTTATATCTTGCAGGAGCCCAAGGGTTTCCCATACGCATTAATATATATAGTAGTGACCTTTTTCATTTCCATAATTGAAAAAGAAGAAGACAAATGCTTAGGTACTGCTATTATTCATTTTTTATGAACAGGCTCTATGACAAGTACATATTAGACTCATGCTCAAGTATGTTGCAAGTGAACAAAATTGTTTCTAGTTTTAAAGAAAAGATCATAATGCATTTGAATATTTAATTTTACTTTCCAATGAACTCCCTACTATGAATAATGCTAATGTCTCAGCCCATTACTGTGCATGCCAATTCCTTAAATATAATAATCCACATCAATAATGCCAATGACTACAGTATAATAATGCTAGTGATAAAAGAAATATTCTGCAAGTTTTATAGTATTTTGAAAGATTTACACATTAAGGAATATTACATATTTTCAAAGTCATCACAAATCAACTTAACAATCGAAACAAACACCATGTTATTATGCAAGTCAATCTTAGTAGAAATGTGAAAATAATTGAATTAAATGTTAAAGCAAATGTCAAACCCAAATCTTGTAGCAACATGTTACAAATCCAAGTCTTCTGAGTTTTCAATCTATGGATTAAAAACTGCAACCTAGCAGTAACATAGCAAAATATTCATTTTAATATTTGTCCTTGAGATTAAAAATAATTTTCATGTAATTTGGACATCAGGCATCTAGGATCTGAAAACAAGGCATATAACTATAATTATATTTAATTGCTTTTGTCATTGAAATTCAATTTTCATTTAAATTTATCTAAAATTGCTCAAATTTATTTGTAAAGAGTCATCCATAATTTTGGTAGAAAAAACATTTTGGGATGTTTTCCTTCTGTTCTGTATATACCAATGGGCATACATGAAAATTTGGAAAATTTGAAGGTTAATCTCTGTTTGATTTCTCCCTCAGATTGTTAAGAAATGTGAAGAAACTATTTTACAAAATGAAAACACATTAGACATATATTAATTAAAATTATTGACCCAAAATGTTTTAGAAATCAAGTAAATGACATAAGTGTGATGATAAGTCTAGTTCATAATTTATTTACATGCATACTCATAAAACCAAGAATTGATCATTCAGTTACTATATCCAGTAACTTAAATAGGAATGAACTTTAAGTCTTTTCTTTATTCATGTCTTTTCTTCAGCTAAACTCGTATATTAATTATAAAACACTACTGTAGTGAAAGTAAAAAATATTTTGCTCCTGAATATTTTTTATTCAGGCAAACTGCCTAAAAGCAAACACATGGCTAACTCATGATAGCAGTCTATGGATTTGCTTATAGAGGATAATAGTCATCCATCTGCCATAAATTTATACAGATAGTGATAAATTTAATATATTGCATAAATTTGAGTTTGGTAAATACATATTCATTATACAAATTGAACTGACACTATCAGATTAGTAAAACCAGAAAAAGTGTGTTGCTACATGCTAGGCTTGCCTAAAAAAGTCAATTCATTTTTAATTGCTTACTTCAGGATAAGAATGAATTTTGCAGTTGGCCAAATGTTAATATAATAGTTACATAGTTAATAAAGACCAAACACAAAAAAGACAATTTTCTGTGCACAAAAATGGAAAACTGTATGCAGTAAATTGCTAAAGGAGTTGTCTTAGCACTGATACTTTTTTTTTTTTTTTTAGGCAGAGTCTCACTCTGTTGCTCATGCTGGAGTGCAGTGGTGTGATCTAGGCTCACTGCAATCCCTGCCTCCCAGGTTCAAGTAATTCTCCTGCCTCAGCCTCCCAAGTAACTGGCTTTACAGGTGCCTGCCACCACACTCCGGTAATTTTTTGTATTTTTAGTAGAGACGAAGTTTCACCATGTTGGCCAGGCTGGTTTTGAACTCCTGACCTCACGTAATGTGCCCGCCTCGGCCTCCTAAAGTGCTAGGATTACAGGCGTGAGCCACTGCACCCGGCATCATTGCTACTTTTAAGCTGTGTGATCTGAGACCAATTACTTAACCTCTCTAATTGTTTCCTCATCTTTTAAATGAGGGTACGAACAAAACTTATTGTAAAAAGTTGTTATATGGATACAGTGAAAAATGCATACAATACTCTTAGAATGATGCTGGTCCATAATGTCAAATGAATGTTAGCTGTTATAAGTATAAAATACCCATAGTTTATTGTGTAAAAGTACTCTTTCAACTTAGTGCTTAAAAGATAGAAATGAGAGACGGAGTCTTGCTCTGTCACCAGGCTGGAGTACAGTGGCGCAATCTTGGCTCACCGGAACCTCTGACTCCCTCGTTAAAGAGATTCTCCTGCCTCAGCCTCTGGAGTAGCTAGGATTACAGGCACGCACCACCACTCTTAATGGTAATAAGCTTAATTTGTTCAATGGCCTGGTTCACTGGCTTGCCTAATGATTATTATGCTCAATTAAATGATTCACAATTCATACGATCATCACAATTCTAAGTAATACACAAGGTGGGCTCAGTAAGAGTTTGGGTGCTGTTATATAAATCTACAGGAAAATTAGGCTTTATGAAGTTTTTATTCTCCAATGAAAAAGCTCTAATGTACCAAACTCCTCATAGAACTAAAGCAATACTTCACATGGTGAGAAAACTTTTATTTATTAACAGCAAATTATTGTGTGTATATGGTTCTTAGATTAATTTGTAAGATGAAAGCCAGCCTATGATTCCTATCCTTTTTTTCAGTTTCTATGACATATAAATTATTACGTGAACTTTAGAAAAGGAACCTATTGATAGAAAATGCAATGAAAAAGACAAATTAGTCCTATTCTCCTCTGTATATCAAAAATTGATGCAAGTATAGAACATATATCATAGACAGTATTATATAACACATGTATCTATACTTTTGACCTCTGTAAATCATTTGAAAGAAAGTATCTATTCCTGCCTTGGTATGTCAGCAGTCCCACCGCCCTACAAAAATCACTTGTTTCAAAAATAATCTGAACTATATACACATATTATATACATTACATTATATATAATATGTTAAATTATATATAATAACTATATATAGTGCATATATATATATACACACATACACACAGAAACAAATTTTAGTTAAAGTAGAAGTTAATTTTTGGCCCTAAGTATGTAACACTTGCTTGAAGTGTCTAATAATTCCAAGGAAACACTGTGGCTATATAATCTCTCTTCCATTTTGTGCTTTAGATCCTCCTAAGCAGGTGGGTTATGTAAGAGTATGTTTATGAAATATTACAGGTAAAGAAAATAATTCTTGGTACCCATTTTGGTGACACCAGATTTAGACAATATGCAAGAAGATATATGGAGTAGAATTTACTTATAGGGCACATACTGTAACACTTATTTTTACTTCCGCTGTCTATGCTTTTTTAGATTCTACACCCACTTATCTTGAATTTAGATCTAGCCATAAATACACTTTTAAAAATAATTATAGAATTTTGGTCCTTCAGAGGATGGCTTCCCTCACAGCATCTCTAAGAGCTAAATAAAAATTTTAAAACAAAAATGTGTGGGTGATACACAAAAGTCGATCAGAATACTTGCCCTATTGAATTAGGATGATTAGTCATTAATTTCAAATATTCTAAAGACATGTTCTGTAAGTACCTTCAAGCCTATTGTGTAAAGCTCTTACTGAAATAATTTTAAGCTAAAAGGAAAACGGATCAGGCATCTATGCTAGGAGGATAAACTCATAAATAGTTTTGCTTTAGAAACAATATCATCTACAAAGGAAGACGTGCTAAGAAAGAAAAAGTGACAGGACTTGTCGCTAAGAGTCTATTATAATCAAAACACTTCCATTTTTTACTTGGCTTAGTAAATCATAGGTATGTTTGTATTGTGAATATATACATATGTTGTTCTTCAATATTAATGAAACAGATTTTTCTGTATGTACTTTCTTTTCCAAGACATGGGCAGATACAGGTGATCATTTTTACCATGTTTAGAGAAAATAACTTTTACCATACATAAGAAGAAAGCATGTAAATGGATTTTGCTTAAATTATAAGCATTAAATGAGTCTGTAGGTTTCTAGAAATGTTTAAATAGTTAATAAATATATCATTGCCTTTCAGTAAAGGTCATGTTTCCAGCTCATAATCAGGGCACACATTCTGATTTCCTCTATAGCTGCCTTGGATTTGAGAAACACATTTGAAAGAGGGTCTGTGCACAATCTGGGCTCATGGGAAAAACTAATTGAGTACAATTTAGTTCTTTGGCTTCCTAGAAATCATTGTTACGTGTGACTTTAATTCCACCCAGTTCCACATCTTCAATTCCAACTTCCATAGCCTCAACATGTCATAAATCACTTAAACATTCTCATATGCTTCCAAAATTCAGCAAATTAGTCCTTTTGTCATTTATTTTAGGCTTCTCAAAATACTGCCAGTACATATTTTGTAAGACACTGGTAGCAAATCTTAGAATGTTGAGTTGATCAATAGCAAAGATAAAATAAGCTAAAGATAATTCAATTGCTTATGTCAGATTACAATTACCTAACATATCTAGTACCTAATACTAAAAACAAACAAACAAAAACTCATAACTATAGAAACCCCCTCCTTGAAAATTTATTTAAGTCCTGTTTTCGATGTCTTATGGAAACATTAAGAAATCAAGTATCCTCTTACAGAGAACAAAATTAGAGCTATGCATAAATAATCATTTTTATTGTTCTCTAGGGTGATTTTTGTTAAAAAAAACTGATTATATAAAAATAGTTTTTAAGATTAGCCTGTAATCTAGTATTTAAATTTGTTGCTTATAGGTTGGAATATAGTAAAGTTCCTAGAATGTGGTATTATGTTTCCCTAATTTTGACAGTGCCCAGAGTTCCCTTAAAATTCAAGAAACAAACAAATGATTAAGGGGTCAACAATTATGATAATCCAAAGACTACAGGACGTTACAAAATATAGTAGAAAATGAATATAATGCAAGGTTGTTTATAAGTCAGCTCTGTTATCTATGTTACTGCTATAAGTGTTAAGTAATTTTTAACAAAAATTAAATAAAAGATTATTCAAGACAAGCATAGAGATGTAACTTAGAGTACATCTCCTGAGATTTCCCCATTGAGTTTAAATATCCAATATTGCTATTTATTGCATTTAAAATATTTTTGATTTTTTCAAAACATTTTAAAAGCTACTATATAATGGATTATAATTAAAAGAAAAAAGTCACATGCATGAATTAAGAAATATCTAATATAAATGGCCTTAAAAATCAAGTCAAGAAGGAAATAAAAGTGAGTGTTCAACTACTTATGTAAATAACCAAACACAAAACTCATTATCTTGAATCTTCTCAATGTTATTACAAAATCTAAAATGTAATCTGTGCTCAGAACTCAAGTTCTCTATTCATTGTACATAATATGGCACCTTGCCAACATTAGTATGATGAAATTAGACAATCATAAAGAAAAATAATTGAGTTTTAGAAAGATTGTTCTCATAGTTT
>NW_016107850.1:1067402-1086942 GCF_001604975.1 Cebus imitator
CCCCCTCTTCTTCTTCCTCGTTAGCCTAGCCAATGTGAAGAGTAGAATGAAAACTTTTACGATGATCAATTTCTACTTAATGAATTGTAAATATAGTTTCTCATCCTTATGATTTTCTTAATAACATTTTCTTTTTCTTAGCTTAGTTATTGTAAGAATCCAGTACATAATACATATAACATAGAAAATATGTGTTAATCAGCTGTTTATAATATCAGTAACTCTTCCAGTCACAGTAGGCTATCATTAGTTAAGGTTTTGAGGTATCAAAAGTTATACACAGGTTTTCAACTGCATGGGGTTCATTATCCTGAACACCCATGTTGTTCAAGGGCCAACTGTATTTAAATTATAACTCTCTCAAACAAAAATTATGAGTCCACTGTTTTGGATTTAACTACTGTAGTTGGCCCTAACAGAACAGGGCAGATCAAACAAAAATGGAGTCACTCATGCTAAATGCCAAATAATCAAACTGGAACTTTAAGGAAGCAGACAGATCCCAAAACAGACCAGTTTTTCCTGAAAACAGGATATTTCCAGCCTACCTGAGTCAATGTAACAAGGAGATCTCCTGTGCTTAAACCCTTACAAAAAAAAAAAAAAAGTAATCCGAAGCAACCTGACGTTAACTAATCATTTTTTCTATTGTTTTGTTGCCTTGTACCCCCTTATAAAACTTACTGTTCTGCCATTGCACAGTGGGAGTCCTTGTTCTATTTGAGATACATGAATGAGAAGAAAAGCTAATTAGATCTAGAACTAAATTTGTTATAATTCTGCCTTTTGATATTTCAATCAAGCTCTTAAAAATTAACCAAAAAGTTACATGAACATCAACAGTATTAAACTGAATAATTTTGACATTGTAGAAAATTCCACCTTAAATTACAGAACAGCTTGAAGCACTTGGATAAAGTGAGGTGATTCTGTTGGTGGGGATGTGAATTAGTTCAGCCATTGTGGAAGACAATGTAGCAACTCCTCAAAGGCCTAAAGACAGATATAACATTTGACCCAGCAATCCCATTACTGAATATATACCCAAATGAGTACAGGTTGTTCTATTATAAAGATGCATGCACACATATGTTCACTGTAGCAATATTCATAATAGCAAAGACATGGAATCAACTTAAATGCCTGCCAATGATAGACTGGTTAAAGAAAATGTGGTACATATACATCATGGAATACTGTGAAGCTATAAGAAGAATGAAATTATGTCCTTTGCAGAGACATGGATGGAGCTGGAAGCCATTATCCTCAGCAAACTAACGGAGGAACAGGAAACCAAACCCTGCATGTTCTCACTTATAAGTGGGAGCTGAAAGATGAGAACACATGGACATATGGGTGGAAACAACACACACTGGAGTCTAGGGGTGGGGGAAAGGAAGACGGAGAACATCAAGAAGAATAGCTAGTGTGTGCTGGGCTTAATACCTAAGCAATGGGTTGATCTATGCAGCAAACCACCACAGCACATATTCACATATGTAACAAACTTGGAAATCCTGCACATGTACCCCAGAACGTAAAAATAAAAGTTGAAGAAAATAACAACAATAAAGTGAGGTGATTTTTCACAACTGGTGGCAGCCATAGTGATTGTGGCGGGAGAATAAAAGCTTTACTGCTGAATCTTAATACTTTGCACGGGTGTATGCCAGACGGAAAAAGAGACACCTAGGGTAGTCCTCACTGATACCGTAGTTTGCTGGGACTTTTACCAAATGCAAAACACTGGTCTTTAGCAAATAATCATCTGAGCCTTCACTCCTGTCAGTCTTCTTCACCAGCTAAACTATTTAGTGGAAATGATTTAGTCAGAATTATTCCTACTGGTTACTATTAACACATTACTAGATTGCCTGGGCTGCGCTCACCCCTGCAGTCTAGCCTATTTCCTTTTCCTTCTGAGACAAAGATCCTTCCTATTCTCTTAGTTCAACAGACAAAAATGCATAAAAGGTAAGTGGATTTATTACCTTCTGGAAAAAGGGCAAGCTGGTAAATAAATAATTAAAAGCAAACAGAGTTGGAAACACATTTCTCTCACTCAGCGGGGGCTACGTTGGGAAAACAGCCCTGCTGTTTTAGAGCTCTTAGCATCATATAAAATCAATCCACTAAAAACAAACAAAAGCAAACAAAAACCTTTATAGGGAGATAAAAATAGTTTTTATCAAACATGTGTTTGGTTTCTGTTTAATTGTTTGAGAGCTTTTTTACTTTGCAAGAATAAATGCCAGTTAGGTATTATTTCCTTCTTATCATATTTTTGCTCAAAGCTTCATAAGTCATGTGACTATAATCTTAAAGATTTTTAACAGTTAAGCTTTAATATTTTAATTTCTTACATTTTTATTTAAAAATCCAGATCAATGCGTATTTCCTATCATACCATCCTGCTTATTACCCCCTCTCTTCAATGAAACAGCGCTGAACATGTTGCTGGAACAAATACACTAAATATTTCATTAGATTATATAGGCAATTGTTGACTACCAGTTAAGAATCAGTACAGTTCTAGGTATTATGGGAGATACAAACAAACAAAAAGAGGTAATAGTTGATGAAGGAGAGCTTACAATCTAATTGTGAAGGCAAGACCTACGGCACTAAAAGAACTAAGGTGGGTTCTTTGGAATAGACTCCATCAAGCAAATCCATGATTAGCATGTTACAATAATTGAGCTATATACCTATTTATTTCTCTGTTATAGAGTATTGAGTACACTTTCAATGGATTTAGCCACTCTTTTAAAACCTGGGACATTTACATTAGGCATCATGATTTTCTGTTACTTACACAAGTACTTTAAAATCAAGGGCAATACTACTGTATACGTTTTGTTTTAGAATTATTTTTTCCCCTTATTCTATGTTTCTTCATTTATTTGTAACATAAAACAGATATACTGTCTAATTCACTGATAATTTCAAAATGAATAAGTAGCCATATCCTAGCAAGATTAGTATTGTTTATTACACTACATGAATTATTATCAGTGAAAGGAGAAGTTATTGGTCCCTTTAATGCATAATGGATTCTGCATATGCCTGCACAGTCATTTAGAAAAAAAAAAAGTGTATTTCATTGTATTGTAAAACCCTTGGGATTATTATATGTGCAAATACCTAGAGGATATTTTCAAATAATTTTATTCATCTTAAGGCTTGATTTTATTTCAAGTCCTAAATCAAGGGAAAAATTTCTTTTTCTATGTTTGTGATCTACATCTTGGTGGGTGTGTGGTGGTAGATAAACAGAGAAACGGGAAGCACACACTGTAGAACTAAATTACTTCAAATAGATTTAAAGTTGTGAATGTATTTGCATATGGAAGAAATTAACTGAAGTTTAGGGGAGTTTACTGAATTTTATAGTTTCTTCCAGTAAAAGAAACTTCATGTAATTTTATAATAATAATATCGTTGTCAACAAAATTAAGTGAAATAGTCAGTAACCCTATACCTGTGTAAACATTCTCTCTTATAAGTGTGAAATTAAGAAGTATTACATGAAGTACTTCAGCTGTTGGTTACTTTAAAAAGTCAGGCTTTTCACCTTATATTCCTGCTGAATATTGAAAAACTCTGCCATTATTTTACTTCAGCATTTGTTTTAGCTCCAAAGAAAGAGATAATTGCCAAGAGAGACTAATCAATGTAGAATGAAATAACATATTGACTGTTTAATACATACCAATGTGTTACACACGTTTAAAGGCTTTGACATGGCTAGAATCTTGGCAGCAAGATTCTATTTGAAAGGGCTAAGAAGTTGAATAATATAGCTTTTGAAGTTAATTTGCAAATTAAACCTTAAAAGAGTGGGACCTAGGAAATGTAAGACTTGCTTGTTGCGTGTGTTTTCACAGCAGATTTAAATGAAAGTCAAGAACAAAACCACAGTTGGGTATTACAGTAGTTAGTGGTACCTGAAATGCTCAAGGATTTGAGATCTGTGGATGCCAAAAGGAGGTCAGAATGCAGTGCCAAAATAGTTATTTACAGGTTTCCAGGCCAGGCACAGTGGCTCATGCCATATACATATACACATATATATATATATATATATACATTTGTATATGCACACACACACACACACACACACACACACACAGAGAGAGAGAGAGAGAGAGAGAGAGAGAGTCCCTGAAAAGTGTTGATTTCAGAAGAATGAAAGGATTAAGCAAATCTTTTCTGTTGTTGCTGCTGACAAAGAATAGGAAAGTATATGTATTTAACCAAGTCTCATGTTGAGTATCCAAGGAGATTATAGGTACCATGGAGTCATACTGCCATAAGTCTGCTGGGATTAAATATATAAAACCTATTCTTTGAATCTCTAATCTTGGCATTGGCTAATTGAAATATGCACAGACAAATTCTGTACACTGAATGCATTATTTTCACAACATTAAAACTTATTTGATAACTAAATAAAGGAAACATTAGACCACAAAAATAAAACAGTGAAGTGTACACATATTGCCTTCTAGTCTTAACATTAGGTGGAAAGTAAATAAGCAAAGAAGAGCAAGTTATTATCCACCAATATTGGTTTGTTCTTTAAACAAATTATTACATTCAAATTCTGTTTTTATCATTACTAGCTGACATTCTGGAGTAAAACTAAATTTTACTTCATAGCATATATACAATCATTTCCCTTAAAACGTGTTTTTGGCCAGGCGTGGTGGCTCATGCCTGTAATCCCAGCACCTTGGGAGGCCAAGGTGGGCAGATCATAAGGTCAAGAGATCAAGACTATCTTGGCCAACATCATGAAATCCCATCTCTACTAAAATACAAAAAATAATTGGGCGTGGTGGTGTGCGCCTGTAATCCCAGCTACTTGGGAGGCTGAGGCAGGAGAATTGCTTGAACCCAGAGGCGGAGGTTGCAGTGAGCCAAGATCTTGCCACTGCACTCCAGCCTGGTGTCTGGCAACAGAGCGATATTCTGTCTCACAAAAAAAAAAAAAAAAAAAAAAAAGTGTGTTCCTTTTTGGAATGGTTTGTTGGATATTATAGACTTTTTTTTACAGGTTCACTCATACTGTTCAAATTAATTAGCAAAATAATTATTGTGTATTTACGTGCTGACTTTGTAAAAGGTAAAAATGAAATGAGTACCCGATTCCTGCCCAAAAGGACATATAATTTAATTCTGTTGATAAAGTAGACATAAATAAAACAAACATAAGTGCTAAACTATGTTGTGGAAATGATCATAAAGCAATAAGGTACGTATTAAACAAATAGCGCAAACGAGAAGTGCAGCAGGAGTTTGCAGACAAAAGACAGAATAAAAGGTGCCCTAAATATGCCTGCTGAAGGAAAGTGAGATAATCTACTTCACCCTGCAAACATTTGATAGGTATGCACTAGGGATTCAAAGGTGGATGAATCAAGGGCCTTGTCAGTAAAGGTTACATAAAGGATAAGAGTCCAAGATAATTTGTATTTGGGTTTTAAATGCTTTGATGAGATTGTTGTTTTTTAAGCTTCCATATGAGGGTCCAGTCAATGTTTTCTGTAAGGATCAGATAACATATACTTTAGTCTGGGTTAAAGGGTCTCTGTCACAACTATCCAACTCTGCATTATAATGCCAATACAGAAATAGACAACGTGTAAACCAATGGATGTGGCTGTGCTCCCATAAAACTTTATTTTCAAAATCAGGCTGAAGATAATCCTTAGCCTATAGAGTGTAGTTTGCTGACCCTTAATCTAAATAATCAGAGGAATAAAATACATTAATATGTAATAAAGATATCCATTATCCACCCAAAGATTTTTGTTTTTTATGCTCAAATTCTATTCACTTCTTCGTTTTCTTAAAAAATAATGTTCTATTTAATTTTGACCCGCTCTCAAGCAGCTTCACCACACCCAGGATAGGGAGGGGGAAACTAAAAGGTAAACTAGTTTTGAATTTGGGTGAGGTAAATAAATATTTGTCTGTTACATTTTTTAAATTTTTTCATTACACTTTCCCCTATCATCTTCCCTCCAACCTTTTTGCTTTAGTTCACTGGATGAAAGCAGCTGTCATCTTTTCTATCTTTTTACTTCTCACAATCAACTTAATTAATCTATTAACATTTCTATTCAAACCAGATAATTCATCACTCTACTTCTGATGTCAGGAAATATACTTTCAGGATCACTTTAAACATAGATGCTTGCTTGGGCCTGTAGCCAAAGTTAGGGAGACATGAGTTAGCCTGGAAGCTTAGGGGATAGGAATACTTATTTGACTATTAACTTCTAACAACTAACAAGATCCATCCTAAATGAACCATATTTGTAGACATATCCCAATCAATACATAGGTGTATAAATAATCTTAAATAAATACACAATCTTGGGATTTACAAAATTATCTAAAAGAGACTTGCTACATGTTTAGAGGCCACAAACATTCAAAATATAATATAGCACCATTCACTATAATTTGGTAACGTTAATGACTTCTTAAGGTATTAAGCATTTAACAGTTTTCCTTATTCCCTGATACATGTAATTTCAAAAGTATAGAAATCCTTAAAAGGGCCTTTTTTTTTCAAATCTATTATAAGTCTTCTCAGTATGCAATATTGAAGGTTAAGTATAAAATAAGTAAAATATTATAATAGTAATTTAAAAATCACATGCAATTTTATGTGCCAAATGAATCAGTGAAATATGGATTGGAAAGTCACAAAGAAATACAACTCAATGGAAATAATACCATGTAGAGATAGTCGTGTAGATGCAAAGTTTCTATGGATGCAAATGGTTGTGTTGTGTTCTAATTAGCAATTTTGGAGAAGTAAAAACGAAACAGATAATGGACTTGTAATAAAGTCAATAAATAGCCCATGGTGGAGTAGAATACATTTATTGCTGGATGCATTGGAGAGATTTCTTTCAAGAATCTTGTTTCTCCTAATAATGAATTAAGAGGGAAATAAAACTGTTTTATGTTTGGAAAATAAGAATGAATAAAAGAATTGTAAGTTAAAAATTCCAGAGTTACAATCTCAGCCTTGTTTTGCTTCAAACAAATCATGAATAATAATTTGAATCTTAGAAGATAAAACTATATGCTCCTATTCTTCAAGCTGACATACTGGTTATTATGATTGACTCACAGTGTAGCTGCGGCATAAAGATACCCACACATGGTAAAAAGTCCATTAAATAGATATACTGATTTTGCTACCTATGTAAATTCACTTCATATCTATATAGCATCTCAAATTCAGTATATCATTTAATAAAGCCTGTTTTATGGACAGTGCAGACAGTATTTCTGCCTTTTTGTTTGGTTGCTTATTTGCCTCTTATTTTAAAATATCTTTAGACTTAGAGAAAAATTGTAAAAATAGTAGTATCTGTGTACTCTTCAGCCAGTTCCTCCTAGTGTCTTATATAACCACAAACAAATGATCAAAACCAGGAAATTATTATTGACAGATAGCTATTAACTAAACTATAAACCTCACTTGATTTTCACCAGTTTTTTTTTTCCTAGTCCAGTGTTCATTCCAGGATCCTATGTTTTATTTAGTTGTTGTTTCTCCTTAATCTCTTTCAACTTTTGAGAGTTTGGCAGCCTTCCCTTGTATTTCATAACCTTGATCTTTTAATGAGTACTAGTCAATTATTTTGTATAATATTTCAATTAGGGTTTGTCTAACGATTTGACTGGAGTTATTCTTCATTTGCAGGGGCAAGAATACTACAGAAGTGATGCTATGTTTTCTCAATGCATTATATGGTGGTAAGGAGGTAGGGGGAGCATACAAACTATCACTATGTGTTATTACTAGTTGTGATAAACTTGATTACTTTGTTAAAGTGAAGTCTGCTGATTATTCTTCTATGATGCTACATTACCCTCTTTGTAATTGATATGGTTTAGCTGTATCCCCACCCAAATCTCATCTTGAATTGTAGTTCCCATAATTCCTATGTGTTGTGGGAGGGATCTGGTGGGAGGTAACTGAATCATGGGGGTGGTTACCCCCATGATGCTGCTCTCTTGATAGTAAGTTCTCACAAGAATTGATGGTTTCATAAGAAGCTTTTCCCCCTTTTGCTCTGCACTTCTTTCTCTTGCCACCACATGAAGAAGGATGTGTTTACTTCCCTTTCCACCATGATTGTAAGTTTCCTGAGGCCTCCCAGTCACGTGAAACTGTGAGTCAATTAAACCTCTTTCCTCTATAAATTACCCAGTCATGGGTTTGTCTTTATTAGCAGCATGAGAACAAACTAATATAGTAATCAAATAGATAACCTGAGGGAGATATTTTGAAACTACGTTAATATCCTGCTTCTCCTAAAACTTTTGCCCCCTCTGATTTTAGCACATATTAGTGAACTTGGCCTGCAACAATGGTTACCGTGTGTTTGCCTCATGGTGATTTTGTATTTCGCTAGCTCTGTCTACCCGGAATTTTTCTATATAGCAGAATTGTCCCTTCTCTCCCTCTTTATCTGCTTATTCAATTATATATATTTGTGTAGAGTTGTGGATATTTCCACCTTAAGATTTCATAGCTTATCATACTTACTATGGGAGAGTATAGGGTAGATATTTTAGTACCTTAATGCTGCACCATATATGGCATACCACAAGAGATAAAATAGAAACTCTCTAGTATTTCTTACAATCTTCACCCATCCACCCACCATTCCATAAGCACATATTAAAATTCTACTTTGGCTATTCTCTGGTGATAGTGATAGAATTCAGCAATTTCCTATATATTTCCAAACTAAAAGATGAAAACAATTTTAGTTTGGATTTCCTACTTCTATATATTCTCTTGACTTGTCCTTTTAGCATTTCATATTTGACAGGTTAATTATTTAGGATTAGAAACAGTTATTACTATGCTTGTTAGAAGGGAATATGATAATTCATAAATATTGAAGATGAAAGATTATCTTTTGCAATGGTAAAAACTTAAATCAATTCTGGAATTTTATTTATTGCACTTGTTTAGAACTATTTATTACAAGAGCAAACAGAGATAAAAATTGAAATAAATTAAATGTAAAAAAATCTAATGCAAGGATCATGGAGAATGCAAAACAAACAAAAAATAAATTGTTTTGCTCTTTCTCTAAAAATAAAATTACTATTTACAGAAATATTATCTTATTATAACAAAGAAATTTTAAGCCTGGGCATCTTGTTTTTTATTCTAGGTACATTAGGTCTTCATGACATGACTGACTGCTTCCCAAATCATAATTAATTGACCAAGGTCAATAGCTTTACAGAAGACACAGAAAAAAAATTAGCTTGTTCTTCATGAGTTTAATTTATAGTTACTAATAATTTATTTCCATCTGGAAGTTGTAAATCTTAAAAAAAGTGGGGGAATAAAACAAAATAATTACCTCCCTTGAAGAATTTGATTAGGTGGGCCATGAAGTATAGGAACAAATTCATGGCTGCTCTGAACAAACTATCCTAAGGGAAGTAGCCTTATCACATTAAAACAGATTTCTTCTATTCATTGCAATTGGTTACTTCTTAATATCACTATTTTCACACTCAGGTGATAAATATTTACTTTTCATGGTGTATTGTTGAATTTGGATGTATTATTTATAAAGAGGAAAATTTCATACATATCATTATTGTTGGTTCTATTCAAGCAAACAAATAGAAAAGTAGTCATCTCCTAAAGGTAATTCAAGCAATTAAAAATAATAAGTCGTTAAGAAAAATACGCCAAAATATCACTGATCTTTAAAAACATAAAATGTCACATGTGTAAATATTTGCTGGCAGGCAATTTTTTCTGGTTCCACTTCATAATTATTTTGGAAGTAAAGAGCAATTGGGTTATGGAAAATGTATGAAATGGTTATATTTTAAACTAATATGAAAATCAAGAAATGTGACAAGATAAAGCAACTAGTTAAATTATGTTGAAGTGGCATGCCTTTACATTTCGTCTAGCTGCAATTATTTATTTGCAAGATTATTTTATAATCACAACTAGAAAAGCTGTTTTTGAACAGAAGACTACTTCCCACTGCAAACATTATTTATGACTGTATTATTATATAGTATTTATTCCTTGAGATAAATTGTGTATTTTCTTTACCAAGTTAGACATGACGCAAGCATATTTAATTTTTTAAGTTTTTTTCACAGATGCCCTTTTCTAGGTCAATATGTCTTTTGGCTAAAATTGAAATGAAATAAGATCTTCAGTGTTAACATTCACGCTATAGGACCTGATACAAATTGGCTACATTTAAAAATGATTTTAGAAAAATTCATTCATCTTCCATGAGAAGGTTTCTGTGTAAAGTCTATGATAATGAGTGACAAATTCAGACATAAACTATTTTTATATTTGACAATTTTTGCACAAAATAAAACCTATTCCAGAAAAAAAATTACCTAAATCTTGACTTGACTTTAGCCTTTCTAAGCAATACTGCATTAAAAAAGACTCTGTTTCTCTGGATTAAAAACTCTCTATTTCTCTTTCTTACTCAATTTCTGTTTCCTTTTTTAGACTATAGAGAGTTATAGGTAAAGCATAAAGAGAACCTGACTCCTTAAAAGCCGGACTTTTATTGTATGAAGAAACAAATTGATATCTTCATTTATTTGTAACCAACTGTGTGTGAAGTATTGTACCAGTGACAGTTAAAAATAAATTAAAACATGGATTGATGGGTGATTAAATGAGCATTCTTTTTTTTCATATTGAAGCAATAATCTAAGAAAAATGTAAGGGCAGACAGCACAGAAAGAAGTTGGGAGATTAAATATCTTTGCATCTCCTTTTCCATCTTTATTTTTTCTAGTTATATAATTAGTAGTGAGACAATAAATCATCTAAGCACAACAGACTGAACACAATAAAATGATAGGTGATTCTGTGATACAAGAAGTTGAGAAAAGGTAATAGAGAAGATCAGAAAAAAATCTGTGAGCCATCAATTAACTGATAACAGTTCATAGTTTTACAGAAGGCACTGACAGAAAAGAACAAACTATTGGCTTGTATACTGTATATATAAAAGTATATACAGTAGCAGAAATTAATCCGGTGGATGAAACAATGAGATAATTAATTTTCTTGTACAAAGTGGCCTAAATGAAGGTAAGTTGGCTAAAATTATCTTGCAAGCAAAATTTAAATGCATATTTGAAATTATAATGGAAATACGATGAAAGCGAGGATGGGAATAATCCAAATAAATGTGCTGTGATTCAGCAAGTCATTTTTGCAAATGAAACAGGTAAAATCAGAAGGGTAGAGTTTTACACAAAACTCGAGAAGGTATAGTATTTTCCAGAGGAATCCAATCAAATAAGCCAATGGAATTTAAGAGTAGAAAAGAATTCTACAACGTGTAGCCCTATCAGCCCCCTAAAAGGCAGATGTAGCTATATCTCATCCAGAGTGGTAGTAAGGCAAGTCATTTACTAACATTTTGCACTGATACATGAGGTAGTTGTAAAATTATTTTCATAAAATATAGTAAAAAAAACACACTTAGATTGTGTGTGCCAAAAATACACAAGAACTTGAGGAATGACAAAAAGTAATTGACAACTGTAATATGAACATATCTAACAAAAGAATATTAACATAGTGCATTAGCCATACTCCAATATGGGCTGAAAATATATTGTAGGAGTATAATCAGGAATAGATAATAAAGTAATCACTACAACATACACAGAAATAGTGCAATGGTAACTTGCCCTAATCCCAGTTTCTCAGTTCTATGAACAACCTAAAGCACACAACTCAAATTAACTGTCTTGTTTGTTACTTAACCTAAACACATAGCCCTTTTAGAAAAATCCTTAGCATTGTCATCTATCTAATTGCATTCAGCCTTCTAATTCTTAGTCTCCAGGAAGTCTACTAGTAAGCATCTGATTCCTAATCATACCTTATTCTTTACTTAGCAGGTTTGTGAAAACTGCCTCTTTGTTCTTGGTATTTTTTTTTCAACTCCACCTCTAGTCCTGGTAATGTGTTTTGTAGTTTCATTTAGTACTAAATATTAAGTAGCCAGTATAACCAAACAATACATTTTTACTGTATATTTAAGTTTAATTTGCATTTCAACCTCCCTGGGAAGGACATGTATAGGCAGGAGAAATACAATACTGAAACCACCCCCTCTAGGAAGCTTTCCCTGACTGACTCCCCTACCCTGTAGCTGGGTTGGGAGAGCTTTCATGTGTTCACAAAATACCCTGAGCTCACTCCTGCTATAGCACTTATAACACAGTATATTAATTGCCTGCTCTATTGCCTTCTTCTCCCAAAATGTTATCTTTTTGAGGGGAGGGATTATGTCTTATTTATTGCTGTATCTGTAGCTCCTAGTATAGAACTAAGTATTAGGTTACAACTTTAGTTAATGAATAAAATAACAATATGGGGTACATTTTCAGTGCCAGAAAAAAAACAGCCAATCAATAAAAAAGAATTCTACAATTATGGCAATTGAAAGATATTGGTGATGGTTACTTAACCTTTAACCCTTCAAAATATATCATTAAATATCTACCGATACAACCATGTATTACAAAGCTTTTGATCTGAGTTTGTTTTGAGAAATTTCATGAATTGAATACTTCTAACTGATGATAATAATCATCATTACTAGGCAGGTACCATGAGTTTTTAGTGAAAAAAATTATATATATAATATATATGTATGTATAGATACACATACACACACGCATACATTTCTTATTTCTTATTTTATTATTTTTTTGGTTAACGGGTTTTGGAATTTCATGTGGAATTAGTTATAGTAACTAATAAGCAAAGAGCAAAAAACAATATAATTTTTATAGATAGAGTTTTAAAAATTGTATTCACATCTTAATTTATCATAAGTTGGATCAGTAGACTTTCTAATCCATTTTGCTGCCTTCAAATACACAAGCTATTATTAGGGTCTTATGATACCTGAAGGCTCAGGAAGGTTAATTCACTGGCTCAAGATTACAAAGCTAACAAGTGTTGAAGGAGTATGAGACAGACAAGTTTCGGTAGAGTAGCAGCAGAAATATTGCAAAAACAGTGAATAAAGTAACACCTGTCTGCATTTTATTTTAGTATGCACTATGTACATTCAGGAGTCAGATTAATCTTCCTATACTTATTTTCTTAGATTAGTATATTTAAATGGGCTGACTTTTCCAAAGCGGGGCTGGTTATTGCTTTATTCAGCAAACATTTATATGGATTCCAATTCAAGCCTACAGAAAGTGTTTGTAGCTGGATATAGAATGGTGAACAAAGACTGCATAATTCTTGTACACTTAATAAAAAAGAAAGATGAACAAGAAGAAACAGGAGGGAGAGGAGGGAAAATAGGAGAATGGGCATAACGATGTTCTATCTGATAAATGACAACGTGAGTTAGAAGCAAGTTGCATGAAAGGGGGATGAGAACACTAGCTTAGAATCAAAGTGATCTTCATATCACTCACAAGATGGGCATAAATATTTTGGGTGGGGCAATCAGTTTGCTTTTCTCCTAACACTCTTCCTAACCTGATGAAATTAACATTTCCTGATACAAACTACTCCTCACAAAGATGTCCTAGGAGGAAATAGAAAGAAATACGCTAAGATCTTTGATCTTCTCAGGAAGAAAAAGGTTAAAAATAAACTATTGTTTGGCATATTTAACAGGAATTTTAAAATTTGACATAACTAAAGTTACATTCATTATTTAAATTAATTTTTAATAACAGGCTAGAAATTTAACACAAAGAATAAAATGATGGGCAGAGTAATTACTGAAACATTTCGGATATGCTAACTATAAACCATAGAACACAGTGAAAAAAAAAAAAAGCTAAATGACAAAGCACCTTGCAGGAACCTAGACTATTTCATATTATATCAATGCAATATGCAAAGGAAATTAAGAATGGATGATTATACCACGATTTACTGATGATATGATAATTCTTGTTTTTAGTTTATTGAATGTCTTATTATAATATTGATTTAATAATCTTTATATATTCGCTCAAATTTCTACAACAAACACTTTTGCCCACTTGATTCTTGCCAAGTCCCAAGCTCAAGTCTCCTTTTCTCCCTGAAAGTTTCCCGAATGAGAAATGATCTGGCTTTCCTCTGACCTTTTCCAATTCATTAATTCTTATCAGACACTTTCAGATATGGTGGTCACTTGAGCATTCTCCTTATATTTCTTCTCTCTCATACTAGATCATAAACTCTGTCTGGGTCGTAGGATTTTATCCTCCACATAACAGGTGCTCAAATAAGACTTGTTGGTTTATTTATTCTTTCAACAAATACTTACTGAGGACCTGCTATATGCCAGGCATGAAGAAACAAAATGTGTTGAATATGTTCTGATATTTTCTTTAAAACCATTAGACCATAATTTTCAGCTTGATAATATTTCAGAGAATGCCTCAATATTTCTAATCAGCATGTATTAAAATTCTTCTTTCTGTATAAATCCATTTCCCACATTTATTCTATTTATATTCTCAGTTAAGTGTACTTCTGTTATTTTTCTTCCACTTATAACATTTTTTATTCATGTTTTGGACTAAGTCTCTTAACAAGTACTTGTAAATATTTTGCTATTAGGTGTCTAAGTTTAGCTTTTGGCTCCTGATATAAGCAAGGACATGTAAAAATAAAAATAAACAATTTTTAATTGTAAGGAATATAGTCAGGACTGTATAAATCATGCAGCTTTCCAAAAAAAATCATTCTAATAGTCTAGAAATATTTTTTCAAATCAAATGCATATGATTTATTTAGAATCATTGAAGTAAAGATTCTCATTGCAAAAAAACCTGGAAATTATGGAAATTTTTAAATAAATGGGTTAAAGAAATATCCAGTTAGCTGATGATCAGGTGATATGTTCACTAGTATCATAGTGAGGTAAAATTATACTATGGAAATTTCAATTATAAGCTGTAAAATCAGCATCTGATGTGTCATCAAAAGAAATTTCAACATTATGGAAAAGCATAATAATGTACTTCCAAATGTATTTTTATAGTTCTATTGAAAGAATGCTTCTAACTGCTGCTGAAAGCTAACTTTGACTATCTGTGTGAAATTTCAGCAAATGTTTAATATAAATAAAAGGGGAATAAAAAAATTTTTATAATAGAAGAAATACACCAATTTAAATTGTGAGTTTAAAATTTCATTTGTGGAATAGAGTTTGGAAGCATAGTAAACAGCTAAAAGTGGAGAGTTAAAAAAATCTACATCAAGTACAAAATTATTCTTTAGGAATTCATGTTTTACCCTTCTGGCTGTTTTTCAATCTCTATTATGTTCATACTGCATGTTCTGGGTATTGAATAATAATATATGCAGCTCATGCAATGAGCACATCCTAGAGCCAAGTCCAGTTGTGATATAAGGCTAAAAGAGTGGTATCATTTGATCAAATTTTAAATGTTAAGTAAATTTGAAATGATTAGTTTTGAAAGTCATAAGCTTCGCCAAAAGATTATAGGATTTTAAAGCTTGAAGAGATAATATCTAAGTAGTCTCTTACCCTCTAGCCATAGCCTCTACCCTCTTTCAGACCATTCCAGACAGATGAATATCTATGCAAAATGAATTCCAAATTTACCTGGGAACAACTGGGATAACTTATCAGAATTTATAATCTCTAATAATCTCTAATATTAAACATTTTTGTTCATCCCATCCAAATTAAATTGTGTGCTTTGAAGACTAAACCAAAAGTGGTGTCATGGAAAAAAAATATTGGCAGTAGAACTGAGAAAACATAAATAATACCTTATAACTATTTGTCTTTGAACAAGTCAGTTAAATTCCCTGAGCTTCCATTTCTATGCCTGTAAAACAGGGATAAAAATAAATTTAGATATTATGTAAAAGACTAAAGGAGTTTATATGTACAAAAGTGTTCTGTAAACTGCAAAAAGTGAGCAAATATAACGGATCCTTACTCTGGGGTAGTTAATACTGCAACCCATATCACCGTTTTCTCCTCTTCACAGGTCTTGTTTTCTAATCTTTTTCATTGTCTTTTTGTCTCTTTGAAATCTTTCCAAGAGCCTCTACATCACTGTTCAATTTGACAGCCCTGAACTAGATTTAAAATTCAATAGAGCAGCTGGATGAGAGCTATTTTGATTACTTAGTATACTTACTTTAGTAAAAAGCAAACTGAACAAGACAGATGAAGTCCTGCCTACAAGGGGGTTTACAATATAGGGGCAGAGAGAGAGATAATAAAGTGAACAAATAAGAAAATTGTATAAAGTAATAATGCTGTGGAAGATAAAATAAAACAGATAAACATGAGAAATGGGAGTGAGTAGTTTGGATGGCATAGTCTGGATAGAACTCTCTGAAGCAGTCACATATGAAATGAGACTTGAAGAATGAGGATGGCCTAGTCATTTGAAGAAATGGAAAGCTGGTGTTCCAGAGAGAACATCAATTACAAATGACTTTAAGGTGAGTGTGAACAGAATGAGTTATAAAGACTGAGGTTAGGGAGAAAACCCTAGGACCATATCATTAACGTCTTGTACGTAATGATAAGGAGTTGAGATAGGAAGGCATTGAACAGTCTTAAGCATGGAATGATGTGTTGAAATCAACAAAAAAAAAACCACTAATATTCAAAATGATTTCGGAATCCTCTTAATACATTAAACTGAGTACCACCTGGGACTTCTTTTACCCTCTAAATGATCTGCAAATTGGACTTAGGGATTTTGCTTTCATCTCTGTTTAGTAAACATTAATTTTTGATTATATGGTACTTTGCAATAAAGTAATGACTTAGACATTAAATGCAGTCAAGTTAGAGATTTATGCTATCCACTTTGTGTTAATTCTCCAGATCTGTCAAAATAGACTGAAACATCAGGCACATGCGATTTCTATTTCATAGGATGTCATGCAAAATTCTGTATATGAATGAAACCATGTTTCCTACTCCTCATGTATTGTTCAATTAGAAATGACTGAATGGTGATGCTATACAGATCCTCTTTAAAACCAGAGAAAAGGCCAGGCACAGTGGCTCACACCTGTAATCCCAGCACTTTGAGAGGCTGAGGCAGGTGAATCACTTAAGGTCAGGAGCTTGTTACCAGTTTGGCCAACATGGTGAAACCCTGTCTCTCCTAAAAATACAAAATTATCCAGTCGTCGTGATGCACTCCTGTAATCCCAGCTACTCGAGAGGCTGAGGCAGGAGAATTGCTTTAACCCGGGAGGCAGAGGTTGCAGTGAGCTGAGATTGCACCACTGCACTCCAGTCTGGGCGACAGAGACTCCGACAAAAAACAAAAATAAAATAAAACAGAGAAAAGACAAAGATAACCTATGCTCTGTGACCACAAGAATTTCATATATTCCTATGACCTAAAGCCTTGCTGGTGTGCCCCAATTCAGAAGAAACAAAGCATTCTTCAGAGAAAACTGCATTAACAGTGTTAACAGTAGGATAAACACTGTGTTTCTTTGTACTGAGAAAGCCTGCTGTACCATATTGTATTGGGAACCATCAAAATAAATTCATCATCAAGAAAAAAAGCACAGAAATAAAAACTACTGTTTATATTAACAGCCAATAGGCAAATGTACAAAATCTGCTCCCAACTCTTTTTTTTTTTTTTTTTTTTTTTTTTTTTTTTTTTTTTTTTTTTTTTTTTTTTTTTTTTTTTTTTTTTTTTTTTTTTTTTTTTTTTTTTTTTGAGGCTTGGTTTTGCTCTTGTTGCCCAGGCTGTAGGGCAATGGCGCGGTCTGGGCTCACTGCAACCTCCACCTCCCTGGTTCAAGCGATTCTTCTGCCTCAGCCTCCTGAGTAACTGGGATTATAGGCGTGCATCACCACACCCACTAATTTTGTATTTTTAGTAGCATGGGGTTTCTCCATGTTGGTCAGGCTTGAACTCCTGATCTCAGGTGATCCGCCCACCTCGGCCTTCCAAAGCACTGGGATTACAGGCCTGAGCCACTGCACCTGGCCCAACTCCTCATATCTTCTGTATAACACTTAAATAGTATTGAAAAAATCTGAATTTGACAAATAAAAATATACTATTCTCCCAAGTGCTTGAAAAGTGTAGCAGACACTATAGATTTAGTACTATAATTGTCATAATCATATGTGGAAAATACTTAAAAAAATGAAATAATTGGGGGCAAAAAGGGAGAAAATAAAGCCTGAATTTAAATGTATGCACTACTGTTCTCTTGGATCCAAGATCTGTTGACGTTAAAGTATCTGTATGTAGAATATAGTTGACAATCAATAAATTATCATGTAACTAAACTTTTGGTACATGTTAGTTTCGGTACCATAGCATGGGTATGTAAAGTTTATTTAAATTTATCATAGTTCTGTAAGACAGTAATTGGAACCTAAAATTAAAGACAATTTAGCCTTTATTAACATATCTGTGGTATGCACTAAAAATAAAACTTTCAAACATATGGTCAAATCAAAGATGTCTCTAAGAATATCACAAAACTCTAAACACGCTTTGAATAATTTTAATAATCTAGATGATTTTACCTACCAATTTCAAATGATATTTGTCAATAAATTAAACTCTTAAAGTATTTATCTGAATTGATGTAAAAATTTAATTAATCTATCCAATATTTACTTCCATAATGGTTTTAAGATATACTGCAGTTAATCTGAAAACATAAATAACATGCATAAATTCTTTTAAATTCAAGTATAAAAATCCTTAGACCTTTTGATTGTATATAGAAAAGAGGCAAACTCATCTTTTGTGGTGCTTAATATTCACAAATCCAATTTTCTCTTTTCCTGTTTCCCATTTCATTCACAATCATCCATCAACCTTCCTAGATTTCTTGCATTTTAACAACTTTTTAATGCTTGTTTTGGAATAATGATCCTATCTGATGATTGATAAAGATCATTCAGAAAAGGTTCATATCCTTTTTTCATAAAAATGTCTTTTTCTTATTTATTGCCTGAACTTGCATAAACTGCCACAATCTTCTGTATTTTTATCAACTTGCCTTTTGCATTCTTATACTAAGCACACAGTGCATGTATCTACTTTCAAATATGTTGCCCTTAGTTGCCTGATTCTAATTAATTATTCAAGATTCCCCTTAAACTCTCTAAATTCTTGAATTCTCCCTTTAACTTTATCCTTTCTGCTTCTGGAAATCAATTTCCAACTGAGGCAGTTTGCTTCCCTAATTCTTTGTCATTTACTCACATTTGTGGTTTTTAAATTTTTTTCTCTCCTTCTTCCACTTCCCCCACCGACCACTCCCTTCCTCTACCCAGGGAAACTGCTGTCTATGCTTCAGGCATGTTCATTACATTTTCTCATATTCGGTAATTCCTCCTGTATAGATTTATCTTTTCATACTGTTTCTTTGAGGCATTTTTTTTCTTTATGTGAGTCTTAACGTAGCTATTTTCTTCTATATTTTTCATTTCTATCACAACTTGATATGTATGCACCTTTG
>NW_016107850.1:1087125-1104636 GCF_001604975.1 Cebus imitator
ATATATATATACACATATATATATATACATATATATATATATATATATATATATATATTTAGCTTCCTCATACTTCATTCTCTCCCTTTTATAGCGAAGTGGCTTTACATCACTCAGTAGAACAGGGATTATTGCTGCCAGTTCAAAAATGCTCTCTGCTCCCCTTCCCCCAAACAATAGTGGTATGAAATGCTGCCTTTTCTTGTGTTTAGGATTGTTTTCGTGTGTCTTTTCATTCCAGCTGCCCACAATCCCTTCCTGAAAAATGTTATATTCCTTTCTCTCCACCTGCTTTTCAAAGAGAATGCACTATGGTGCTTTTTTAAGCCCTCATTCTCTGTTGATTCGTCTTTTCACTGTATGTCTGGGTAATAACATGACATTCTCAGTCACTTACATCATGACCATGGACTAAGCATAAACATCACATACTGGGTCCTGTCAGTGGGTGGAGGGCTAGGGGAGAGATAGAAGGGGGTTGGGGGAAAGGGGAGGGATAGCATTAGGAGAAATACCTAATGTAGATGACAAGGTGATGGATGCAGCAAACCACCATGGCATGTGTATACCTATGTAACAAAGCTGCACAATCGGCACATGTACCCCAAAACTTAATTTATAATAAAAAATAACAATAATAATAAATAAAACTCTTGAAATAACTACAAAAAAGAAAGAAACTCAGCATTAAGAATTAAAAACTTAATTACTATGGTCTCACTTTTCGTTTATTTTCCACAGTATGATGCCACCAATTATTAATATTTTCAATTGTGAGAAAATAATTATCACAACATAATTGCCTCTAGCAGTACTTAGTTTATTAGCCGAGGCATGTAATTCTCAGCAGAGGCTCAATCACCAAAACCTTCAGATCCCATAAGCAGGTGATTTGACAACCTAATAAACCACTAAAGAGGGAAGAGAAATCAAATTTTTAAGAATAAGTTACTAATTTTATTTTAGTGTGAGGAGAAACAGTTAAAAGAAAACAATGTAGTAGTTCTAGTAATCCCACTATGTGAATCTACAAGGCTCATAAACCTCATTAAATAATTTCCTATACGCTTAAAGTATGACTAACAAAAGTATAGCTACATAGAACTTCTCAGAAATATATCTTTGTTTGTTTGTTTTTTTAGATGGAGTCTCACTTGCTCTGCTGCCCAGGCTGCAATCACTGCTTGCTACAACCTCCACCTCCACGGCTCAAGCGATTCTCCTGCCTCAGCCTCCCAGGTAGCTGGGATTACAGGTGTGCGCCACCATGCCAGTTTCATTTTGTTTGTATTTTTGGTAGATATGGGGTTTCCCCATGTTGGTCAGGCTGGTCTTGAACTCCTGACCTTAAGTGACCCACCTGTCACAGCCTCCCAAAGTGCTGGGATTACAGGCATGAGCCATCCATTATGCACGGCCCTTCCCAGAAATGTATCTAATCCTAAAACAAGGCAAACTCATAATTATCTCCCAGTAGCTACATCAAATTTGAGCACTCTATTTGCTTAAGTAAACACACAAGCTCCCAAACTGTTCCACTAACTGTAGTTAGAGTTGGCATATATAGTGAAGGGAATGAAAAGACCAAAAACACTGGCCAAAATTTTTATTTTATATTTTTATTTTTTTAATTTTGTATTTTTTATTGCATTTTAGGTTTTGGGGTACATGTGCCATTCACAATTGCTACAAAGAGAATAAAATACCTAGGAATACAACTAACAAGGAACGTAAAGGACCTCTTCAAGGAGAACTACAAACCACTGCTCAACAAAATAAGAGAGGACACAAACAGATGGAGAAACATTCCATGTTCATGGTTAGGAAGAATCAATATCGTGAAAATGGTCGTACTATCCAAAGTAATTTACAGATTCAATGCTATCCCCATCAAGCTACCAATGACCTTCTTCACAAAACTGGAATAAACCACCTTAAACTTCATATGGAACCAAAAGAGAGCCCGCATAGCCAAGTCAATTCTAAGCAAAAAGAACAAAGTGGGAGGCATCACACTACCAGACTTCAAACTATACTACAAGGCTACAGTAATCAAAAATTTTAAATCTAAAATATGTCTTCATTATACCTTATACAGTAATTATTTTGTAGTTGGTATTGTGAGATTGTTTTTTCTCTATAAGACTAAAAACTAAGAGAAACCTTTTGTTCTAGCAGTGAATTGCCCGAAATTGAGCCAGCCCAAGAACATGTGATTAATAACTGTCAGCCCATGCAAGTAGCTCTGTGTTCTAATTAACTTGTGCTTTGATAATTTCCTAGCAAAGTACTTTGACACTGAGAGCTTAATCTTGTAGAAACGGATTAATTTGCGTTTGCAGAGAGGACACAAAGTCAAAGGTCAAAGACTCTTTCCCTCCCTGTTATTATCCACGTACTGCCCAGGTTAAATAATCAAATTTATCTGTGGTTCATATTTTCACTTGAAAAAAATTCCAACATATTCATAAATAATATGTGAAGTCTGATAAAACTTTACGGCAATAAGAAGTCTGCATTAAAAACACTAGCATATATATTAAAGAAGATAAAATGAAGATTACAAAGTAATTAAGATTGCTATGCCCATTCCCTTTAAGACACAAATCAATAATCTAGATTCCATGGCTCTCTCAAACAATCAGACATATATTATGTTGGTGAAAAAAAAAATGGCAAAAACCCCAATTACTTTGCACCAACCTAATATATTTTGAATGCTCTGTAATCTGCAGACTCATTTATCTAGAAACTTCACTTATATAGAACGAAACTGTGAACCCCAAAAAAGCAAAACTGATCTGATATCACAAAGTTCGCATTCAATTCACTAATAATAACATTGTTTCTCCTTTTAAAAAATCATGTCCCCTATTTTCAAGTTATTTATGTAGAAAATTGATTCTATTGTGTAACATTCGTTGTTGAATTTTTTCTTGATTTATTAATCAATAAAATCAATATGAAAAACATTGGAAGATAATTATCAAATTATTGTTTGGTGGCAAAAGCTGATTGTTAAAAAGAACAATTATGTGTGTCAGTTGTAAATTGAAAATTCATAATCAGTCTAAGAAATCTTTCTATAAAAAACGAATTTGTTAAAAACTAATTTCACCAATCCACTGCCCTAAATTACAACATTATACATTTTTCTAAATAAACTCAGAAGCTAGAAAAACGTTATCATTCAGGTACAGCCCTACAAACAAAACAAAATCCAAGCAACAACGCTTAAGCCTAAGTAAATGCATCAAAAAATGAATAAAAACATACATAAATATAATATATCTCACTTATTAATCTGAAAGATGTCTACTCATGTTACATATAAAATACTAACTTGTATATTCCTACAATAATTTCAAAATAAGATATTTGAGAAAGTTTTTTAAACTTTTAATATGATAGTATCAAATAGTATTAATTAAACACTCAAAGTTTGAATTTATAGAAATTCCCTCCTCTTAGATTGCATATTTTTTCATATAGGGCACAGTAATAGGAATTAAACTATGAAGATGTAGCCTTGATATTTCCAAAAATGTATAAAATTAATGTAGTTTATTTTATTATTGCCTGAATGAAGGTCACTTCCTAATAAAATGGCATAACAAAATACCATTTGACCCAGCAATCCCATTATTGGGTATATGCCCAAAGGAATATAAAGATAAATGCATGCTATGTTCACTGCAGCATTATTCACAATAGCAAAGTCAACCCAAATGCCCATCAGTGATAGACTAGATAAAGAAAATGTGGTACATATACACCATAGAATACTATGCAGCCACAAAAAAGAACAAGACCATATTCTTTGCAGAGGATAGATGGAGCTGGCAGCCATTATCCTCAGAAAACTAACACAGGAACAGAAAACCAAATACCACATGTTCTCGCTTGTAAGTGGAGCTGAACAATGAGAACATGTGGACACAGGGAGGGGAAAAACACACACTGGGGCCTTTTGCAGGGCGGTAAGGGGTGGGAGAGCATCAGGATAAAAAGCTAATGCATGCTGGGGTTAATATCTAGGTAATGGGTTGATAGGTGCAACAAACCTCCATGGCACACGTTTACCTGTGTAACAAACCTGCACATCCTGCACATATACCCAGAAACTTAAAATAAAATAAAATGGCATAACATCCTTTCTTAATGATATTTTTTCATTATCATCTGCTGAGAAATGTAGTCATACTTCCCTGCTCTTGAGAGCAATTTGAACTTTAATGAGGAAAAAAAAATGTTGAAAGTGTTGAAAGAAAATTAATTTATCCCTTGTTGATCCTGTATGGTGGACTACTTGCATCTAGCTAAGTTTGGAAAGACATAGACTTTTTTTAAACTTCAAAATCTAATCAGATCACAAAAGAAAACCCTCACTATGGTAGCTAGTCAGAAAACCATGTTCAGTATTTCACAGAACTGGTTCTCCATTTTTAAAGGAGAACATACTAATCAAGGTCACCACACCAGAAGAGCTGCTAACAGAGTACAGGGGTAACTGATTTCATGTTCTAAAATGTAAGGGCTAAGCAAAAGCAGAAAACAGTTTTAGCCTACGAGAAAATATATAAGTCTATTTGTGAATTTTATATGTCAACAGAGTCCAATGGCATCAGCATATGCAGAAAATCTACTACCAATAAGCAATTATTCAAGTTTAAGAAACAAGGAGAGGCAGGAGGATGGTGTGAGGTCGGGAGTTTGAGGTTCTAGTGAGCTGCAATTGTGCCACTACACTTCAGCCTGGGTGACAGAGCAAGACACAGATGAAAGAAAGAAAAAAGAAAAAAGAAGAAAGAAAGAAAGAAAGAAAGAAAGAAAGAAAGAAAGAAAGAAAGAAAGAGAGAGAGAGAGAGAGAAAGGAAGGAAGGAAGGGAGGGAGGGAGGGAGGGAGGGAGGAAGGAAGGAAGGAAGGAAGGAAGGAAGGAAGGAAGGAAGGGAAAAAAATGGAAAGAAAAGAAAGAGAGAAAGAAAGAGAAAGAGAGAAGAGAATAGAAAGAAAATAATAGAAAAGAAACAAGGAGAGACAGCACAATAAAACAGAAGATGTTGTATCACAATGCATAAGATAGAGTGTCTTACTTTTGAAATGAGGTCAGGAAATCTCTACTCCCAAGACTGTAAGCTACTTGAATGCACGGAATCTGCTTTAGTCATCATTATGCTTAGCATAGTGCCTGTTATTTAGTAAGTCTTCAAAGGATGTTTGTGCCATTGCATTGAATAAGAAACTCAAAATGAATGTCAGTAATGTTAAAAACATGCCCAATTTGATACCGCAAGAGTCAACCATTAAACATTTACTGTTAAGCTTCATTGTGTCATGGCATAGCTTGAAAACACTCTGTAACACACACCTTCTGTGTACTATGAGATTTGAGTCTTACAAGATCAAAAGGTGGATAAATTTCTGCCTGCAGTGTGGCAAATGATAAGATGTGATTGGCAAAGTCTTTAATGTTCAACTTCCTAATGGCCCATCTGTGTACTTTAGTCTAACTAGTGTTCCATGTCATATAAGAAGCCTCCCTGGATTATTTCTAATCAGTATTCACTCTTAATGACATCTGCATTTCATTGTTTTCATTTAAAGTGAGTGTAAAAGCCATTTAAGCAGAGATATAGACAGTGACAAAATCCAATTCTACTTTTCACAGTTCGAGGATTCATCATCATGTATACCCCAATCTCTTCATGGTTCAAGGATTCGTTATCATGTATACAACAGTTTCTTCAAATGTAAATTTTGAAAGTCATAAAGTTCTATAAAGCAATCTTATTTCCTGGCTTAACCTTAACCTGCAATATACTTCAAACTCAAGGACAGAAAGATTGTAAAATACAGTGATCATATAGTAATCTTCCTACATCTATTTATACTTTTACGAACACTTTCCAGGTAGAATTATACAAGGTTAAATACAAAGTTAAAAATCAAGAATCTCAGTCCCTTTACCAGTATTTTTGCCAATGGAGTATACCTTTTATCACTGCAACACTATAATCTGTGAACAGCACATGGCTTAAACATTATGTTGTGTTCTTTGGAAGAAATGGCCTAAGAAAAGTAGCTTGCATTTCCAAATATTTAAATTTCAAAACATTACCACTGTGTTCTACCTTGAGGAGTTTAAAATTTAACGGCTCTGCTGATCTGAGAGAGTCCTCAATGCATTGATTACAGCCAGCTGGTCCATCTTCTATCCCAATGAAATCAATCATGGTAACAGTTGCCACTATGGCCTCCTCCCTGTATTTTCCAATCACGGAAGAGGACATGTGAGCACCTGCCTCCTAGGTTTTAGATTGAAAATATTACCTGAACACACCAGGATTCTTTATACTATGGCAGAGTACAATTTTCTGATAAAGGCCAAGAGTCTCCCAATAAGCATGTCTATACACTGATCATGATGTTTTCCTTTAAAAGCCAAATTCTTCTAAGAATTTGTAAAAGGAATTTAGCAATATTTTCAATTTACTCATCAATAAATGGCATTTGAAATATTTATTTCACACTGTTTTGTCACACAGAGAATTTAAAAATTTGATCAAAATATTTATAGGACAACTTTATGTAACAAGTGAAGCCATTATTTTTCTTTTAATAACAAAAAATGTGCCAAGTAAAATATTCATTTATGAAACTGCTCAAGCAAAGGCAAAACCAGAAATATTAGAGATCATTAAGGTTATTCATTCTTCTTGCAGAATATTACCAAAACAGTTGACAAAGTATTTCATAATGGTCAAAAACATATTACAAATGTTCACTTTAAGAAGTTTTAAAGTTGTACGAGGATTCCATTTACAACATATTTGATCTATATGCTTACTAACCTAAAGATTTTGGTTCTGTAACATCTCAGCCCTCTGCATTTCAAAGATGGACAGGGACAGATGTTAAATTCCTATTTGAAGGTATTAAAACTGATACACTTTTTAAAAAATTACGAATTTCTACATTATATTGAACTCTCAAGTTACTTTGTTGCTTGCTCTCAATTTGTTTTTACTACATTGTTTGGGGCATGAGTAGGTTTTTACTAGCTTATCTGAGAGGAAATTCCCTGTTTCTCAAATTCTTTAAGTAGGTTTGTTTGGAAAAATCCGTGAAGCATGTTGTTTAACCTGAATCATTTCTTTCTACATTAAACAAAGTTACCTATAGCTCTATTACAGAGCCCAATCAGTTACCATGAATCACAATGGGTGCAGATCTATCTTCTTATTCTTTCTGTCCCAGAAAAGTTTCATAGTTCATCAGGAAAAAAAAAGAGATACCCACCATCCTGTAGGTCTCAATTTAGCTTCCTTTCTTTTAGTTTTTACACACACTCTCTTTTAGCCAATTTTTTTTTCAATTGCAAAAACTGAAGCCTTCCCATTGCCTGTTTAAAACCCAGTTTGCCTTGCTCAATGTCAAGGCTTTTCAGGTTTTCCAAGACTGGTTACTCACTCTGCATGTCAGTGTGAGTTTGCATTTTAATTTTCCTTCCTGTACCTGACCCTTTACCATGGCTCTGTAAGGTGTCAACAATCTCTAAAAGTTCTGGGATGAGGCACAGAATTTGGATCATGCTCTTATTTTGCCACAATAGTAATTAAATACAAACACATACAGACACACGTACACAATGAGTAGAGGTTTAAGTCGTGTTTGCTTCTAGACCCTGAAATAATCAAGCACATTTTAAAAATAAATAATCTACTTTCAAAATCGGTCTTTATTTTACACATACATTTAGAGATGTCTGCAGTTTAATATTTCAGCACATTGTCAAGCAATTACATATGCTTTTTGCTTTTCCTCTTCCTACTTCTCCCTGTTTAGTCAAAAGTTTTCAACATTTTAAGTGCTTTATAGATTGAGGGCATAGAATATGCTAATATTACTGGCAGAATGAAACAAAGACTGATTTGTATTTCTCATGCAGTGTGCCTGAAAAGACAGATTCCCAATCATTTGCTTACAACACTATTTATAGCTCCTATCAGTTAGTTTTCAGTTGTTCATATCTTGGATTTAACACTTTTAATAGTTGCCTTGGTATATTTACAGATTTAAACCAACAGGACTATGTATTTCTGAAAAACAAAACAAAACAAAACACTGAAAGTTAAAAAATATTAGTGGGTGGAAAGCAATGTGGAAAGCTAGTAGAAATTTCTTAACACTTAAAATTCACTTATTTTTAAAAAATTAGTAAAAGGTGCTAAGAATATATTCCAGAAAAAAACTTCAGTCTCCCTGCCAATGCCAAACCACACCAAAAGTGAGAGGAAATCCCTGGTAGCAAGGTTTACAAGGTGTTCCGTGTGAAATGTGCAACCTAGAGAAAATAAATACCCTCACAATTATTTGCTTTCCTTGTAGCTCATTTATGCTCAAACATTTATTATAACTCCTATTTTTTCTTACTTCTAGCTTTCATTCAACTTGTCTTGATAAAGTCTTGAATTCTCTCCATTTAATTCCCTACTGCTAGCTTCATGACCACCAGTATCAATGTGAAAAGCATGCATTAGTCAGAGGTAGTCAGAGTTAGCCTCCACCTGGATTTAGCTATGTCCTGGCAGGCACACACACACACAAGATCTGTCTCTGATTTCTGACAGGTGACAAAGATAAAAGAATTAAGTATCAACTTAAACATGGTCTGCATTTGATCTTGTATGTTGACCTACTATATATTAAGAATGCTCCAGATTTAATTGTCGCTAAGCATATAACAGTTTCATCATGCCACAATTTTCAAGGACAAAATGAATATTTATTTGACAAGTAAAAATAATTTTCTTTTGCTCATCAGATTCCTTTTAGGCTAGGTCTATCCTCAACTTATCCAGTTAGTGGAGGGAAGCATCAGTGTGTATTACCAAAAGTGATTTATGATCCATAATAATGTTTTAGGGTCATTTTTTCAACTCCCTCCAAAATAGGAAAGCCTGCACTGTGAAGTGAGCCTGCAGTCTTGAATCAGCTGGATTCACAGAAGACATCTCAGCTTCATTGAGTTGCTAGAGGGCCCTGCTGCTCAGTGCCAGTAACTCTACTCCAGAGAGCCTGATCTTTCCTGTTAGGTAATTAGCACTCGAATAACAGCAAGATTCTTTAGTTTGGGGAGGTAGAGCAAATGTGAAACTGGTTTCATTTGTGAGAAGGGCAAAAGTTGGCTGCAGCCTCAGTTACCTGTTAACATAACAGCTATTTTCACCATCTGAAAATACACAAAGCCAACTTCTTCTGGCAGAGTCCCCTACCACTGTCACAGAGAATGAAAATATGGTTCTAATCCAATTAGGAAACAAAGGGTACTTGCAATAAAAAGTTTCAATTCAATTTAACGCAGCAAATATTTGTTGGCTTAAAATCATGTACCTACAAGAAATGTTCTTCATTGACAGAGAAGCACAAGATTCCAAACTGGCCACAACTATATCATTGGAGATAATTGTGACAAAAGTAACTACCATAAAAATTAAAGCAGGAAAGGAACTTGAAGAAAGATCATTTACATAGTCTTTAGTGGAGTGCCTTGCAAAAAGTAATCTCACCATAAAAACACTGATGAATGGCTGAATCCAATTCAATCCCTCATTTTACAAATTAGAAAACTAAAGTCAAAAGGAAGAAGTAATTTACTCAATGATATAAAGTTAGCCAGTGGAAGAGAAGAACAAGAGGCCAGAATTTCTGAGTCCTTACCTATTATTCTTATTAACATGCTCTTCTTTATATTAAGTCATTTCCACTGTTGATTGATCAGCTATAAACCATATTCATCTTCATCCCTGTAACTATGTGACCTCATGCCCACAATGTCCTTTAATACAGCAACTCCATTAAATTAGCCTTAACCACTCTAATCCATAACGTTATACCACTTCACTGAATTTTCACAGTGCTTACTGGCTATACTAAAAATTGAATCTTTTCATAAAAAAAACAAACTTAAGAATTTTATGTATATATCTTGTGTCATTAATAAGTTTTGTATGCTTCTTCAGGTAAGCAGCATTTGTTTATAGTTATATATATATAAGCATGTAACACTCAGTGCATAACCTGAGTGCATAAGAATGACTATATAATTTAACATCTAGATTGGCCACTTTTGAGAGTTAGAGATTATAATTAATACATGTGCAATAAGCATAAACTGTGACTGTCCTAGGAAAAGTAGAATGTATAGTCACCCTAATCTTTGTTGACTTATTCAACATTTATTAAATTAGAATCAATCATTGCTGATTGTAAAATTGTCCAACTATTGGATACTGTTTACAATTTACAGATTACACTGAATGAAATTATTTCTTCATTATAGACACTGCAGTCTCTATCTCCTCGGGCCCAAGGGATCCTCCCATCCCAGCCTCCCTAGTAGTGGGGCCCACAGGCAAGTGCCACCGCTCCCTTCTAATTTTTTTGTATTTTTGGTAGAGACAAGGTTTTGCCATATTGCCCAGGCTGGTCTCAAACTCCCTAGCTCAAGTGATCCATCCACCTTAGCCTCCTGAAGTGCTAGGATTACAGGTGTGAGCCACCACACCTGGCCACAATATACAGACTACATTGAATGAAATTATTTCTAAAGTAGTAATCACTGAAAAATCATAATAAGTTGCAGAATTCTATTTACTGAATTCTTATATGTGAGTGTAATTTGTTTAAAAGTTATTAATATTTCTGCAAATATTCATTTATTGCCTTCCTTTTTAAAGCTGTAAGGATAAAGTTAAATGAAAAATGGTTGTTGGTCCAGTTTTAATCATTTTAATATTGAAAACATGATGGAGAGCAAAAATATTAGCCTTGCCTCTAATTCCTTCCTGATGGTAAAATATGAAGTATGATGGCTTTCTACATGGAGTGAAGGAGGCGTGTTGTTAGAACCTGTAGATAAAAAGCCCCACATTTGTAATTTATAAATAGAATTAAATTTAAACATCCTATTCAAAAGTATGAAGACACACATCAAGATTTTTTTATTTCTATTGAGATAAGTAATGGAGGAATTAGTAAGGGCAACAAGTACCTTCTATGACAGGTTCATACACAATTAATCAACTAATAAATTTATAGAACTAGTGACTAACTGCTACAATTGTACAGCATTTACCTACCATCATACTCTCTCTCTCTTTATATATGTATATATGTGTGTGTATATATATATATATGTATATATATATATATATACACACACACACATGTATATTTAACATACTTTTTTATTATCTTTCCAAAATGGAAGATCACTAGGTGTTTAAAACAATAGTTTTATCTGCTTGGAATACATACACACACACCCACACACACATATATATATGTGTATATATATGTACATATACATACATATGTGTGTGTGTATATATATATGGAAAGAATGAGGCCTTTGAATATATTAACTTAATAAAATATATCTTTACATTGATTCTGTTAAGAAATAATCAAATTAGTTTTGATACAATTTTCATGATATCAAAATAATATGTATTTTTATGTTCAGATATTTAACAAATGTTCAGACACCCCAGACAGAATAGACCATAGATTCAATTTATTAATACTGCTAATTAGAGGTTTAATGATAAAAATACCCTGCAGCAGAATGAATTCGAAGCATTTGAACAATAGCAGTTACACCATCTGCTCCAGATAGAAATTTGCTATCTTGACAGTAACAAAGAACAAATAGGCAGTGAAGATATATCAAGCTGGCAAGAGGGTAAACTCAACAAGGAAAGAAGCGTTTTTTAGACAAATTGCTTTTCCTGTTGAATACTACATTATATCCTAAATAATACTCCATTCAGTTACAGGCAGATGTTAATGTCAAAGAGAATTCATAGTCTTTCTCACAAAAAGTGTTTTATATTACTAAAAAATCTAAATAATCATACTTTTCCATCCTCAAAGTTCCAAATAAAATTAAAGTCACTAGCAGGAGAAAGAAGCGAAAATAATAACAAGGGAAACAAAATAGCATGCTTCCTTTAGAAAAAATTCTGAGAAAAAGACATTATGCTGACAGATTCTCACCTACCCACATGGACCTCTAAGATGAGCTCCAAAACTATAATAGTTTAAGAAATTAAGTTTAAAAAAATCTATTTAAAAGACTTCCTTCTCACATCTTGTTATCATTGGGATATTTGTGTGTATGGGTAAGGGATGAAGGTATATTAAAATAGAACTCATTCTGTATTAAAATAATAAAGAGAAAATAATAAAACTCTCTATCATTATAGACATTGATTTGCAAGGTTATTAGATCACGTGAACACTCTACGTTGACATGTTTCTATGAAAGAAGGTATTTATTTTTATTTCAAAAGGAGGCCAGTCTCTGAAACATCAAGGCAAGGAGGTTTATATAAAGGCATGGGCCAATCTTCTACTCCCATTCCATATCGCCCACATTCTTGATGTTCATATTCCTTTTATTCTTGGTTCAATAGCATTGATAAAGATTATAGTGGAAAGAATTATAATTTTTAAAATATATACTGAAATATGGTAAGGAGAAGTCTTTATATTTATCCTTGCCAAATCTCAGGAAAGGTGTGTCATTTTTTTTTACTGGGTTTTACATATCAATCACTAAGTATTTATTAAGTTATATGTTTTTTAATTGATACATTTTTGTCTCAATTGTCGGAAAATAGTAAGATTGTAAATGAAATGCAAATTGTGTACATTCTTTTGCTATCTTGACCTAATGATCAGAACATAAATATGACCTTGGGTTAATGAGGTTCATGTCTTTTCTGTTAGAGGATCCCCTAAATATATTTCCTAGGAAGGCAAGTTTACCATCCATAATTTTAACACAAGAATAGTATGAGGTGAGGTCTTCTTTCAAATTAATTATTTTTCACTTAACTTGTCATGGATTCATCTGTCACAAACTAATCTTTTCTACATTTTCAATGAGTTTCAGTCTGTATTTTATCGCGTAAAACAGTGCCTTGTTTTATATGGTGCTAAAACTATGACATTCAATCTTCTGAAGCTTTCCTCCAGTTTTGGTTACAAAAATTGATGGCTGACTTCATTGATAACTTACATTAATTTATCCAGCAACAGTTATTTATTTGGCCTCTACCTTATGAAAGGCACTGGGATAGGTGCTGCAGTAAGTACTAAGATTTATGAGAAGATAGACCCTGCTTTTGAAGTTTACCAATTAGCTAATCAGCTAACAAGGTGAATGAACAGAATAAATGAGAAATTGATCATTGTCAAATTATGTGGTAAGAGAGATTAGTGAGGACTCGAGTATTTGAAGGTATCATGATGGAAAAAAAGGGGGCCAGGAATGAGTCTTGAATATAGTTCTAAATTGTAAAAAAGAACAGGAAAGGGGATTCTATCTCAGCACTAGGTCTAAGCTGATTGCTTATATACGGAGAATGAAGAGGCTGGGGAAGCCTAGCTTGTCAGGAAGCTAGTAGACATGTGGGGCAAATACATGGGTGCCGTCATCTGCAAGATAATTATAATCTCATTTTCATCACATTAAAAGGAGAAAACCACTTATCTCTCTGTCTTACTAACACTTAATGAGCAAATTGCCCAGAAATTTAAATGGATTTAGATTGTCATGTAATCATCATGACAATCTTAGATCATTCCAGTAGTCTCAACCTTATTTGATGGACTAGGGCACTGAGTCTAGGAGGGGTTAATGTAAATTTCTAAAAGCTTCACAGCTAGTAATGATGATAATAATGTAATAGCGAGGATAATATTTACTGAATATCTTCTATTAACCTGTTATGGACATAGTCACATTTTTCTGGTAATAGCAGTTACTGAGCTGCCTGGATCTGTCTCTCCACTCTCTCACTTTTTTTTAGGCAGGTCATAGAACCCAGGAGATATGTACCCAGCTGCATGCAGGAGTAGTCCACGGTGTGACGCTCCCAGCTTGAGAGGGATTTGCTTTTGCACCGCTTGATGCCCAGTTGGTCAAGGTGGAGCCCAATGGGTCACTTGGCAGTGCTGTAGACAGCAGAGCTGGGGTTGGAGCCCCATGCTCTATGTAGAAGAAGAAGCTTAAGGGAGGGAGTGGGTAGATGACCAGAGACATCTCAGAACTCATTGCTTCATTCACTCAACATGGCGACTGCCAACATAGGTCAACTTTCAGTGAAGAAAATGTGAGTTTAGAATCAGGCAGATCTGGGTTCAGAATCCCAGTACTGTCACTGACTAGCTGTGGGACTTTGGTAAACTCACTCAAGCCCCTGTAGCCTCTGTTTTCACATATATTAAATGGAATTAGTAATAACTACTTCACTGGCTGCTGTGAGAATTGCAAAGAGTCTAGTAGTCTAGTACACAGCCTGACATTAGTTGTTAAATATTTAATAATCAATAGCTATTGTCATAACTAAACATCTCCATACTCACCAATACCTATTCATATTTTTTTTCAAATTATCATTTGTGGGGATCTGGTAAAAAAAATTTAGAAAATTTTTCAGTTAATAATTCTACAATTTTCTATTCTTCTTATAATTTCCCCTTACAAAAGAAAAGTTACTTTAGATCCAATTATTTTAATTGGCATATATGTTGAATGACTATTTAAAATTGACTAATATTTCCTGACAAAAAATTTGTAGATCACTATCCTTGAATTTTTGAATGACAATGACACATCTTTCCTGTGCCTCTGGAAGGAACTTACATTCTCCCAAATGTAAAAAAACAGAAAACTATCAATTTGATGCGCCTATTATTTTTTCTCTTGATTATGACTGAAAATCTGCCACCTCGAGCAAACATTGGCAAATAATCATTACCTTTTTCTTCACTTTTTGCTTCATTAAGTCAGCAAACATTCATCGATAAAATTTTACGAACCAAGCATACTCTAAATTAATAGTGTTCCCACCAAAACAAGTGTCTTTCTCTATATCCCCTTTACTTTTTTTCTAAACTGATATGCTGCCTTACCAAATGATGCTGTTTAGGTGCTCAGTCATCCTTGAAATCTAGAAATAGTCTGGCCTCTAGTGCACAAAACTGGATTAATTATAACCCTTGGTGTATGAATCACCATTGTCATCTCCACTGGTGGCTCTATTGATATAATTAATTAATTAAATATTAAACCAAAACATCGTATACATATTGTGAATATTCAATTTTAAGAGATAATGCAATTTTTTCCAGGTAATTTTACAAATTTGTATTTCTGCTAGCAATGTGGAAGAGATCCAGTTGGTTCATGTTCCCACAAATGCTTGGTTCTTTCAAATTTTAAAAATTTTGTCAATACAATAGGTATAAAATATTCCATTACTTTCTTGACTGTCCTCCCTGTATGAGGAATTTTCATCTCCAAAGTTGAGGTTTGGAACTTTTCTCAGACTTTCAAAGTAGAATGGAATCAAATACCAGAAACGTCTCTGCAAAATGAGAACTACAAATGATATCCTAGTCCCTTATTGGCTAATGGATTTTGAAAAATGAAGACGAAGAAAACAATTTAAAAGTAAGCATTACCCACTTTAGGAGTAGGGGAAAAACTATACTCCAGATATTAATGTGCACAGGCTTTTCTGTGACTCATAAAAGGACATATTTTCTTGCCTAAAATTCTAGAATAATAGAAAATTGAGGGGAAAGATATGAATTAGCCCATGTTTCTCTTTTTCCAATGGAGACCCATTTCCAAACTGTTGGGTAACCAGAGTATAGATACTCTCTTAAATATGCAGATTATTTCACAGATTTAAATATAAAAAGATGAGAAATAACATGTGACTAATTATTTATTAATTGTGGGTTTTAATAGTTTACATTGGACAATTCACTTATGAAGTTGTGGTTACATCTAATTCAACATTCTGAAAAATAAATGTTCATTATTCTACAATTTTGAAAAGCAGTTGTATTACCCAAAATAATTGTTTTATATGTAAGTATGACCAATAGCCTTAATCCTAAATTTTTACATTGCTCTCGATGTGCATACACATCAAAATGCAACTTTGTAGTAGACATAATTCACCTACAAGAAATTCAGCCAAAGTTTTTACTCTATTGGTGGCTGTTATTCCATCCCTACCTTTGGTGATGTGCTACTGTTCTAATTATGCCTAACCTTATCTCAATAAAATTATGTACTTGCCAACTACTAGTTGCAACCAATACTGTTAAACTTTTTTTTGTTTATTTGGAGGACTGAAATTTAAGAGGAGCATGTCTAAACAAACAACAGTTCCTTAATATAAGGCTATCAGCCAGGCACAGTGGCTCACGCCTCTAATCCCAGCACTTTAGGAGGCTCAGGTGGGCAGATCACCTGAGGTCGGGAGTTAGAGATCAGCCTGGACAACATGGAAAAGCCCTGTCTCTACTAAAAATTAAAAAAAAAAAAAATACCCTGACGTGGTGGCACATGCCTGTAGTCCCAGCTACTCAGGAGTCTGAGGCACGAGAATCACTTGAACCAGGGCAGCAGAGGTTGCAGTGAGCCAAGATCGTACCACTGCACTCCAGCCTGGGTGACAGAGCAAGACCCCATGTCAATTAAATATATATATATATATATATACAGATACATAGATAGATAGATAAATATAAAAGACTCCTGCCTTTGTTAGACATAAAATAAATAGTTTGAATACTGCTTTTAAAAAAGAGAGTAAATTCACATTATTTAAACACTTACATCAAATTTTAGGTATACCAAACGTTAGAGAAATATTTCCGCTGAAAAGTTTACTAGCCACGTAAAATCTTCATATTATAGCTCATGTCTAATTGACTCAGACAAGTGAACTAAAATTGTTTTCAGGATTCACTAGGCATTCCAGTTTTGACCTTCATTCTTAAAGGCTGTGAGGGCGAGCTAGTGGGCACTGCACTCTTTAGAAAGCAGATTTATAAGCTTTCCAAATCTGTGATCTAATGATAAGTTAGTCTATTATGATCAACACAGATTTTTTTTCTCAAGATAACTATTCGACAGAAAACCAACATATCTGTTTTTTGGTTGCTTTTACTGTATCCTTGCCAAAAAATTACTTGATCAAACAGCAAATATTTATGGAGCACCTACCATGTACAAGGGCCTGCATGGGGCATAAAAAGAAGACTATGCAATGAGATGAAAAAGATAATGATGGAAAATGGTTATACAAGTCATCCCAGTTGATAAGTGCACTTCCTTAAGGATCTTCTGTTGAAATGCAAGCATCATTAATTCCTCACCACTTTGTATATGTATAAACCTTATTTCTTAGAGCACACTATTTTTTTTCTTTATCTTATGTTAATTAATCTTATCTCACCAATAAGATTTAAAATGAAGATCACAGATCTTGGCCAATGCTTTTCTGCAACCCCAGTAATTCCTGGCATATTGCTTATCACATAATAGTTCTCCATAATTACCTTAGTTAATCTAATATTTAAGAATATATTTTCCAGATATCTTAGTCCACTCATTCTTTATTATAACCTTCATAGCA
>NW_016107850.1:1104666-1108926 GCF_001604975.1 Cebus imitator
GAAATTCATTTGTCAACATCAACTATTCATTCTGGACTCTTCTATCAGTCAGATGTTTACAGCTAACTATGTGAAAACTTATAAATAATTTAGGGCAATGAGTAACATCCTTTCCTTGTGACAGGTGTATTTTGACATGTTCATTGCAGTGTTTTGCCTTTTTAAAACTAGGTTACATCCTTTTGGGTTCTAATGCACACTTAAAGCATTACCTATTAATATGAAGAGTCAAAAATCTTAATCTTGGATTTATGTAATTTTCCCAAAAATTAAACTTAGAACTTTATGTTCTCTAGGCCATGATATCATGATGTTTAATGAAGTCAGAGACACTGGATCGGTACTCTGCCAACTACTGGTACTCAAATTGCCTCTGACTTTCCACCGAAGGCTTTAAAGAGCCTTGCTATCCTTCTCTTCCTCTAATCAAGTGCACATCTCTTCTCACAACTATAACTCTGTCATAAGGAATTTAAATCAGTGAATTATGAAACATGAATAAAAATTATTTTTAAGTTACAGAATTCAATGAATTCAGTAGAAACTGGATACAAATCATATGAATTTTATTTGCTTTAGTGCCCACTTTGGGAATATAAATCAATTCCCTAAACCTATGAACATTGAGAAGAGATGAACTCAAGTCAACTTTTCTTAAAAGGTTGTCTAGATAGTAGGTAGAACATTAAATAGATTGTCAGGTGTATATATATACACACACACATATGTGTGGGTGTGGGTGTGTTTGTGTGTGTGTATATATTATTGCACTTTAGGTTCTGGAGTGCATGTGGAAAACATGCAGGATTGTTGCATAGGTACATACATGGCAATATGGTTTGCTGCCTCCATCCCCATCACCTATATTTGGTATTTCTCCCCATTGTCAGTTTTTAAGAGTTGTGACTTGGAAAAGCTTTCACCACACTGGAATCCTAAGCTCCTGAAAACATGGCATAACTGTAGCCACCTGGTGGCAGGAGATGTTTGTTATAGGTGTAGTAATTAGCGCAATACCATAGCATCAAAACGATGAGACAAAGATGAGAGTTCCAGTCCCATATTTCTCTGTCATTCTTTCTTTTCTTTGTGTGCATGATAGAGTCTCACTCTGCTGCCCAGGATAGAGTACAGTGGTCCAGTCACAACTCACTGCAGCCTCAACCTCCTGGGTTCAAGCAATCCTCCCACTGCAGCCACCTGAGTAGTTGGTACTATAGACATGTGCCACCATGTCTGGCTAATTTTTTATTTTTTAATTTTTTTGCAGAGATGGAGTTTTGCAATGTTGCCTAGGCTGACCAGTCCCGTATTTCTAAGCACTTAATAGAAGTTTCTCTTTGGAAGAGCTACTGTAAATATCAAAACCACCAAATCATCATCTGCCTCTTAGCATCTCCTTGGTTATCTCATTTTTGGTTTGAACGCACACTTAATGCATTGCCTATTAATATGAAGAATCAAAAATAATGATCTTGGATTTATATAACATTCCCCCAAAGTGAACTTAGAACTTTATGTTCTCTGGTGCATGATATAATAACATTTAATGAAGATAGAGCTGCTGAATGTTGCTCTCACCTTACCTATTCCAGCTGATCTCCTTTTACTGAGTATAACCCAATAAGGCCGCAGACCATCAGCCCTGACTCACTCAACACTCATTGGTTTCCAAGCTTTTCACGAAGCTCTCCTACTCCAACACACACTTTGAGATACTCTTTCTCTTTCCCACTCCAAATTCTAAATTCTATTCTGTCTTCAATGTTGAACTCAAAAGCCACTTCTCACTTTCTATCTCAATCCATTTGTGTTGTTATAAACGAATATCTAAGGCTCAGTGATTTATTTTAAAAAGAGGTTTATTTGGCTGACAGTTCTGCAGGCTGTATAAGAAGTGTGGTGCTAGCATCTGTATCTGGTGAGGGCCTCAGGCTTCTTCCACTCATGTACTCATGGTGGAAGGTGAAAGGGTATGTGTTAGGCACTTAATACTATTAGATTGACACAATAGCAAACCTATAGGACTCAGGGGACCATAGATAACTCACTTAAGCCTCTAGGCCTCATGTGTTAAGTATAGGTAATAATAACCACAGTCACTGGAATGTTGTGAAAATTAAAGGAAATAGTTTGTGCACTTTCCAACAGTGCCTGGCATGGAGGAGATGCTCAATACATGATAATTTATAACTATATTTAATATGTCTCTTGTTTGGTGGGAAATCTGATCACAGGTCCTTTGAATATCCAAAAAAACTAGTAAGTTTACTATGTCTATATTTTCTGTCCTTTCTAACTTACATTAATAAAACCTTACTGCCTTTCCTCTCATGGTTAGCCAGTATTTAAAAATTATCTAGAATGCTGTGACCAAAACTTGTAGGTAATTGTTTCTGATTTGAACAAAGCCAGAGACAAATCTTTTCTGTACATATGAAAGATTAATTAGCATTCCCTTATTGTGGAAAAGCCGAAATTCTCCCTTTGCTCTGCTGCCCATTTTTACTCGGGGTTATAAGTAAGTCATATCTACTGGCAGATGTATTGGCTGTTTTGAAGAGGATCTGGATAAATAAAATAGGCTTCCAAGCCTGTCTTTCCTCATCTGTTAAATGGTAGTAAAAATCAGCATTTATTGGATTATGAGATTTTTTAAATCATGCTTTTTTATAGTAGGTTCTTAGCAAATCTTAATCCCAGTATTCCAATGAAACACCTCCAAAACAACTGAACAGTATCCTGTGGGGAAATGGGTGAGAACGAGATGGGAAATAGAAAAAATAATTGGAAGAAGCGAGTTTCCAAAAGCACTGAATTTTGTTAATTTTATGCTTGATACCCCATTTTTCATAATTTCTGGCTCTGGTGATTTTTTGTAATATTTCATTATCTCACTTCACTGCCACCTCCAGAGAACTAAGAGAAACATCTTTTATAAAACCCATAAGCTTATTTTACCTCTCAGCATGTATGCCTACTCTGTAACTTATCAGCAATGTCAGAAAGACACTGAGGCATCTGGGGAGACCATTTTTCAAATCTTCAATCCTCGGTTCTTAGTTTCTCTTTTTAATCTGCTGTGTGCTCTGTAGCAATGGAAAAATGGCTTGATAGGCTTGCTCTGCCTGGCTATATGACACATATTTCCCATTTCATCAATGAATTTGCAAGCCCTGATCATTTATATAAATGCTTCACAAAGCTTTCATTTGAGAGCATTTTGTAGTCACTTTCAAAGTGTCTTGACCTTTTAAGTGCAGTTTTTCCTGGTTTCCTCAGTCATTTCTATTCTTTCTTCCTCCCAGTAGTCCAGTCCTCTCTTGACTTGAAGTTCCAAAATGTAGAACGTAATAGCATTCCTCACTGCTCATTCTGCATGCTCACCAGACACCACTACTCATTAACGTTTAAAACCATTTAGAAATGCATTGAGCCTTCTCAACTTAGAAGGACTTGTTCTTCGCTGGCCACAATCCAATGCCTTCAGTTCAAAGAACACACTAATGCTGTTGCTGGCTTATATTTTTGTCTTACACTTTCTCCTACTTGTTTGTCCATAAAAAGCCTTCCTTCTTCACATCCTAGCTCAACTGTAGTCCTTTCTTCAAAGCCTATTCTGTCACACTCTACTTCCCCTCCAGCCTCTGCAACAGCTATCCATTGGCATCTTATGTCATAGCAGGGTGGTTGGCAAACAACAGACTGTTTTTGTATGGCCTACAAGCTAAGAATGATGTATATGTTTTTATACAGTTGAGAAAAATGTCAAAAGATAAATAATATATCATGATACAGGAAAATTGTAGGAAATTCAAATTTCAGTGTTCATAAAATTTCATTGGAACCCAGCCCCGCTCATTCACTCACATGTTGTCTGTGGCTGACTTCAAGCTACAATGGCAGAACTGAGTGGTTACAACAGAACCCACATGGTTCCTATATCCAAAATATTTACTAGCTAGCTCTTTCCAAAAGTTTGTCATCCCCTGATTCATTACCTTGTGACTCCAAGTGTAGTGCATGGACATCTGGGAGCTTGTTAAAAATGCAGAATCTCAGGTTGGACGCCATGGCTCATGCCTGTAGTTCCAGCACTTTGGGAAGCCGAGACGAGTGGATCACTTGAGGTCAGGAGTTTGAGAAGAGCCTAGCCAACATGGTGAAAACTTGTCTCTACTAAAAATACAAAAATTATTTGGGCATGGTGGCTCATGCCTATAGTCCCAGCAACTTGGGAGGTTGAGGCAGGAGAATCGC
>NW_016107850.1:1109086-1154990 GCF_001604975.1 Cebus imitator
AAAAAAAAAAAAAAAAAAAAAAAAAAAAAAAAAAAAAAAAAAATCCACAACTCAGATTCCTCCCCAGACCGGTGTACTACTCTAGCACTCATTATGCTGTCTTAAAATCGTCAATCTTTTAGCAGATGAAAAAATGGAAACATGACCAGGATAATAAAATGTATGAGTTATGGTAGATATGTGGAATTTAAGGCAAACTTGGGTCATTGCAAAATAGCCAAGTGCAATTCCGTGTAATACATATAAAGTATAATGTAATATTAAAGCAGAAATAGGAAAGCTTAGCAAGGAGAATATATAAACTAAGAATTATATCACTGAACAAGGTATTCATTTACTAACACCATATTTTAATTATATTCATATATATTCAATATATATATTCCATATATATTCCATATAGTCATATATTCAGGCAATATATTCATACTATATTACATTTAGGCATATATATATATATACACATATACACACACATACATATAGTGTAAAATGTAAGCCCTATTAGCAATAATCTTAAAACTTTAAAAATTATGCTATAACTCGTTTGACAAACATTTGAGTTTGCTCATTTAATAAAGCATAGCAGTAATATGATTTGATTATCTGATATTGCAAAATGTGAACATGAACCTCTTGCTGCATGAAACGGGGCAAGAGAAACTCATTCAAAATTTTTTTCTGGACTGCTCAATAATGCAAATGTGGTGTTAGGCATTTATAAGTTTCATCTGCTTGTATTGCTAATATTACATTTAAAATCATAGCAGTACTTTTACTGCTGTCAGTTATGAGTTGATAGCTCACATCTGCAACCCTTTGTTGAGGTCTTAGTTACTGAGACTTCTCGTTTTTCACCAAGCTGCAATATTTACTGCTGCCACTGGGGGGAAGGTAGAAAAATATCCTCTGCAATTGAACAGCCACAGACCAACCATCACCAAAAATTACAAAAATGACTTTTTCATAATTAATGCCTATTTGTTTATTCAGTTATCCAGTCAACAAATATTTATTAAATCATTGGTATATCCTTGGTAGTGTGTTAGATGCTAAGAATACAATATTGAGCAAAAGCAAATATTGTCCCTGATCTCATGGAGTTAACATCTAACGGAGGAGATAGGAATCACAAAAATAAATGTATAATTATCAATTGTAGGCCGGGCGCGGTGGCTCACACCTGTAATCCCAGAACTTTGGAGGCCGAGGTGGGTGGATCATGAGGTCAGGAGTTCGAGATCAGCCTGGCCAACAATGTGAAACCTGTCTCTACTAAAAATACAAAAAAATTAGCCAGGCATGGTGGCAGGTGCTTGCAACCCCGGCTACTCAGGAAGCTGGGGCAGGAGAATCGCTTGAACCCAGGAAGTGGAGGCTGCAGTGAGCCGAGATCACGCCACTGCACTCCAGCCCAGGTGACAGTGCGAGACTCCAACTCAGAAAAAAATAGACATATATATATATATATATATATATATATATATATATATATAAACTGTAATAAGTGCTATGATGGAAGGTACGTGGTATTATCTATTAGGGTATATAACAGAATGCTCACCTTGTGTTAGGGGGTAAGGTGGGCAGGAAGTCTTCCTTGTTCCCATAAAAAAAAAAAATGCCTTTGAGCTTATGCTTTGAAGGCTTATATAGGAGTTATGGTGTAACTGTTGATGTATTAGGAGAGATGAGGAATGCAAGGTAATATTCCCAACAGAAGGCACAATTTCTGGCAAGGCCCTGTGATCAGAGAGACCATGTGCTCAAGGAACTGAAAGTAGGTCAGTGAAGCCGAACTATTCATGAGCAAGGTGAGGGAATATATGATACTGAAAAGGGAGGCAGGAGTCAGATCAGGTTCTCTTTTATAAACCAATATAAAGATTTTGATATTTTTCCTAGGAGCAATAAGAATTGGGAGAATGGATTTAGGAGTGCAAACGTGTAATAGGGAGAACTAGTTAGAAGGTTATTCCAGTACTGAAGAGATGATGGAAAGCCAAACAGGTATGATGTTTGTAGAAATGGAGTGAAGATATTTAGGAATTAAAACTGACTGGAGTTAGTAATAAATTTATTACGGGGGATAAGGGAGAGGAAGACTTTCAAGGATGAATCAGTTTCTTGTTAATCCTGCTATCTAAATAACAATGCAGTTCCCTGCAATGCTAAGAAACTTGCAACACATCGAGAGTACTCTCTTACACAATTAAAACCCTATGAAGTCACTGAGAATACTCAGTGGAAGCGCAAATAATTATAAGATTAATTTATGTATATATTTAGTGGATATACCACACGTATATGATTTAGTTTTCATATTTTAATAGTATCTTTATTATTACTTTACTATTAGTTTATTAGTATCTCTAAAGACTTGTTATGAGAGAACTAAGTGAACTGTACTTAGATCTACACAGTGGCGATCTCTAAAAGCTATTGTTAGGAATTTTACTTACACAATGTACTACTTTGCTGGGGGCAAAATCATTTTTAATAAGAGCAAAATGCAATTGAAACATGATGTAATATGCAAATAGTCACTTCACACAGCACATAAAAGCTTCCACACCATTAAAATGTCTGTATTTTATTTGAAGGATCTATGCTACTTTTAAATTACAGTCATACGTACGAAAGCTAAGACTAATACACATTTTCAAACAGTGAAATAAAAATCAATATTCTTGTGCTATAAACTCTTTAATCATAATATCCTTATAGGGTATGATTAATTTACTTGGTACAGTTACTTAAGTTATACCTATATTTTATATTTAAGAAGATATTAATCTTTTGAAAATGTATAATTTTAAAAAGTCAGTCAGATTTTTTTAAAGACATATGTTGAAAACCAGAAAACATACATATAAAATTATTTTACTGTTATTATCTAATATGAATGAACATGTAACTTTGAAACCACTTTGGTACTGTTTGGCCACTTCCATTTCCAAAACAAAATAACTTTCACTTATTTCAGAAAATTTGCAGTATCTTAGAAAGGATGCATGCAAAACTATGTTGTTAATCTTGTTGAATTTTGGCACAGACTATTGAGTGAAAAATATGTGTGGCAGATAGTTTTAAAAGTTATCAGTTGGCTAAGTTAGGTTATGAAATACAATAATCAGTTCTTTAAGTACTTAGTTAATCCCATGTGTTTTGATTTCAACTGATAATTATAAAGGATCACTTAAATTTTTGACTAACAAAAGCAAAAACTACACAGAACGTGGAAATATCTTATACAGCTCAGGTTTTCCTGTGCTTTAAATGTGTATGCTCATTTACTAACATGCACTCCTGATCAGTACCTCTCTTCCAGAAATGTTGTTATTTTATCATGATAATATTGAAAACTATTATTTTTGTTTTTTCATGATACAGTTTTTCTGATAGCTATTATTAAACGAATTATTGAATACATTATTGAATGTATATTATGTGCACGACACCATCTTAGTTCCTTAAGTGATATAAAATACATGTATTGTACTTAGAATAAATTATTGTTACTTAACACACTCAATTCTCTGCTCCTTTCATAAGTTGTTTTTTAATTTTTAATTTTTGTGGGTACATAGCTGGTGTATGTATTTACAGAATATGTTTGACTTGTTGATACAGGCATTTGATTATATATTATTTACATCAACCAAATTAAGAGCTGGTAAGTAATAAAATATATTTCATTTTTAAATTAAAGATGTAAAATTAAAATATTTGTGAATAAAACAAATAACTACAATAAATGGCAAGTGAAACGATGGAATTGTCTATCGATGTAAGCAATATTTGCTATTTGTTGCGGTCTATTTCTATATTTCTGCTTTTCTTTCTTCTTTGTGTTTGTTTTTTTTTGAGGGGAGGGACAGAATCTTGCTTTGTCACCCAGGGTAGAGTGTAGTGGTGTGATCACAGCTCACTGGAGCCTTGACTACCTCGGCTCAAGCAATCCTCCCACTTCAGCCTCCTAAATAGCTAGAACTGGAGGTTTGCACCATCATGCCTGGCTAATTTTAAAATTTTTTGTAGAGACAGAGTCTCACTATATTGCCCAGACTGGTCAGAAACTCTTGGACTCATGCAATCCTCTCACCTTGGCTTTTCAAACTGCTGGGACTACAGGCATGAGCCACCATGCCCAGCTTATTTATGTTTTTCTTAAAGTAATTTGATAACCTAGAATAAAGAACTTTGCAATAGATACTCAGTTCTATATCAAATAACTCATATTGAAAAGAGATTCTGTTAATTAAACTTGCATTGATTTGTAGTAACACAAGACCACATAACCAAAAGATAAAAATTCTTAAATTGTTAATGTAAGTGTCAAGAGAGTGACAAGTATAACAATGTAGGACCAATGTATGTGTTTTATTTCTTCATTACATTAACATTTTCTGTGAAAAACTTGAAATGTTGACATGGTTTTACAGAAAAAAATAATGTTTACCTTTGATACTTACTGATATTACAAACCTTATCCAACTCAGGAGGAGCACAGTTGTCCAACTGATCACAGGAGACATTGAATATATTACCTAAATTGTTACTTTGACTGTGATATATATGTACATATATATCACAGTTGCATAGGTAGCATAAGTAAGCCTTTACGGAATGTATTACTAAGTTCAAATGATAGTAGGGACAAATTTCTTTTTTAAGATTTATTGAGGCTGGGTGAGGTGGCTCAATCCTGTAATCTCAGCACTTTGGGAGGCTGAGGCCGGTGGATCACAAGGTCAGGAGATCGAGACCATCCTGGCCAACATGGTGAAACCCCGTCTCTACTAAAAATACAAAAATTAGCTGGGCGTGGTGGCACATGCCTGTAATCCCAGCTACTCGGGAGGCTGAGGCAAGAGAATCGCTTGAATCAGGGAGTCAGAGGTTGTAGTGAACTGAAATTGCGCCATTGCACTCCAGCCTGGCGACAGAGTGAGATTCCATCTCAAAAAAAAAAAAAAAAAAAGATTCATTGAATTATATAGCTTAAAATAGCCACAGATGACTGGGCACGGTGGCTTATGCCTGTAATTCCAACAATTTAGGAGGCCGAGGCTGTTGGATCACTTGAGGTTAGGAGTTCAAGACGAGCCTGACCAACATGGTGAAACCCCGTCTCCACTAAAAATACAAAAATTAGCTGGGCGTGGTGGCAGGCACCTGTAATCCCAGCTACCCGGAAGGCTGAGGCAGGAGAATCACTTGAATCCGGCAGGCAGAGGTTGCAGTGAGTCAAGACTGTGCCACTGCACTCCGACCTGGGTGACAGAATGAGACTCTACCTCAAAAAATAAAAATAAAATAGCCACAGAAATCACTAAGGACCTGCATATCAAAAGCCCAAAGAATATCAGGCTGTGGATATATACATATTTTAATAAAACTCTTCTATTTACAGTAAGAATTAATATATTTAACAACACCAACATTATTTACAATAAATAACCATGCTCCAGCCTTCTATAATAAATATATTATACATATCTTTTTCATGTCACTGATATACCCTGACAAAGGCAGCCTTACAGAAAAGCGAAGTAAGCAAAGGCCTTACATACCTATTTGATGAGACATGAGGCATATTTTCCCCTTCAGCTCATCAAGGGATTCAGTTATGGGAACCACATGTTAAACTATCCCTCCCTCTAGATGGGGTAGGACTTGTAAGGTATTGCCACATTTGGATGAATTTGTGTATCAAATCTTCTCTAATTAATAGCTGGATAAGAGCAAAGTGGCAACAGGTGTGTATACTAAGGGGGTGCACAGGCCTGGGAGAGAAGCAAGGAGTACTCACTATGGAGTTGTGAATATCTGGCACATAGAGGTAAAAAAAACAATGTGGTAAGGACAGAATAGCATTGAAAGGAAGACAATAAAGATGAAATTTGCTAACTTCACATTCTAGTAAGGCTTACCTTGGTCTTTTTTACCAGACAAGGCTTACCATGCCAATGATATATATGAGATAGTCTTGTGTGAATATTGTTTGAAGCCTCAGAGTAGAAACTTACCTGCATGTCCAGGTTAACCTATTTCACCAACGCAGTGAAAACATCTGCAAGCAAACTTGGATCTTCACAAACACTTAGAAAGAGTGACTTCCTGTGTGCTTTCAGGACAGCTATGGGGATTCTCTAAAATCTTACATTTTATACTTTTTGAATGTCTCTTGTGATTTTTTTTTTTAATTTTTTTCCCCCTCTGGAAAGCTGTTGAGATCATCAGGAACTCTTTTCAATATATATTAAACAAAGAAAGTCACCGTTGCCATCATCTTAAATGGTGAGCAGTTAAATAAAACAGAACAATTTGATGTTGGCTATTCTGAAAAAGGTTACATTTTAATGCAGCCATTTTGATGCAACTGTCTTGATGTAAAATCACTGTTTTCTTGCTTCTTTTATTTTTCGTTCATTAATAATGTGTGCAGCAGACATTCCCAACCTTATTCCATCCCTGTCCTCTCTCAAATTTTGATAGACTTCGACTTTTCATTTCTTTTATATAATGCATATATATTAATGTTATACTAAAATTTTCTGTTAAAATTTTACTGCCAAAAATGAGTTAGTTTATACCATCGTATCAGTTCTTCCTCCAAAACTATTATTCTAAAAACATTTTGTGGTATTAAATATTTGTATATGATTATGAGAACAATCAGAAATTTAATTGAGAATTCCCTGTGCCGTCTGGAGTCTAAAATAAGGAATCCAATTAAAACCTACCTTTTTTAACTTGTAATATATTTACCCAATCAAATAATCATGCTCTGGACATCTATAGAATGTGGAGTGTTCCATTATCTAGATCCATGTTATTCAGCATTTATAACTGATACCCCCTTTTGAGAAACAAAATTCTCTGCTCCCTTCCTCTGCTCCTGGGATTTTTATGTGTATCTATTGAGAGTATTTTGAAGATCTATGTTTTCTCAAATTTATCATAGGAAACAATAGCTAGATTTCCCACACCCGCAATCATGGATATAAGAGTTTGCCACTGAAAGTAGGCCAGGTGTGATGGCTCATGCCCATAATCCCAGCACTTTGGGAGGCCAAGGTGGGCAGATCACCTCAGGTCAGGAGTTTGAGATCAGCCTGGCCAACATGGTGAAAACCTGTCTCTACTAAAAATACAAAAAGTAGCTGGGTGTGGTGGCATGCACCTGTAATCCTGACTACCTGTGAGGCTGAGGCAAGAAAATAGATTGAACCTGGGAGGTGAAGGTTGCAGTGAGCCAAGATCGTGCCACTGCACTCCAGCCTGGGCAACAGAGAGAGACTCCATCTCAAAAAAAAAAAAAAAAAAGGAGTTTGTCACTGAAGGAGAAAATTGAATTTTTTAATTTTGTCTTTACTAACCTAATTGTCCCAATTTATACTATTGTATTTTATACTTATTTACTATAAATCTGGGGTGGTAGTTAATGGTTTAGTAAGGGAGTCTACATCACACATTACTTAGCAATAAATAAGCTGAATTTTTTTTTCAGGTTGCATTAAAATGCTGTTTACCAATTACATAATATTCTTTTTCAAATATGTTAGGCCCTTAACGGCATATGTTTTACTAGTTCAGGGGTAGGTCTACACTAGCAAAATAATAAGAATCACCTAAATATAATAGTTGAGTATTATTTCAAAATAAGAATCTCAAGGCACACTTTTGTGTATACTTACAGTTGTTTTCAAAGGATGGCGTTGCTTGGCCTGTTATAGATGCTCGCGGGTGTTAGCTGATAACCCTAAAAGCAAACATTGAGAAAAATACAGTAAGAACTCCATAAGTCAGGTGCCATGCACAGTACATATACTATTCACATATAATGAATGACTGAAAATTAGTAAGGCTGATGCCTATAAGCTTCAGAAGAAAGAAGTTTAATTTATATAAAATGAATTTAAAACAACAAAAGATTAGTAGAGCAGGAATGTCAGAGGCATTTGAACCAGAGCAACTCCATCGTGAATAGGATCTGGGTAAAATGAGGCTAAGACCTATTGGGCTGCATTACCAGAAAGTTGAGGCATTCTAAGTCACAGGATGAGATAGGAGGTCAGCACAAGATACAGATCATAAAGACCTTGTTGATAAAACAGGTTGCAGTAAAGAAGCCAGCTAAAACTCACCAAAACCAAGATGGCCATGAGAGTGACCTCTGGTAGTCCTCACTGCTATACTCCCACCAGCGCCATGACAGTTTACAAAAGCCATGGCAACAACAGGAAGTTACTTTACATGGTCTAAAAAGGGGAGGCGTGAATAATCTGACTCTCGTTTAGCATATCATCAATAAATAACCATAAAAATGAGCAACCAGGGCTGTGTGCTGTGGCTCACACCTGTAATCCCAGCACTTTGGGAGGCCGAGGCGGCTGGATAACTTGAGATCAGGAGCTCAAGATCAGCCTAGCCAACACGGTGAAACCCCGTCTCTACTAAAAAATACAAAAGTTAGCTTGGTGTAGTGGCAGGTGCCTGTAATCCCAGCTACTCGGGAGGCTGAGGTAGGGAGAATTGCTTCAACCAGGGGGATGGAAGTTGCAGTGAGCCGAGACTACTGTGCCACTGCACTCCAGCCTGGGTGACAGAGCATGACTTGGTCTCAAAAAAAAGAAAAAAAAAAACAGCAGCCCTCAGGGCTGTTCTGTCTATGGAGAAACTATTCTTTCATTCCTTTACTTCCTAATAACCTTGATTTCACTTTACAGACTCGCCCTGAATTATTTCTCCCAGGAGATCCAAGAACCCTCTCTTGGGTTCTGGATCGGGACCCCATTTCTGTAGCAGGTATGTCAGTGTTTGTCCTTCTGCTAAAGAGGAAATTAAACATTAGTTAAGAATTCCAAATGAATCAGCAAAATTCTAAGTCAAATGTCAAGTTGAAACATTATTTCACATAGAACAATTACAGAGCAGGAGTAAATAGTATTTCATCAATAGGTACTAAAACAATATTAGACCCTGGAAGGGGAAACCACATTTGAAAATCATCATTTCTGTATCCATTTTTGTAAGACCATCAGTTGCCAATATTTATTCTGGAATGCAAAAACAAGACTGAAACAAATATTAGCCAGCTGTATTTTTGCAGTAGGACAAATAAATTTGGTACAAGGACGTTAACATTTGACAGATTTTAAGCATCAAAAATTTCCCAAAACACGTAAAACATGACCAAAAAAACTTTTAAATACAGGGATTATTTTTAAAAATATAAACATAACTCTTGCACTCAGCAAGAGTGATGTAAAGATCATTACAGTTATGAGAAATACATAAGAAATGTTAATTATTACATTGAGGATATTAAAATATTTCATTAGCTTACAAGCTTACCAACATAAGTTAACATATTTGAAGTATAACATAAAATATTTGATAAATGTTAAAGCCACATTTAAATAATTTAATGTGACTACCCCTTACATCATGCAAGATACAATGTACTATACCAAAAATTGTACTTTTCATTCCTTATGAAAGTAAAAAAATAGCTCTAACTTCAAATAAGTGAAAAATAACTTGGATTAAAACTTTGCTGTTTTAATCTACATTTCAGAAAATACATTTGGTATTTATAAATTTGAACCAACACTTTTTTGCCTCTTTTACAGCTCCAAATAGTGCAAAGATTTATTGAAATGACTATGCAAGAACACGTGATCACAGTAACCTTCAATTTTCATGAAACAGTAGAAGACTTACAGTAAATAAAAATAATTTCCTGGGAAAAAGGGAGATAAAACTGGTTCTACCTAATATGTTTGAAGGGGCAGAGGCACAAAATTAATAGCAATCTTGGAGCAATGATGAGACTCCATGTTTGATGGAGAAGCTGGTGACCAAGGTATTATTCTATTCAATAAGAATTATACATTGTATTGCAGAAACGCATGAGATCATCTCAATACACATTAATGATCTGTTATACTCGTCGCAGCTCCCACTTTATTTTACCTAACTTAACTGTTCAAGTATCCTGGGAGGGAAGGAAAAGGTTGTGGACCGAGAACTGATAAGAACGGAATTACAGCCCCCTAGTGGTGAATTGTGACTATTGCAGTCAGAACAATGTGAGCTGTGACTGTAATTATGCCATTTATTCATGAAGGGTTTATGTTTTTTCCACTTTTGGAGAGGATTGGGACATTTTGCAATAAAACATTGCTGCTCCGTCACTAAAAATTATTCAATCAGATATTCTTTAAAAAAATTTATCCAAGACCTATCAACTGAAAATGTTTTCTGAGGTCTGTAACGTTTTAGTGTTGATTTCTACAATTTTAATTAATTTTGCAAAAGTATGAAGAACTTTGAGCGAAATCAAATTTTTTCTCAATTTTGGTCTCTCTTTTTAGCCTCACTTGCTTCTTCCGTTCCTCCTGATCACAACATTCTTTATATTAACATTTTGCATTTATCATACACTCTCCCATTTTTTTTCCTCTCAGCTAATTATATGTAAATTTGAGATTTATTTTATTATTAATGTCCTGTTATTTCAAGTTTCTCTCCATCTTACCAAAGTATCATTTTTTTAAATTTCCACAGTGACTGATTTTTCTCTTTTCGGAGGCGAGTGACTCTAGATAGAAAACATAGATATACCTGACCAAAACCTTGCTCTACATATTAGTCCAAACACCATGCCATTCCATTCTACAAAAATCGCGCATGGAATACTTTTAAATTTCACATATGCATTCCATTACCTCTGATACTATTTATAACTGATTTATGAAGTGACATTATGTGTAATTTTGTGATTATTCAAGAAAGATTTATACTACTTTTCCTACAGAAATTATTGTTATTTTGTTTTCAGCCTACCCTGAGAAAAGATGCTATAAAATAGTAGTTTCAATTCAAAATTATGGTTTAAAAGTCATAAGAACCCTGTGAAGATTTAATGGATAAATCTTATTGCTGCCTTATTTCTCCTTCAGTTGAAATAATACAGAAAACATAGGCATTTAAAGTGGAATGTCTGTCAGAGAAATACCTACATTACTGTGCATTAAAATGCCAGTAGTCAATCTTGAGTAGGATGAGGAAATGCAGGCATTACAAAGAGCTTAATGCACCCTTTTCGATATTCATGGATATTTATGCTCATTTAAAAAGGAGGGGGCTGTCTTTCATTCAGGATTAAAACAGGACCACAGAGGGACTGAATGGTACCCTTTACTGCCTACTTTGGCATTTAAGGAATCTACCTTAAGGAGTATAATTAACATATAATAATATGTGCATATTTTAAATGTAGAGTTTGACCAGTTCTGATGAATGTTTACACCTGTGTAATTGCCACTCTGATGAAAACATAAAACATTTCCATCCTTCTGCTTCTTTGTAGTCAACACCTTCCAAGCTCCAGGGAAATACTTTTTGACTTCTATCACTGTAGATTATTTTTGCCAGTTATGGAAGTTCATGTAAATGGAGCCATACAGTATGCTCTGCTCCTTTTCTGTATCTTCCAAGCTTTCTTTGTTCAAACGAATTTTTCTTCTTTCACTGAGTCTTATTTATAGACTATTTAAAGCATACATATCCCCTTGCCTCATCCTCCTAATTTATTTTTTATTTTTATTTTTATTATTTTTTGAGACAGAGTCTCTCTCTCTTGCCCAGGCTGGAGTTCAGTGGTGTGATCTTGGCTCATTGCGACTTCCGCCTCCCAGGTTCAAGCGATTCTCCAGCCTCAGCCTCCCAAGCAGCTGGGACTACAAGTGCGTGTCACCACACCCAGCTAATTTTCTGTATTTTTAGTTCGGGGTTTCGCTGTGTTAGCCAGGATGGTCTCTATCTCCTGACCTCAGATGATCCGCTCACCTTGGCCTCCCAAAGTGCTGGGATTACAGGCATGAGCCACCACGCCTGGCCCTCTTAATTTATTAATTTAAATTTTCTTAACTTTCTCTTCAACTTATCATGTATTATTTAAAACTTCAATCTTTGTCTAACACGATACTGTCTTTTAAACTTACTGTGTCATGTCAAATAGAGCAATGATGTGGATACTTGGAACAATGATTGGAACTTCAACCTAATGTGATCAACCAAAAGAGTAATTAAAACAGAAAAAACCACAGGAGAAATCTTTTAAATACAAAATGGTGCATTGCCCATTACTTTACATTTAGCACATCGAAGATAACAAAAGCAATTATGTTCTAGTGTGTAAAGAGCCTATACATTTCAGAAAAATATTAAAATATGTATTTGAGGATGTAACTAATAGGATCTATTTTCATATTTTATTAGGTTTTATGAGAGTTATTCTTTAATGGGAAGTATATTAAAGAATACATATCAGATTTATTGTTTTAATGAGAAGTATATTAATACTAATAAAAGATCAGATTTTATGTAGAAAGCCCCAGTTTCTGTATTCAAATTTTATGTACTTTTTTTTATTAGTGATGTTGGTGGCCAAAATGCATACCAACGAAAGTTCCTACTATTGCAAGAGAAGTATTCAGAGCCAATTAGAATGACAGGCAATTTTATTTCACAAAAGTCCTCTAAATAAGGGTAATTTTAAAGAAGTGTCTTCCATATCAGAGATTTAGAAAAGAAAGAGATGGCACACTTCAATCAACTGCTTATGACATTCAACTGCAAATAGCATGTACACAAAAGTTTTTTGAGGTAAATGCCTCTTCTTTGGAAAGGATAGTATGGTTTGGCAAATCTTGATTGGATGGAATGAGAAAAAAAAATGAAAGAAATGGACTAGAAATGTAGCTTTCCTGAGTTTGAAACTTAGTTTTTCTGAATCAATTTATTGTGAAGAGGATAACTTCCTTTTTATTGATTTTGCAGTGCTAAAATGAAATTGAATAGCCAAAGTAAAGATGACAGAAGCTCAGACACAAAATTTTATTTTTCATTTCTGAAGTGTGAAAAAATTAAGGACTTAGCCAAATAAATCAAAACCCTATTGCCTAAATCTAACCACAAATTTTACTTTGTTTGCCAATCCTTCTTAATCTCAAACAACTTCTCTGATATTCCCAGCAAGTACATCTGTTCAAAGTTTGCAGGTTCTCAGAATAAGCAAATCTACAGAGACAAAAAGAGGATTTCTGGTTTCTTAGTGCTGGGAGTTGAAGAAGTATGAAGGGTGATTGTAAATGGGTCTAGGATTTCTTTTGGGGGTGATGGAAATATTCTAAATTGTGATGATGATTATACAACTCTGAGTATACTAAAAACCACTGAATTCTATATGTTAAAAAGGGCAAATTGGATAGTATGCGAATTATAGCTCAATAAAACTGTTAAAAGTGATTTGGGGTTAAAGCCATTACTTCAAATGAAAAAGCAGATCTCACCGGGCACAGTGACTCACACTTGCAACCCCAGCACTTCAGGAGGCTGAGGCAGGTGGATCACGAGGTCAGGAGTTCAAGACCAGCCTGGCCAACATGGTGAAACCGTATCTCTACTAAAAATACAAAAATTAGCTGGGTGTGGTGGTGGGTTCCTGTAATTTCAGCTACTCAGGAGACTAAGGCAGAGAATTGCTTGAACCTGGGAGGCGGAGATTGTAGTGGGCCAGGATTGTGCCACTGCACTCCAGCCTGGGCGATAAAGCAAGACTCCATCTCAAAAAAAAAAAAAATCTTATCTTCAAAAGATAGATTTTTAAATGTGAGAATACAGGATCTTATTAAACCTCAACTTTAATGAAACAGAGAGTTATGAAAAGGTACCCTTTGCGAAAGGGTCTGATTGTATTGTTATAAAATCAAGTGGGGGAAAATATTAATTTTACATAATAAAAGCGTAAATATTTTATACATGTAAGATTCATGAAAGGCCAGATTTTTTTTTTTTTTTTGAGACAGAGTCTCATTTTGTTGCCCAGGTTGGAGTGCAGTGACATCATCTTGGCTTGCTGCAGCCTCTGCCTCTTGGGTTCCAGAGATTCTCCTGCCTCAGCCTCCCAAGTAGCTGGGAGTACAGGCACACACCACCACGCCCGGCTAATTTTTGTGTTTTTAGTAGAGACGGGGTTTCACCATGTTGGCCAGACTGGTCTTGAACTCAGGTGACCTCAGGTGATCGCCTGCCTCGGTCTCCCAAAGTGCTGGGATCACAGGTGTGAGCCATTGTGCCTGGTCTCAGATTTAATAATAATCCTAAAATCTGATGTTCTACACATGTATGAAAAATGCATTAACATTTTATAGTGATGTGGAAGCTGGAGCAGGACATTAAAAAGAAAAATTAAAACTATGACATATGGCAAACAACTGAAGCATTATGAAGTATTAAAAAATTGAATAAGATACATTCAAAGATTAATTTTTATCTTGACCCTTTTCAAATCAGCAATTAATCAATGTTTGTATATAATCAGAATAATGCAAACTCTCCCGTTAAGGATGACTCTTTTTCATCATTGATCTTAACGTTGTACCATGGGTCCTAGTCACTTTTTTGGTGAGGAAAGCGTAAAATCTGGAAGTATCCAATAAATGGCCAAGAAGAAGAAACTCCATACCTTCTTTATCATGGGGAAACATTGTGTTTGATATTTCATTTTAACTTCTCTACTTACAGTTGATATTAATTAAAAGTTATTTTGGGCAATTCTGTACCTTGATTTGCAAGCCTATCTCTTCCTCTCAACTCTCTTCTTGCTTAAATTGTACCAGCGTATAGACCACTAGTGATTTTCTTAAATAAATAAATAAATAAAGAGTTTAAAAGCTAATGAATTCAGAAACAAGTTTAAAAAACTACTGACAGATTCTGGATATTCTATAGGCTTTTGCTCTGAAAGTATTTGGAAACTGATTCTTAAAATACTCTTAGCAGTAGATTTGTTTGGTATGATTTATTTTTATTAAAAAAAAACTAGTCGTAATATTTACTAAACTTGAAATGACAAGCTTTACTGTAAAAATTACAGAAAAAAATCAATACAAAATATATTATCAAGCTGAAGTTATATGACAGAAGAAAACATTTTAAAGAATACATAAAATGGATCTTAAAAATTGGATTTAAATTTTGCATTTAAAATGTAAGTGCCATGTTTAGATTTGAACTTGTCAAGTTATAAAAATACATGACTACTGTCAGGCATGGTGGCTCACTCCTGTAATCTCAGCGCTTTGGGAGGCCGAGGTGGGTGGATCACGAGGTCAAGAGATCAAGACCATCCTGGCCAACATGGTGAAACCCCATCTCTACTAAAAATACAAAAATTAACTGGGCGTGGTGGTGCACGCCTGTAGTCCCAGCTACTTGGGAGGCTGAGGCAGGAGAATCACTTGAACCAGCGGAGGTTGCGGTGAGCCAAGATTGCACCATTGCACTCCAGCCTGGGTGACAAGAGCAAAATTCCATCTCAAAAAAAAAAATGACTAACATATATGAAATTAGATTAAAATAGAATTACTTATTACGCTACAAAAGTATAAAGACAGCAGTAATTTTGTGGAATATCCAGTCAAAATGTTTCCTCTGTTGTTATAACTGCCTTTTATTTTCTAGTAAATGTGATTCTTAAGGTGATATTTTAAAACATTTTAAATATTTTTTAAATATTGTGATTCATCTTTTATTTTCCTATTTAATTGCCAACTACTAATATTACATAGCATTTTGCATACTTTTTCTATATTTATTTATGTTAGTAAATAACTGTCCTTCACCTCTAATAATAAGCTGTGATATTTGAAAATGCACAAATTCTTGATTTGTAGAAGGTGATATATGATTGATGTCTCCTTGTCTTCTATTTAGTTCCTTGAAAACATTGTAAATGACTAAGTAAATGTTATACTGAGAGCATGTTGTTGTGCATGAGTATTTGGCATATTTTTAAACCTTAAGGCTGTTAATCAAGGTACTATGGAAAAAGAACACACAACCTTTGTAATTAGACAGACCTGGGTTTGAATCTTGGATCAACGCCTTATTACCTGTGTGTTTGGGCACATGACTTAAACTCTCTCTGTTTCCATTTCTTTTTTCTTACAGTTGTGAGAATTACATGAGATAATGTATGTAATTTACGACATGCACTGAGTAGGATATGGTTGGGGCTCAGTATTTGTTAATTCTTTCCCTTTCTCTTTCCTTTTCATTAGAAGTGTCCATGATTTCTTTCTTAGACTTTCTCCTATCTCAGAGATTCTGCTGTATATTTACTAGATGGAATGGTATATGTAAATAACAATTTCAGTAATACTATAGTTTAAAATTTCTGACAGAAGTATGAGTAAATAGAAAATCCAAACTACCAATCAACACATACATTGAGGATTATCTTGGGGTATGTACTTTCCTTCTCATCACTGTTTCTTTGTGCACCTCAATGAAAGTTAACTATTTAAAATTTGATTGTAACATGTGAATATTTCAATTTAAAATCAATACAATATATGCAAAGCACACATGCAAGTGAATCATGGAAAAATCATCACAGAGGTAAACAGACTTCAATCCATAAAATGCACTTCATTTTTTACCTTTTAGATCATGCCATTGAACTTGTTTGATTGTTCGTGTTATGACTTCATCTTTCACAGACTGTAGTTCACAGAGACATTGTCCTTAAAAACCACATGAAGGTCACTGGTTTCCTTATAAAAATGACATAATGGATTAAAGCTGGAATTCTGTAGCTAGTGACTCATGCTTGCATTTGTACGTTTTAAGAGATGTAATTTATAGAAAGGAAGCATCCAGCCTTGAGCTCTTTCAGACTTCGGTTGCTCAAATAAATTAAGAAGTAAAGGCTAACATAAATAAGAGCACATGGCCTGTCAACTGGTCAGTCATCTAATTTAAACTTCAAAAAATTCTCTTATTTGTCTTTATGTGTTTCTTTCTCACTGTGAAATATATGTATGTTATATAACACACACATATATATCCTCTACCTGTATGTCAGTAAGAATAAAAGTCATAATTTTAAAAGTATTCACATACTTGTATAAACTTTCTAATTTTTGAAGCCAAAAATGCAAATGTACTTTCTGTTCATTTTGAATTTATTAAGCATGACATGATTCTCAAGGACAGTATGATGTAGTCAAATTTTTAAAGGCTTTCATTTAATATGCTACATAGCTTTCAAGAGGCAGTGAACCATGGTGGAAAAGAACCTGATTTCGGAGTTAGGAAATTGAAGTTCTGTCTGCAGTTTTGCCCATAATTAGCTGTATGACCCGAAGCAAATCAGGAACCCTCTCTAAGCCTTAATTTGTTCAACTTTAAAACATAGGCAATATTAAGTCACTTACAAATGTGATCAGTATGCTTTAATTCTCCTTGTTTTCTTAGAGTGCTTAGTATTTAACGTGTTGTTGCTTTCATAACATCATCCATGCATTTAGGAATTCTAAAGTACTTTGCTGGTATTCCTAAAAATAATCTGAAAAAAATGGATGACTTTTTTGGCATTGAGAACTAATGGTCATGTGACATTCAGACTATTAATTTTAACTGAAAGTCTATCTACAGCTCATTATTTACTAGTAACATAAACCGTGGTGTAATTCAGGCATCTAAGGGCTTGCTGATAACAAGTAATTCGTATGACTTCTAACTATATAAGGTACCTTACATATTTCTATTGGCATCATTCAACTAAGCTAATACATTGCCAAACACACAAAAGGCACTCAAATCCTGTTTGCTGATTTATTTATTTTTATTAAGTTAAGGATATAAAAACAACAGAACTGAATATGAATGACTCTAGAGTCATAGAGGGATTTTTTGTTGTTAAACAAAAGTCTTTTCAATCTGAAAATCTCTGTGGGTCAGTCAAAAAGAGATTTGGCCACTCTATGTTTAGGCAATAGTGAAAATGGCATTCAAAAGAGTTGATTCAAATTTACATTTCTTCTTGGGGCTTTGGGATAAAGAGGTTTTCGTATCAGTATTTTTATTCCATGCAATTTCTTTCCTATTTACTGTGCTCCTAGAATCTTCTCTGAATTTAACAGTAACCTTTTTCTTCCAAATCCTTCATGTAGAGCTCATATATTTGATCTCCAGCTACTGACTAGACTTCAGACTACTAAAGATCAGAATTAAGTATTGCTTTTTCTTCTGGGAAGCCCTGAAGTCCTCAGTCAAATATCTTGCCCAGAGAAGAATTTTAACAATCGTTAAATGTAACAATGTCTAAAGTTGGGGAAAAAACCTGAGAAAAGTTTCATTATTAATATTCCCAGATAAATATCATTCTTAAATATTACCAAACGCTTTAAATAATGAATGCTTAATTTTTGGACTTCTTTTCTTTTCTGTCTACAACCTTCTCTTTTTTGGAAAATTCTGAAATTTAGCTAAACCAGTGTAGCATGGATTGTTCCAAATTCTTTGATCTCTAGGGCTGACCTATCTCTAGAGGTCCAGTATCACATTTTCAGTTCTCCAGAGAATATCTGATGGTGCATGTCTCACCATTATTTTAAATATATTCATATCAGAGGTGACTCTCACCCCCACTAACTAGTTCCTAATTTACCTCTTCTCATACCATGAAACATGAATATCCCACAGCCCTTTGGAATATTGCCTTCTTCTGCGTCAATTCACACCCTACTTGTTCGCGAGCTCCAATTCATTTCCTATCTATGCCAATAAAATTCCTTTAGTTGTTTCTTTTCCTTCATTTTTATGTTTTACACAATTTGGCTCTTCACTATATAATGTCTTGATTTTTGTTGCATGCCAGTACAGTTTATCTTCCCAAATAAAAGATAAATTTCTCAATGGTAGGAACCATAAAATGTTTGCTAAATCCTCTCTTAACAGTTCTGTGACTCTAAGAACAAGTGCTATATTCTCTAACATGTGTTTTTAAAAATGTTGGATATAATTAAGCTTCAAAAAATGTTTCTTTTTTCTTTCTTCTTTTTTGTTTGAGATGAAGTCTCACTCTGTCACCTAGGCTGGAGTGCAATGATACGATCTCAGCTCATTGCAACCTCTGACTCCTGGGTTCAAGCGATCCTCCTGCCTCAGTCTCTCGAGTATCTAGGATGTATCTGGGATTACAGCCACACACTACCACGTCCAGCTAATTTTTGTATTTTTAATTGAGATGGGGTTTCGCCATGTTGGCCAGACTGGTCTCGAACTCCTGGCCTCAAGTGATCCCCCCCACCTCGGCTTCCCAAAGTTCTGGGATTATAGGCATGAGCCACTGTGCCTGGCCCAAAAAATATACTTAAATGATGATGACATGATAGAAATCTACAAGATTACTCAGATCAAGAGCAGGCTAGAGTACCACAAGTTAAGACCTGACTGAGGACAAAAGTTTGAATAATTCTTTTGAAATTATCTTATAGCAACATATATGGTACAGCTTTAGATTCATGAAAGATAGTCGTAAGGTATCTCGGTATTTTTCCAGGGGAAAGTAATTGGAAATCAAAATGGAACACTGATAAAAGTCATGAACAAGCTATAAAAAACTTATTTTTTCTGCTTCCTGCCTCACCCCCAAAGACTCAAAGGAGTGCTGAATACAAGTAGAGGAAATTGAATACTCCTCAAAAAAGAAAGGTTCGAGTACAGGGGCAAAATGATCATATGAAATATAATTAAAGGCCTCTAGATGAATGTTTGTCCAGAATTTGTTTCCTTTGAAACCCTTTATAAAGTAAGAGCCTGTATTTGATTTAACCTAAAAATATAATAAAGGAATAAGATAATTTCTAATCATGAAGCTAAACCATAAACTCAGCATTCACATTATTGATATTCAACAAGATATTAATGAACTCCCATTTAAAATTCCCCACTGAAAGCTAACTTTGGGACAAAAATATTCAAGTATTTTGTCAATTTTTATACTAATTAAAATTTTCTCCTAAAAATTGTTTTTCCAATACTTGTATTTAAAGCAAACATTGCTACCTTATCCACATGCACAGTATATTTTAAATGTTTAAATCTAGGGTATACGATATTAAATTGTTTATCAGCACTTCTGTTTTTAAAAAATATGTTGGCTAGGTGTGATGGCTCACGCCTGTAATCCCAACACTTTGGGAGGCTGAGGCAGGCAGATCATGAGGTCAGGAGATGAAGACCATTGTGGTCAACATGGTGAAACCCCATCTCTACTAAAAATATAAAAATTAGCTGGGCATGGTGGTGCATGCCTGTAATCCCAGCTACTTGGGAGGCTGAGGCAGGAGAATCGCTTGAACCCAAGGAGTTGAAGGTTGCTGTGAACCAAGATCAGGCCACTGCACTCCAGCCTGGTGACAGAACGAGACTGTATCTCAATTAAAAAAAAAAAAAAATGCCTTGTGTGTGGGTAAGGTAGAAACGTTTGCTTTAAATACAAGTATTGAAAAATAATTTTTTTAAATGCAGAAGGTACCCTCTGTTATCTGGGCTCTGGCCTATCACAGGAAGCGTGAAAGGGATAGGGCTAATAGTCATAAAAGTAAAGGAGAACTCGTAATAAGTTGAAGCACTCTTTTGAAAAATTTGAGGCAAAACTCAATCAGGGCTTGATTTACTTTGAAGAAATCTTGTTTGGCTAAAGGGCAACCAGATAGCTAGCCTTCTAATACATTCTACGGAAAACGATTTGGATTTTCGTTTTATGTTTTAATCTGTCATATTGTTCACTAGTCAGTCTATGTTTGTTTAAATCTTGACCACATGCAAATGAATGTCTGCTTCTTTGTAGAAAACCAAGCATTTATCATGCTTTTTAAACAACTCAGAGTAACATGACTCTCTCCACATATATACAAAAATATACACACACACATCTATATCTAACTTCCTAATTGTATCATTTATTTCTGAGCATCTAAAGTTCTCTGGAACTAAGTATCTACGACGTGACGAGAGGGGAGAGTACGGGAAATAGAATGAAATTTTGAGGCCGAGCATGGTGGTTCATGCTTGCAATCCCAGTGCTTTGGGAGGCAGAGGCAGGATGATTGTTTGAGTCTAGGAGTGCAAGACCAGCCTGGGCAACATAACACGACTCCCATCTCTACAAAAAAAAAAAAAGTTGGGCATGGTATGGTGGCACACACCTGTAGTTCCAGCTACTTGAGGGGCTGAGGTGAGAGAATGGCTTGAGCCCAGCAGGTTGGGGTTGCAGTGACCTATGACTGTATGACTGCACTCCAGCCTGAGGACAGAGTGAGACCCTGTCTCAAAAAAATAAAAGGAATGGAATTTTGAATAAGAACTTGTAGGTTTGTTTGAATTGGGCCGTAGAATTAACTGTGTGACTTTACAAAAGTAATTTAACCTGTCTTATCCTTCGTTTTTTCATTTGTTTAATCCAAGTAGTAATACTGGACCTAACTAACTGGAAGTTATGTTGAAAATCAAATGAAGGGGTATATGAGAAAAATATATACAAATTCTAAAATCTCTACAAAAAATGTTGTATTATGGAGTAATAAGTGGATATATTAATAATAAGGATATTTTGTGATTGTAGTATTAAACACATTTAGCTATATGTTGCCTTTGTTAGAAAATAAGATAAAAATGAGGGAGGAAAAAACAGGAGAGAAAATATAAGAATTGCTCTTAGGCTGAGAAAATCTACAATAGGAAATAATGAAAATTTAAAAAATACATGATAAAAAATATAGAAAGAGTTAAAAGAGAATGTAAAATAGATATTAGGATGAATCTCAAAAAAAGTACCTGCATTAGTGAATCTGTAGTAAGATCAAGAAATTTGGAGTTCTCTATATGCTATTTGTAATCTCTCTTTCTGAAGCCTATACAGCTACAGATATTAAAATAATGAAAAGTTTTTAACTGGAAAACATAAATATTTCCAACATTCTTTACTATAAGTAATTATCTATGTCCAAAGGTTGACAATACAAATAACTAGAATTGTTTACATTTATGAATTGCTTTCACGTCAAAACGCCTTTTGCCAAAGCATTTTGATCCATTTAACCTTTACTTCTTTTTCAATTTGTATACATTTATTAAACATTTTAATATGGAAAACTGTTTTACACCCATCTTTATTGCCCCCAAAAGTAAAATATCTATTATGGTATGATTTACCATTCAAGATGTCTAGAAATCTTCTAGAAACCCTATTTAAAAAAAAATGATAATTGTTTTTAATAACATTTCTGTGTCCTAAGGAAGTTCATTTTTTATATACTAGATTAACTATAAGATATAGCATAATGGTTTCTGAAAAGGCAGCAGAATGTTACTGTCCTATCACATAGTTAAATAACTTCTTTTGTGTAGAGTTTGTAGCTGCACATTTAATTTATTATAAATCACCTAAAATGATTGTTTATTATTGATAGCCAAAGATATCTTAAATTTACTTTAAATAATAAAAGACAAAAAGAAGAGACATTTGCACTCTCTCAGTAATCTTTAAGACATGAATCATTTCAAATGTAGGGCACTGGAGTGAATGGAAAGTTCAAGACCCAGAGTGAATATTGACTTGAGATTTTATAAGAATTTCTTATGTAGTTGAAGAGTCACAACCACTAATCTTCTGGGTTATAAAATCAACTATCAGAATATTATTATTCTTTGAAGTGGATATTCAGAACCAGAAACTGTTAGTATTTTCATAAGTTTGTAGCCTTTGAAATGATCTCAGTAACCATCCAGTCTGCTTTTCTCTTTTAATGGATGAAGACATAGAGGCTTGTAAAAAACTAGAACTTAGATCATATAACTCTAAATTTGTACTATAAATACCTTTCCCACAGTGCTTGTGTCTTTTTGTATATTAATTATTCAGCAAATATATATTGAGAGAAACCACAAAGTGTAATGATATATGCAAATGGTAGTTGGGGAGGATAAACATGAATAAATTGTAATCTTTGTTCTATGTGAATTTATAATCCAATAGGAAAGATCAGAATCAAATTTAAAAGTAAGATGATGTATCTTAAACCTTTAACACCAGGCCTGGCTCTAAAGTAAAAGTTAAAAACCAAATAACAAAAATAAAATGCAATAGAAACCGGGTGTGGTGGCTTAACGCTTGTAGTCCCAGCTACTCAGGGGCTGAGGCAGTAGGCTAGCTTGAGCCCAGAAGTTCAAGGTCAGCCTTGACAACATAGCAAGACTCCATATCCAAGGAAAAAAACAATGTAATACAATGTGCTAAGTGCCCCATAAGAGGTGCAAACAGTTATGTCTATTTTCCTAAAATTTAAAATGGAAATTCTGGTGTTCTTACACATGTGAGTGTAACCTAGGTGATTTTTTAAATATGGTCAGTAGTCTTTTTACACTGCACACAAAAAATTATAACACATTTGCATTTTAAGCATTGCTTCTTGGCTTTATAGTCTGCATGATATTCTTCCTCACCCCCTCCAATCAAACAGTACATCTTTCTCTGAATTTGTCTGCAGTCATTTCCCAGTGTGCCCCATTAGCTGAAGCTTGTTACTTCCTAACCCGCCTAATAGTCCCTTGGTTTCATCTTGATATTTGGCAGCTACTTTGGTAGCTGGCAACTTTTAGCCCTATGTATGCTCTGCCCAGGAGTTGGGCAGCATTATTTGGTGCCATTGTAATGAGAGTGGGAGATGTGCAGAGTTCAAACATGGGATAGGGAGTTGTCTGAAGTGAGCTTTCAAGTGCTAACCTTAAGAGTCTATAATCACAATGGAATTTAAAGTTAGTCCATTTGAACAACATCTTTCAGAAATAATTCTGAAGCTACATTAATGGACTGAAATGGGAAATAATGAAGAAAAGTGATCCACGAATGAATACAAGGTAGGAAGGACAAGTATTATTTCAATTGTCATGAGAAATCAAAGAAATCTGGGAGAAGGGATAGAGGTTTTTTTTTTTTTTTTTAATAATTTCTTACACTATAAGTGTTGTGATAAATGCACTCTGTATCATACTACAGAAAAAAATGAACTTTTATTTGATCTTGTTTTATTCTCAATCAAGAGACTCAGAATATCCACGTTTGTACAAATTTGGCTGCTCTTCTGAAAATGGCATTTACTCATGGTAAAGTACAATTCTATGGTTAAATAAGTCAAATTACTTTATAGCAATGTACTATCTTCTCAGCATTTGAATGCTTTTCACTTTTAAATTCTGAAGTAGGTTGGTGCAAAAGTAATTGTGGTTTTCACCATTAAAGTGGTGGTGAAATAAATAAAATAAAATTTTATTTTACTTGTGGGAGTTTTCTCCATATTCTCTTCCCCATTTTCTATATATTACACAATTCGTGACTCTATATTTGTAAACTTAGGGAAGCAAGTGATTTAACCTCAGTGGTTTCTGTATTCTGTATCTGTTTATAACTGAGAGGTTAGTTTGAGGGATCCTTACAAAAAGATTATCTAGCATAAGGCTCTCATTTTGGAGTTGTGGAAACTGGGGCCCAAGTTAAACAAATAACTGGACCACTTTTTCTTCATTCATCCTGAGTGAGAGAGTAGGAAAGAGAAATCAATGTTGCCTGTACCATAAATTGCAAAACTGTATTATTACATTGGATTGCCTTTACTGTCTAACAGTACTTATTTGTTTCTTTAGGGAAGTATTGTGGAAGATGTTTATTACCTCACTAGCATCCAACAAAGTGTTAAATGTACATTAAGCCCTCAACTGAAATTCCCTTGCTGAATTTCAATTAAGCTATTGCTGAAATTCCATAATTCTTACAGGCTTTTCTTTATTCATTTTCATCTTACATTTCACTAGTTTGGAAGATAAATATGGGCAGTGAATTTTATAGGTATACTTACATGAAATTTAGGAAATTGGCTGTGGTTTGGCAATAGAAGCAGGGAAACTTGACACAGACAGTTATTCAATGAGAAGTGGTTAATAATATTCCAAACTAAAGAATCTGCCCTTGCTAATTTAAATAGCATTTTGGAGAGCAAGTCATTGTATCAATGAAGAGTCATTTGGGCTTATAATTCTACCATACAAGTTCTTTTCCATTTACATAGTGATTTTAAAAATAGATACAGAGGCATGATGAAATGACTAAATAAATAAATCTATCGAGAAATCAGCTCATTTCTGCTTTTTCAAAATGCGGGTTCAAAAAATATTTGTTGGAGAGACACCAGATCTTCCTTGTTTTACTTCCTTCAAGAATGAAGTAATCAACATCTTTCTGAATCTATTTTAGACTAACATTACATTTTAAAATAAAGATATGGGCCTATTAGACCTCTGGGAGTCATTGACTAACTAAAAATTCTAGAGCAATCTGCTTACAAGCCACAAAGCATTAAATTAACTGTTTAATATAAGATTAAAAAGAAAACTAATAGACTCATGATGTGATCACTCAAAACAATTCATTAATACTAATGTCTGATTTCCTTTAACATTATAAAAAGTGAGAAAATAAAGTTGTTTTTTACAAGTTTATTTGCTACAAAGGCATTTAGGAATTGTTTTATTTTTCTTCCCCTCCCCCTCTCAGGAATTGTTATTTTAAAAAGAAAACTTATGCTTCTTTCTGAGCCATCAACCCATACCACAAAATGGGTACAGAACTCAGTTTGCTAATAAAAAGAGAATTCTATAGTGATGCATGTTGTCAATGAAATGGTCTCTCTCTCATATATGTATATATAATGATGTATTTCACTGTGAAACGGAAAATAAAACTGTGTGTTAGGGCTAAGCTTTAGCTAAACTAATTTAAGAAGAATTATAATATTTTTATTGCCCTAAAATATGTTCAGAGAAATTACCTAAAATAATTTCAGGGAAAACTGCTATTCTGTTAGATGCCTTGAATTCTTGAACATTATTGTGCAGATGTGCTAAAAATTCTATTTTAGCTCTTTCTTCACCTTCTTTCACCTTTACTTTTACTATTGGAACATAGGTTCCTAAAAGTGGCAATACAACCAATCAAGATATGTTAATTCATTACCTACTATGGGCAAGGCATTTATTATATATGTGGGCTAGTCAACAAAAGCTTCATGCAAGAGGTGGGGCTTGAAACAGACCTTGAAGATCAGATAGAATATAGATATGTTTGGAACAGTAAGCTATATACAACAGTATTGAACTTCTCCAATCTTTCAAGCAATTTCGAATTACAGATCTTGTTCTTTTTTTTTTTTTATCATTTTAAAACGGAAGTAACAAATGGAAGTAATTGGTTTGGTTTTGGATTTTTAAAAATCTACTTTAAAAAAGACTGTAAGCACAGTTACAATTTTCCCAAGTTTGGTCTTTCTACCCTGAAATAAGTTTAAGTATTGTACTCTGATATGATTTTTCTGCCTGGGCTCAGATCAGTAAACTAAAAAAACCTGGCACTTCCTTTTAATAGCACTTATTTTCCAAGTCATAGTTATCAAATTGCTTTTCCTGAATCTAGTATGAAAAGGAAATACATGGCAAATGGGATAAGACAACACTTGAAACCTTCTGATACATCATAATTCTTTTAACACAAACTCAAGATTTTATTGTCTTTATAATAAAACAAAAGATGACACTTAGAACTGGATCACGTAGACCTTTCTTGTCTTATCTATTCCCAGTTCAAAAGGCTTGCATCTTTTAATAGCAGCATTCTTTTAGATCTACAGCTGGGCTCAGCGCACTAAAGCCTTAGCACAATCTTCTTTGTAGTTTTAGCCTTTATCCGAAAAATCTGGTTAGTTTACCCACCATATTCACTGTGCTTCCTGTCATAACACTGCTTTCCCTGGGCATACAGGGAATCTTTGCCCCTCTTGTACTTTTTCACTTTGTGGGGTTGGTGCTAGCCACACTTTTTAAAGAAAGTCTTGTGAGTTTTAGGAGTGTTCACCATGTTTGTGGGAGTGCTATCAGCACAGAAAGAGATAAATGATTTTTAATGATCCTTCTAACACTCAGTCTTAGACCTCCAGGGCTTCTATTTTACTGCTTGAATTTCAAGTAGGCAGTCTTATGTAAAAGACCAAATATGAATGGCCTTTGTTGTGGTGTTACGTGTAGTAGAAACCTGTGAGTCCAACTCACAGTAGTAACATCTGCCTGTCCAGTCATCTCTACATACAATAGCATTATTTCCCTGACTTCATTTCTGTCTTAGTATTATCTCTGTAACTCCCCTGAGCTTCACTCAGCTTCTTGTCCCTCAGTCTCTCAGCATTAACAGCACTTTCTCATTTGCTTTACTTCTTTATTGGTAGCTGAATCTCCACATGAAATGTTGCATGTCTATCTCATTGCCTTGCCAAGCTGCATATCGAGGACTAATGGACATTGTCCATTAATATCCTCACATCCACATGCAGATTTGTTCTGTTCAAAGACTAGTTGTTACAGCATGAAAGAAAAATTAGCCAATTTCTAAACAGAGACAATAGTTTGTTGTTTAACAGCACGGCCTCTCGAATAAAACTACCTGGTTTCAAGCTTGGCTTTGTTCATTCGGTTTGAGCAGATTAACTTCTTTGTATGCCTCAGTTTCCCTAACTGCAAACTGGGTAGTAGTAGTACCTTCTCATGGGGTAGTCATGAAGCTTATATGAGTATATACCTGTAAACCTCTTAGAACTGTGTAGTGCATGGTAAATGTCAATAAATACTGGCCATTGTTACCATCTTTTATACCTGTCTTATGAAGACTTGCTAACTTGGCCAAGTCTTACTACTTTGATTACAGGAAGCTATACTTGAAGAGGATTCAGTGAATCTTGACTCCTGAGATAAAATGAGAGATACATATGTTTAAAATACACTTGCAAAAGATTTGAGAACTGTGACATTTATTCAGAGGCATTTACTGATGACTTTAAAAAATGTATTACGTTTTATGAAAAAATAAAGGAAACCTTAGCCAGTTCATTCATTGCTACCCTTGTGTAGACATTAGTTGACATTGTCTTTGGTTTCAGTGGTGTTCAGTTTTCACTTTATATTTTTACATTGAGCTCACCCCCACACCCTGCCATTAATGCTAATTCAACTTTGAATTTAAATACCCATATATGACTGGTGGCTGTTGCACTGGACAATGCAATACTAAAGCTTTCTAATAGCTTTCAAAAAATTTATGCATAGTTCTTAATAGGTAATAATAACAATATGTTGCCAAAGGGTGTACTTGTATTTAAAGGAGACAATGACTAAGATTAAAGAGGAAAATTCCTGAATGTAGAATTTCAAGTTATATGGAAAACCATGAAGCCTACAGTTTAGGGACCAGGCATTTAGAGAATTCCTTTCAAGTGCCTATCAAATTAGACCATGTAAGTGGTCATGTATGAATAAGGTTAACTATAATTAACAAGGTTGACTGTATCAAATACCAGCTATATGAACAATGCTGTGATAAGCAAGTATTTTAGGAAACAGCAGATGGCACAGTCTTAGCCACAGCTAAGAGGCGGAATGAATATCAAGGTTGAAGTAGAGATGCCGGGTAGAGGGAGACAAAAACAGAATTAAAATTCCATCTTATGTACATCTTATTTGAAATCCTGCTTTCACTATGTCATTTGAGCATTAAAATGTCAGAAGTGATTCGCAAAGAGTTGTTGTAGGTGAGCATTAGTACTAAATCTGCTAGTGACTTGCCAAATGATGATGCAACTTAACCACTTGGTTGGATTCAATGTTATTTGTCTAGAATGGAGATGACTAGACTGTTTTGCCCCAATGTTCTCAGTATATGAAAAAGCCTTCTTAAAATGTCTTGAAGAATGGTAGTGTTGAAGAAATCCATGACTTGAACACACATTAGGCTGTTGATTGGTGATTTCTTTTTGAGGTTCAACAGTAAAATACGTAGATAAAATAACATAGGTAGCCTAGAATGCTAACAAATAAATAATAAATGTTGCTTAGTGAAATACTTTAAAGTTTTCAAAGTGCTTAATACCCATCTGTTTCACAACAATCAGGTGGGGTTTTATGTGATATTGACATAAAACATTACAATAATATATTATTAACTTTAATTTATGATGAAGTTTTCCTAGTTTGCTTATGGCTACCCAGTCAGCTAGAGTGACATGATTTATCAGTTCTTCCACTAGACAACACTAAGCCATATCAGATGCTTTACTAAAATAATTTCAGTGCATATACATCGTCCTTTTGTGAGGTATTTCATTGCTATGAAGGTGAGGTGGTAAGATGCTTTTTAATAATACTGACCAAATAGTCCGGAGCTTCAGGAGCCATTAGAATGTGGGAATTAATTATCTTCCAGTGGGCTCAGCAAACTGCAGCCTCCTTCAATCTCAAACCTTAAACAATTTAATAAGAACAGCTGAGGATATTTAAAGTTGGTTACTGATAATCTCTCCTCCAAATTTTGTTTTAATTTTTGTGTTTTCCTTAGCTGGAGAGGGATAATGTTTCCTTAAAGGAAATACATGGAACAGTAAAATTATTGAGGTTTACTCAATTATAATGTTGGGCTAATCCATTAGAATGCTAGGCTTTTAAATTTTACTTTTATTGCTACAGAAATAAATATGCTCTTCCCAAGTAGCCTTGGAAACATAAATAAATATTTCTTATTCTCTTGCCTTAAATTAATTTTTGAGAATACCTTGAGAAATTGAGGGGAAAAATCTAATGGCACCAAAAAAATGGAGGATAATAATATCTTAATCATTCATAGACTTGCTATGAAGACTATATGATGTAATATACATATGTAATAGTCCTGGATCCACGTATGGCATCCAGGAGGTTCTCAGAAATATCAGTTCTCACCTCGCTTCCAATGAATTCATATTGCACAAAAGCCTGTTACATTATCTGAAAAAGTCATCACTGTCATCCATGCCACCTCTAGATGGAGATAAACCCCTCAAGAAAGCATAGAAAGGGTTAATAACCCTCTCTATATAATGCAGATAGAAAAACACTGTTATTGTTGCTAAAGCACCCCAAATCCTACCTTGACGTTGCAATCACAAACCTTATCCACCTTCCGAATTTCAGGACTTGCGTTGGGCTTGTTGTTGTAGATGATAGATGCTATTAGGAAAGAAATCATGTTTATGAAACAAATACTTTCTTCCCTCCCCAGGAGGATCAGAAGAATTTATTTAGGGAACGAAAACTATAATTAAATATTGTATAAACTACCTCCCCAAAATACGGACAAAATTATTTATTTCCCCCCACCTGTGGGGTGGAATGGGTGGAGGGTGATTGTAGATTATTCCAAAACAACCAGGTGCTAAGGAAATAATACTCTTCAGAAAAGACAATATTCAGTACGAGTTAAGTAGTGCAGAAGAGATGCAATGATCGCGGTATATATCATTTTCTGTGGGACATGTCAGTTGGCCTTTGTGATTTGTCTACACATATGTAGCCAACTACACAGTAACACCTTGTTTCTATTGCACTTATATTTTGATTGTCAGAATGGCTGATATATATGTAAACTTCTTCATGAAAAAATTAAACTGTAGAACCCAGATGTCTTTTATCATTACTGTGTGTGTGAGGTCGCAATTGTCTGCAATCTGGGGAGCTCAGAGGTTACTCACTGCGCAACATTTTCTCTCCCCACACCCATCCCCCCCCAATCATCTTAGCTCAACTGTATATGAGCGTCCCTTGGTTAGCCTGCCTAAAAGGTATGTGGTTAAGGGGCATATGCACTTAGTGGCTCAGCAGTCAGGAGCTTCCTTGGATGGGACATGTACTGGTAAATATTAATGAAGAAGCTGCGCGGTACTAGCAGTGATTCCCGACAAAATTAGATATCTTTTAACTGCCGAATGTCCCTATCTGAATTTTGAGTCGGGGAACGCTGTCGCTTAAAATACAAGGTTCTCAAACACAATGCAAGTGTCTGTCACCTTAGGTCACATACTACCCAACAGGAAGCAAAAGGCAAAGGGCATGGAGCAGAAAAGAAACAGACACACAGACACGTTTTGCAATGACGAACTTTATGTGACATCAGGAACGGCAACCTGTTCTCATGTTTAGCAATTCCGAGGTACGCTGTAAAGAATGCTTGTCAGGTAAAACTGAGTAAAGGGACAGGAATATGAGGCAGCGCGGCAGACTTTTCCGCAATCCTTTTCAAAATATAAAACTGTAACCAAATGACTTAGATACGTTAATAATAATAATAATAAAAGGTTGACTGGATGCCCTTATCCTCTCCTCTTAAGCTTAGGTGACCATCAGCAGCGCTGTTCAAATTCAGCTAACAGCTGTTATTAGACCGAGACTCAGATCCGCAGTGTGTATCTCCCCAGAGTTTCGGATGTTCTCTGAGACCCTCCGAAAAATTAGGGTCGGTTTTCAACGAGAACATAATAAAGGATCCTTGGTTCCCCCTCTGTCCGCACTGTCCCAAACCTTGCGCCCCCTCCCACTTCCCTGCAGTCGAATTTCTTAACATTGTAGTCGGTCCTCCAACTCAGTTGCACCTTCCGCAGCCCGACCCTCTACTCAGCGACATTGCGTTCAGTTTCCCTCCTTTCTCTCCTCCCCCTCCTCACTTCTTGTCACCCCACCCCCGCCTTCCGTTTCTGTCTCGGCTTCCCACGCGCCAGGTTCTCTAGACCCCCGCCTCCGCCCAGCGCCTTCATCTCGAGCCCCCGCTCCCAATCCCCTTCAAGACTTCAGTGCTCCTTCGGTGGAACCTAAGCGCCCCTCTTCTTCCAGAGACTCAAGTCTCCACGCGATTTGCGCGTTCAGAGTCCCTCCCCCCAACCTCCACCAGGGCCAGTGCGGTCCTGCAGGCTGCAGCCATCCGGGACCTATCCCCGCTCCTCACCCCATCCCCCGCCTAAATCTTTAGGGTCTCGGCTAGCAACGCCGCCCGGGGCTCCAACTTACCACTAGCGTCCGGGAGGAAGATGAGACAGCGGTCGCCGCGGCGGCAGCTAGACGAGAAACGGACTCGGCTGCAATCGCCCAGCGGAGCCCGCGGCAGTCGGTGCGCTGCGCTGCGCTGCGCGCCGCAACCTCGCGACTCGGCGGAGGGAGAGGAACGGAGGGAGCTCGGCGCGATGGGAAGCGCCGGCAAGTCGACCTCCTTTGGGCGACCGTGCGCCCCCCCCGGCTAGGTTTGGCTTTTCTCGCTCCACTATCTTACTCTAGCTTAGTAACTGACCACCTCCAGCATCTCTGCACTAATCGCTTCTTCTTTCTTCTTCGTTGGCCCCTAACTAACTACACTACTCTAAACGGACGAAGGCCATCACACGAGCGCCACGACGATCTCGACGACTCCGACGACAACGAAGTACAGACAGAGAGAAGAAAAGTTCATAAGCAATCGGCAGGTAAGGGGAAAGGCAGGCCAATGGAGCAACCAAGGCTAGCAATTCAGCCGCTCCACAGGCAGAATCGGAAAGATTGGTGCATCTGAGGAAGGAAGCGTCCTCAGCGAGCACCAGACCGCCTGCCTAGCGCGGGTGAATCTGCACCGCGCTCTTGAGCCAAACGCGGGATGAGGGGAGGAGCCAAAAGAAGCCAATCAGCGATCAGCATTATGTTGCCCCCGGGCCTGTTTGGACCGGACTGTTAGTGCATCTGGAGCCTGCTGGCAGAGGGCGTGAGACCCAGTGGTGGAGGTGGGGGTGGCGGTGATGATTAACTTAATTCACTAGGCCTGGAGAGTGGGGGGAACAAGGATCAGCCATGGCACCGGATGGAGGGAGAGCGAAGGTACCCTCAAAGATTCACAGCATACCCCTCCCCAAACACACACACACACACACACACACACACACACACACACACACACACACACCCCAGTACATTTCATTTCAACAAACAGTATTTCCAAGTCTTGCAAATTTCACCAAGCTTTGAAACTCTCTTCAAGGGTCTCTGTCCCGACTCTTGCCCATTTCTCCAATAGTAGCAACTGAGACACTCACAGGGTCAAACATTTGGTGAGTGCACAAAGGCCACAACCCTGCTATAAGGCCCATTTCCCCATCCTAGCCTCCCCATCTTTCTTCTAAACCCAAAGGTGAAAGGAAAGATCTTGGCCTTCGAGCCCCAGGAAGGCACAGTTTAGTTCCTTTCTAGACCCCACAGGCCTCTTTAGAAAGACAGCTTGAGGGCAACTCTAACGGTTTCCAAGGGGCTGAACCTATCTCTCTGGCACAGGGACTTGGGCCCACAGCCAGTCGGTTGCCCAGCAGTTGCAGGGCGAGGGAGGAGGGGGGCTGTCAATGCAAGGTTAAGGTAGCAAGAGGTGAGCCACAAAGGCTCTCTTTTGGCAATTGCTGGGATGCCGAGTGCAGCCGGGCAGGCAAAGCTCTTTTTCACAGGCTCCCAGGCGCCGCCTGGCAGGTGCCTGCGGTGTCCTGGCGGCAGAGCAGAAGGGTGAACGGGGCTGCCTTGGCCAAGACGCCTCAGAGGCACCAAAACCAAGCTTAGTAATGGAGATGATCCCACTGAGAGTGGGGACAGAAGCAGATCTCTCCTAAGAGGGAACGAAGGGGCGAGCGGGGGTGGTGGTCCCGGGTGACGGCCGAGGTTTCGCGGCCGGGTACCAGGGTGTAGAAAAGTAGAGATTGGCTCCTCGCCAGTCGGAGGTAGCTGGACCGAAGCAAAAGGTAGAGACTCCAGTTTGGTTGTTTAGGACCGGACGGCAGCGCAGCGATTGTATAGATGAGGCTACACGGAAGCCTTACAGAGGCTCGGAGGTCGAATCCCGCAGAACGTAAAATGGGTGGGAGCGGCCGGCCCTTCTGAAGGCCGAAGTTTGTCTCAATAGCTCCAAAAGTTAGGTATGGAGAAGTAGGTAGGAGCACTAATAAGGGTCAGGCCCCCTTCCTTATTCTGGATGCCTTATTCTCTCTGTGCCTCCGTTTCCAGATTTGTGAAAGGAACTGTCCGGTCTATTCCAAAAGGGGCATTTTGGGAATCCTCTGATTCCCTCCATCGCCACTGAATTCAGCCTCTGAAATTTAATTTGGCATTGAACATACTGTCCACACCCAAGTTCTGTTTCGAAAAGCAAAAACTCATCGCAGTTTTCTTGAAGCATCTGTTGAATGCTACTATATGATGCTGCACAGGTGGCAGCTACAGCGCTGCCAAGTCCACCGACTGCACAACGCTCTCATCTTTAGAAATGCTTTGGTATCGAACAGTAATTTATAAATATCGAAGAGAAAACGTATGTCTTCTTTTTAAATAATTAAACACTCATCTTTAAAAATTCCCCAAGTGTCCCCTTTCTCTATGAATGTGGAGCGCTCAGTCTTGCCTTTCTTGGCGGGACTTGTATTTATTTTGTCGGAGGCTGAGACATTTCTATTACTTCAAAAAATGTAAATATAAATCCCTGTGATATGTTTGCTAAGGCAAAATCTGCCGAGCAAAGAGTGCAAGATAGCATCCTCCAAAAACTGTTCTCGCTCCCCAGCTGCCGGGGGAACCGGCTTGGAGAAATGGACCATGATAATAGCAATTATGAGGATGAGGATAATGGTAACAATAGTTTTTATCATATATGTATATTGCTCTTAAGTCTGTTCTCTCCTTCTCCTCGTGAAAGGCAAAAGTGCCGAGAGAGACCAGGGGTGAAGCCCACTTGGTGGTTGGGAAGGTTCCCGGAGCAGCAGCGAGAAAGTTAGCTAGCCACGCGGCTTGCCGAAGCTTGTCTGGGCTTCGGAGTTCGGGTAGAAACAGGAAGGCAAGTTCGCCTTTGAGCGGCGCTCGCGGAGCTGCCCAGAGTCTGTAAGACTTGAGCCGAAGCGGTGCGCGGCGAAGCTCCGGGTACCGGGTTCGGCCGGGACCGAAGGCTCCGCTTTCTTGGCATTTGCGGCGCGTACTGCCTCTACACGTTCTCTAGGCTGCGGCTTGGCCGAGCGAGGCAAGGTCCGACAGAATTTGGAGATTCTGGCAACACCAGATCGGAGAATATAGCGTGAGAAGGAATTTTGGGCGCACTTTAAGACTGGGGAAGCAAACTCAAAACAAGCACATGCTGGCGCTTTCTGTCCCTCTGTACTTGCCAGAGAGGTTTTCTGGAACTCCTGCCTAACGAGGCTGGGGGAGTCAGCCCAGAGTTTTCACTACTTTCCCTTCCCTTCCTCAGGTGTTTGGAAATTGTCCCTGGAAAGAGGAGTTACTTACAGTGAATTCCTCAGGTTTGATAAAAATCCCCAATGCCCTCCGGAACACGGTTTCCAACTATTCTCAGGTTTCTAAGGATGTGGACCTGTTTTTACAACTTTCGAACCAGAGGGTTTTCCTCCTACTACAAATACATATGTTTCCAAAACTACTGATTTAGAAATTCAGAAAAGAATTAAAGAAGATTGTTACTACGTAGGGAAAAAGTTCCACATCATTTGAAACTTCGGGAACTTTAAAAAAAATAAGTAATTGTAACTGACTAGAAAGTTTACTTCTCTACTCATTATTATTTCCCATCTTGACCACAGAGCCCTATTTTAACACACCTAAAGGATGATAGACAGGTTTAAAGAATGAGTAACCAGATTCTAGCAAAATTCTCGAAGGCAGGTATTTTCATAGATCAAAAGAAGCTACACAAGATTTCTACCGGGGGATTTTTTTTTCTTGTTTATCACAGGACATAAATGCAAGGAATTCTGATAATCCTTCTACTCATATTTTTCCAGTTTTAAAGCAAATTATATAGCCAGATATGTTTTTGGTAGTAATACAATTGTATCAAATTATATTTTCAGCATTTGCTATTACTACTACTTAATCGTAAAAACCCGGCATCTGATACATAATGTCCATCATCCAGGCATGCTATGCCTAGAAATAAACTTTTATGGCATCTAACACAACAGACTTTTCCCTTACTGTTCCTCAAACATGGTCATAGACTGAGAAAAAGATCTTAGACATAGATAGCTTATTATACCCAAAGTCTTTTTAAAGTTGGTAGGATTGTTTTTAATAAAAATTATGCAGTAAAACTGTTCTGTGTAGGAAGGCAGGGGGCAGTCTCTGATCATGTCAGTCTTTCTGTAAGTGCAAACTTCTGTTTGGAAAGATCCTCTGTTTTAGAGGAAAACAACAATCAACACTGGTTCTCTGACACTGTCATTGAAGGAAAGAGAAAAATACTGGAAGCCTTTTCAGGGGGAGTTGGAAGGCCCAATCACATATTTCTGCCACTTCTAAGGGGGAAAAAAGGTATATCACAATTAAAAATCTGTGCTTATTTCTTTTATGAAAAAAATCTTATTTAATTAATTTTATCTGATATTCTTCTAGTAATCAAATATATATTTTGTGTGGTTTTTAGTAATCGAGTATATGTTTGAAAATAATAACAACATGCATGCAAGTTTGAATAGGGACTGGGGATGGAATCTCGTAACCTCAAAAAGGAGGAGAAAGAGCTAGGAGCTACTTTGACATCAGTTCTGTATGTCAAAATATATGTTGTCTTGGAGCACATTAGTGTTATGATGAATATATTTTGTATTAGGGGCATGCATTTCATTTTTCCGGTTTAGGATTACAAAGATGGCAATTAGGACTTTTTGTTTAAATTAAACTGAGATTAAAAGTCCTGGACAGCAGTGATTTCTTGTTCATTCCTAGCTCAAGACTACTGGTCCCTGAACCCCAGTAGTCTTGCTACCTATATATCTTATTCTGACTCCTTCAGACCATTATTATTTCTACTTCCTATCCCTGTAGTAATTAGGCCTATAACCATGCCACCAAACATTTCGTTGTTTCAGAGTTATCTATAAAGTAATCGGCCTGGTTTCTCTCGTCTATAAATCAATATCATTACAATATTTCAAATGAGATACCCCATCGGGCATTGCTACTTAATTCCTTCTTTTCTTTTTGTAAGAACTATTTCCTCAACCAAATTATAAGGATCTCAGGAGCAAGCATTTAACCATAAGCTTCTCTTTTTTTCCCACAACTGTCCTAATACTTTGCACAAAAAAATATAAGCAACAATAATAACTACTATTGTTGTTACAAAAGAGGTTAAGATGAATGGTCAAGAAGGGCCAGATTTCTAAAACCTGAATTTCCCAATGACCCGAATACAAATATAAAAGCTATTTTTACCAAATTGGCCCTTCATGCAAAAAGATCATGACAGTTTGAACTGACCAAGATGAAACTTAATAGTAATAAATGTGAGGTGCTTAATTTGAGTCCCAAACTTTTCTGCACAAATTTAGGTCACTGAAGCTGGGAACATTTGGTGAAAAAATACTTAGTGATTTTAGTTTGCATCAAGATCAACAAGACTTCAGTGTGATCTGGTTCCTGAGAAACATAATTTTGTATTGAGCTTTTGCAACTTTCATAAAAAGAATCAAAATGCAGTTGGGCTCTATTTGGTATTTCCAGTCACAAACTTTAAGAATGCAGATTTGAATTCATTTATCAGAATGCTGGAGTTCATTCACAAGAATGTTTAGGTCAGTAGAGTGCTGGAATCATCTTAGACGGGTTTGTATCCTCTGGAAGACACGACTCTTGTGATACATGCTAGCAGACTTCAAACATTCAAGGGATTTTCTTAAGGACAGTGGACTTAATTTATTTCCCAAGTTTGTTATTCATATCTTATTTCTATGTCTTACCTCAGTGTCTAGCACAGTGTCTGACACAAACTAAGCATTCAATAAATATTTGTGAACTGAATGAGACTATAAACGTTAAACTCCGAAAAGAAAAAAACTGAATTTAATGGTGGAATCCACAGTTTCTGGTTCTAGAGGAGGATTTTATAGCACTCAGAACTGACCAAAGATGGCATAAGCTGTTTCAGGAGGTAATGAGTTCTCCAATATTGAGATGTTAAATGCTATAGAAGTTAATCTCTTAGTGGGGATGATACAAAGGAGAACTATGTGTGAGGAAAAAGAAAAACACGTGGCTAATGAATGACATTTAAATCTCTTTCCAATCCGAAATCTTGTAGCATGAATAAATGTTGTCTTAGTCTGATTTTATAACATAAAAAGAATATTGAATTTTCTTAGAAAAAAGACAAAAGAACTTATGTACTGCAGACTGGCCATAGATTCAGCTTTGTCATAGGAAAGAAGCAGCCTCCTGGCAAGTCACAAGAAACTTTTGTTGAGCCTGTTGCACTTGATAGCTGCTGACTTCAGTGGAAAGTAATCTCTGGGAAGCTTATTATCATGTTAGGATACTATCATTCTTTGTAAGTCTAGAATACTACAGATGGTCCCTGGCTTACAGTGATTAGACTTACAATTTTTTGACATTAAGATGATACAAGAGTGATACGTATTCAGTATGCTTCTTGGCTTAACAATTTTCCTTTTTCCTCACCAACAAATTTGAAGGGCCAAGTCTCTACACATTTAAAAGGCTGAAATAACAAAAGTTCATTTAAGATGATGCTTTAAAAACAAATGTTAGCCAATTTCCTGTCATCAAAAACTAAAGAAAAATAACGTGGTAAACAAACATTTTCTTACCGTGTGTGTGTGTGTGTGTGTGTGTGTACACATTTTATGTATAGACAAGTATAGAAATATTTCATTCTCTCCAGATGGAGCTTAATTTGAAGCAAAAGTCAATATAGTAATGAATAGATGCCTGTTGTCATCTAAGGCAACCCTGAAGTAGAACTGCCTGAGTAAAAGTGTATTTTCTGGCCTTGTGATTTTTGAATCGAGATTATTTCTACTGTTTATGCATCTTGTAGTCATTACTAGGAAAATGATAGTAAACTTTTAATAGGTGACCTTGTAGTGGAGAGTAATGAATGTTTACTTGGTGAAAGAGCAAAGCTGTGAGGCAAGATTTGCCAGAGAACTCAACTTTGCTGGCCTTCCAATTTGACCAGCATTCTTCATCTACCAAGATAAGATACAAAAATATGCCTTTATCCTTTAGAGTGTTACACTCAATAATCAAGAAAAGCACTGATAAATTAGGGACTAGATAGTTTAATCTATCATTGTTAATTTGTCAATGCATTTTTTATTTCATTATGACTTCAGAAACACCTTATCATCAATATAACTTGGCTGAAGTTCCAAATATACAAAGAAATAAGTGAAAAATGTAGAGAAGTACCTATCATATTCTTTCAAGCCAAGCGACACAGTGCGAGCAGTATTACTATCATCTGATTTGTACAAAGTAAAATGGTTAGGCTATATCAGTAGTCCTGATATTTTGAGAGTTTCTAATTGTTTTTAAAGTTTGTGATATCAAGTAATATGATATTCAAAACATTACAGTAAAGCATATATATCTAAAAGTGGTTTACTTTTCAAAGACTAGACATTTATTTCAGTGACGTTATGATTTGTCAAAATATTTCTTAACATCTCTTTTGAAACTGCCTTCAGAATCTATACCACATTGTTTTGATTTTGGAAAAAGTGTATGGTCATTGAGAATTGTGTCTGGTGATTAACACTTTATGATCCTAATATTTTGTTGAATCAAGTCAACGCACGTGATGTTAAAACCCTCTGGAGGAACAACCACAACAAAAAAGTCTTGCTTATGTTAATCTTGACAGTGACAATTTACCCTGGAGTGGGTGAGAGTTTTTGTCTATTTGTTCTATCCTCTTGCATATCTGCTCTAGTGGAAACTCAAAATATAAGTTTGCCTGGAAGTTTGTGCACAAGAAAGATGATATTTAAGGCAATATTTCAAAAATTAAAGCAAGAAAAAGAGTATTTTCATGGAAGCACATGTCACTAATCTGGCTATTAACTGTATTAATATAGTAAAACTAGAATGAGTATAGTTTCCCTCACTCTCTTCCAGAAGAATGGAAGAATTAATGATCTAAGTTAGAACTTCTGAACTAAGCATTCAGTTACATGCTGTGTAATCTGTAATTTTTATAACTTCACAGTGTAACCACGGCTAGAGGTCTTTTAAATTTGAAAGTTCAAAAAGTATATATAGGTGCATATGGTTTGGAAACTTGTAGAAGAACCAATCATAGGTATATAATCTTTCACAAAGCTAATCAATAAATTTAATTAAGAAAGCTTTGCTCTAGGAAGAAGTTAACACCAGGTGATTTAGCGACCAAATCCCAAATGGGTACACAAATTAACCAAAGGTTTTGATCTTGAATATGTTGGTTCATCTGTTGGCTGCGTTTAGAACAGGAAAGAGGCTTAAAGTACAACATTGGATTTATTAAAGAGACATTTTGTCTGAAAAAGTCACATCTATGTTTTTGCAGATAGTGTGCCACATTCAATCATCTCTATCCTTAAGATTTTTTAAGTGCTTGAATTCTGTGCTGCAATCTAAACTCTGATTGCTTGTCTAAGAAAGCTAAAATATACACCATGTGGTACAAAAAATGACTACAGAGACACAATTTGACCAGATACCAGATTAAAATGCAAATCAAAGTAGACCAAGCCCTATTATAGATGAAATGCAATCCATTACCTTTGTGAAGAACCATGAATTTTAAGTTATTAAAATGAAGAATACTACAATATCGAATAACTTTTCCTTATTTTCTGTGACAGTTGTACTGATGACTACTAGTGTAGACCTTAGCTTTCCAGGCTTTGTAATGTTTCTTGCTAAACTAAGAATTGGATTGTGAAATATTTCATAAGTGCAACAATTCTTAGTAATAAAATATATTTACTAGAGTCCTCTTATCATTTAATAAAAGTTTTATGACATTTTATTATTTAAAAAAGAACTTTATTGAGTTATAATAGATATACATTAACCTGCATATATTTAATGTATAGAAGCTGATCAACTTGGACATCTCCATACACCTGTGAAACCATCATTGCAATCAAGGTAGTAGACATACCTATCACCTCCAACAATTCCCTTGTTTCCCTTTGTTTGATTTTCGTGTGTGTGTGTGTGTGTATGGTAAGAACACTTAAAATGAGATCTACCTTCTTAAGAAAGTTTAAGCGTATAATGCAGTGCTGTTGACTGTACACACTCTGCTGTACAGCAGATCTCTAGAACTAATTCATCTTGCATACAGAAACTTTATACCACATTAAACAACTCTCTGCTTTCCCTTGTTCTTGTCTCTGTTTCTATGAGTTTGACTATTTTAGATATATCATGGAAGTGAAATTATGCAGTCTTTGTTCTTCTATTATTGAATTATTTTACACACTGTAATGTCCTTCAGGTTCATCCTTGTCACAAATGGCAGGATTTCCTTCTTTTTTTTGAAGGCAGAGTAATACTTCAATGTATGAATATTTTATCTATTCATCTATCTATGGACATTTGGGTTGTTTCCATTACTTGGCTATTGTGAATAGTACTACAGTGAACATGGGAATGCAGCTATCTCTTTGACACACCTATTTCAATTCCTTTGGATACGTTTACCAAAGTAAAATTGCTGGATTATATGGTAGTTCCAGTTTTATGTTTTTGGGGAACTTACATACTGTTTTCCATAGTAGTTGTACCATTTTACATTCTAAACAACAGTGTAGAAGGGTTGCAATTTCTCCACATCCTCAGTAAACTTACCTTTTTATTTTTATAGTAGCCATTCTAACCAGTGTGAGATGATACATCATAGTTATTTTGATTTGCATTTTCCTGATGGTTAGCAATGGTGAATATATTTTCATAGATTTTTTGGCCACTTGTATATCTCTTTTGGAAAAATGCCTATTCAAGTTTTGTTGCCTGTTTTTAAATTGGGTTATTTTCTTTTTGCTATTGAGTTGTAGGAGTTCCTAAATATTTTGGACATTAAATCCTCATCAGATATATAGTTTACAAGTAATTTTACCCATTATGTAAGTTGCCTTTTCATTCTATTGATTGTTTCCTTTGCTGTGCACAAGCTGTTTAGTTTGATGTAATTCCACTTACCTATTATGGCTTTTGTTCCTTGTGCTTTTTGTGTCATATCCATGAAATCAGTGCCAAGAGAGATGTCAAGAGTCTTTTCCTCTGTTTTCTTCTAGAAGTTCTGCAGCTTCTGGACTGACATTTAAGTCTTTATTCCATTTTGAGTTTATTCTTGTGTATGGCATAAGATAAGGGTTTAATTTCATTCTTTTGCATGTGGATATACAGTTTTCCCCAACACCATTTGCTGAAGAGACTATCTTTTCCCTGTTGTGTATTATTTGAGCCTTTGTCAAAGGCTCGAAGTTGAGCATATATGTGTGAATTTCATTCTGGGCTTTCTATTATATTTATTGGTCTATATGTGTCTTTACGCCTATGCCATACTGTTTTAATTACCTTGGTTTTGTAATCTATTTTGAAACCAGGAAATGTGATACCTCCAACTATGTTATTCCTTCTCAAGATTGCTTTGGCTATTGTTATTTTGTGGTTGCATGTGAATCTCTTTAGGATTCTGTTTTTTATTTCTGTAAAACATACTTTGGGGATTTGGATTAGAATAACAATCTGTAGATTGTTTGGGACAGTGTAGCTATTTTAATAATGTTAAGTCTTCTAATCCATGAACACAATATATCTTTCCATTTATTTTTATCTTCCTTAATTTCTTTTATCAAGGTTTTGTAATTTTCAGTGTATAAGTGTTTCACCTCTTTGCTTATGTTCATTTCCAAGAATTTTATACCTTTTAATGCAACCGTAAATAAAATTGTCTTCTTAACTTCCTTTTCAGATAGATAGTTTATTGCTAGTGTGTAGAAACACAACTGATTTTTCTATGTTGATTTTGCATACTGTGATGTTACTGAAATTTTTTTAAAGTTTTTTTGTGGAGTTTTTAGAATTTTCTGCATATAATTTTATTTTCAAACAGATAATTTTACTTTTGCCTTTCCAATTTAAATGCCTTTTAAACTTTTTTCTTGGCAAATTGCTCTAACATTTCCAATATTATGTTGAAAAGAAGTGGTGAGAAGGTACATCCCTATCTAATTTCTATCATAGAGATATGGGTTTGTCATATATGGCCTTCATTAAGTTCTTTCTATACCTACTTTCTTGAGAGTTTTTATCATTAAAGGGTGTTCAGTTTTGTCAAATGCTTTTTCTGAATCTATTGAGATGATCATGTGATTTTTATCCCTCATTTTGTTAGTGTGATGTAACACATGGATTGCTTCATGTATATTGAATTATCCTTGTATCCCAGGAATAAATCCCACTTGATTGTGATGTATCCTTTTAATGTGCTCTTTAATTTGATTTGCTAGTATTTTGTTCAGAATTTTTGCATCTGTTTTCATCAGGGTCATTGGCCTGTAGTTTTATTCTTTTATTAGTGTCTTTACCTGATATTTGTATCAGGGTAGTCCTGGCCTCATAAAATTAGTTTGAAATTGTTTTCCATTCTTCAATGTTTTGTACAAGTTTAAGAAAGATTGGTATTAATTCTTCCTTACATATTTGATAGAATTCATCAGCGAAGGCATCAGGTCCTGGGCATTTCTTTGTTGGGAGGGTTTTTGATTTATGATTCAGTCTCCTAATTTGTTTTGTTTTGTTTTAGAGACATGGTTTCACTCTAGCTGCCAGGCTGGAATGCAATGGCATGATCTCAGCTCACTGCAACCTCCACCTCCCAAGCTCAAAGGATTTTTCCACCTCAGCCTCCTGAGTAGCTGGAACTCCAAGTGCATAGCACCACAGCTAGCTAATTTTTGTACTTTTTGTAGAGACCAACTTTCGCCATATTGCCCAGGCTGGTCTCGAACTCCTGAGCTCAATTGATCCTCCTGCCTCCACCTCGCTAAGTGTTAGGATTACAGGCGTGAGCCACCACGCCTGGCCCCAGACTCCTAATTTGTTATTATCTGTTCAAGTTTTCTGTTTTTTCATGGTTCAGTTTTAGTAGATTGGGTGTTTCTAGGAATTTATCAATTTCTTCTAGGTTTTCAAATTTGTTGGTATGTAATTGTTTATAACTGTCTCGTCAGTTGTAGTTTCTCCTCTTTCATATCTGATTTTATTTATTTGGAGTCTCTCTCTGTCTCTGTAAGTCTAGCTAAGAGTTTGACAATTTTATCTTTTTTTAAAAAAAAGCAATTTTGTTAATTTTTTCCTACTATTTATGTCATTTATCTTCTCTAATTTTTGTTATTTCTTCCTTTTCCTAACTTTGGGCTTAGTTCATTGTTTTTCTAGTTCTTTGACATATAAAGTTAAGTTGTTTATTTGAGATTTTTTTATTGTAGTGATTAATTACTATAAACTTCCCTATTACTACTGATTTTGCTGCATTTCATAGGTTTTGATGGGTTATATTTGTTTTTGTTTGTTTGAAGTATATTCTTTCCTTTTTTCTCTTCTCTCTCTCTCTTTCTTTCTGTCTTTCTTTCTTTGATTTAGAGACAGGGTTTCAGTGTGTTGGCCAGGCTAGTCTCGAACTCCTGGTCTCAAGTAATCTGCCCACCTTGGCCTCCCAAAGTCCTGGGATTACGGGTGTAAGCCATTGTGCCTTGCCCCAGTTTGGAAGTTTTTGCTAATTTTCCTTTTGATTTCTTCTTTGACACAATGGTGGTTCAAGAGTGTTTTAATTTCCATTTATTTTAAAATTTTCCAAGTTTTGTTTTTTTCTTTTTGAAGATGATTTAACTTTCAAGTTAGGGCTATAAGACTTGTCAACTTTCTCCCGAGCAGAGTCCATTGTTATAAGTGGCTTGTTTAGTCTTCATCTACAGTTATTTATAGAGTTATAGGTCCTTCTATCTTTAGAAATCAACATTACATGAGTAATAGCAGCAAGTTCTCATTTGTGTTCCAACCACTGGTGCATAAAACATACAATTACTTTTCCAAAAATGTAATATTGGACATTATTGGAAAACAGTATTTTTAATACATTGCAGTCAACCCAGAAGACAATGTAAGCTTCCATTAAGTTTTCATTCAAAGAGGCTAATAAATTCTGTCACATAGAGAGGACTGAATTTACTTAGGCCATTTCTTAGATGAATTTGAAATTCATTAAGTTTTTTGTCTTCCTTAATATGGGTAACACCTGTAAGACTTAGTAAGAGTTCTCAGCTATATAGCATATTTACCAGAAAATAACTATAGAACATGTATATGGAAGTTTTCCCAACAAAGACTCAAAAAACTTGGTATTCTTGTTATCTTCCATGATAAATCCTCCATCTAATAACCAGGCCAGAAGTCAAAAGCTAATCAAATTTGATGGTAAATCAACAACATGTTAAGCATAAGAAATTTCAGATAATTCACTCTAGTAATTTAAGAGAAGAAAAGGCTAAATTTGCATATCTACATAGTGCCAATCACATTTAAACACCTTTAAGAAGGCATAGAAAACTTCAATACTTGTGCCATATTTTCAAGTTAGAAAGTGTATGACTGTTAATATAGTCTTGATTTTAGATTGATTCTAGGAAGTATAAATTGCTATTTAAATTTGAAATGGCTTCTGTCCATGTGGTCTTTAGTTTATCATTCCACACATTGTTTATTAGACTTCATGGCCTCTACTTTCTTAAACTTTATGGCCCCTACTTCTACATTGTCCTTTGAAATTGATTTATGCATATTCTGTGTTTGTTTGTTTTATAGCTTCAGATTTGAACTTAGAAAGAAGAAGATAAGCAATAGAAACTCTGTAGGCCACCTTGGGCAACGTTAATTCATTCTTTGTTAATAAAACTTCGACTCACTATAGTCCGTCATTTCCTCCCATTTCTCCTCTCCTCTGAAATCCCCATGCCTTCCAAATGATGACAGAAAAGTAAGGCCAGCTGAAACAGCTGGTATTTTTGTTTTCCATGATTTTATAGACACTAACAATTAAAACTCTATCATTTGCAATTCAGCTAGATTTTACTTAAGGTGAATGCCAATTTGGAAAATATCTTTAACATTCTTGAAAAGTTTGTTGAAATTATCCTGTATCTTTAAATTTACAAAACACAGTTGATAACTTATTTTTTCTCTCAGGGTACTCAAATGGGACTTTTTTCTATTACTCTCAAACCTA